>NW_005054311.1:652136-699105 GCF_000277835.1 Geospiza fortis | reverse complement strand
TACACGCAACTTTTGAGAAGATCTACAAGAACTTGAGTCTGTGATGGAGATCTCTTGGAATCAGGCATTGGAAAATGGCACAACTTATTTCTGTAGACTAAAACTTTAACCTTTGCAAAATTTCAAGTAAGATATATGAGAACAAAAATTTAGCTAAATACTAATATTCAACCATTTGGACTTGAGCAGTACTATGCTAATGTGAAATACAGCACATATTAATAAAATACCAAGGGAAGAATAAGGAATTATGCAGAGTGGGTATGAACCAAATAATATGTTAGAAGTAGCTGAGGGGTATCTGAGGGTCATGGAAATTAAAATGTATGGTTTTAAGAGAATGTTTGAATAACTGATGGGAATAGATGGTTACTGCTTGCTAGCAGAGACAGGAAGGAGAGGATGACATGGCGCTGATGTGTTCAGGAAGTGTAAGTAGATCTTTTAGGGGCACCTTGAGATAGCTGGGGAAAGTCCAGTCATAAATATTTGAGGGTGACGATTTTGTCCTAGATGAATAATATGTAGTGCAATGAATGGGTATGGCAGGGGAAATGCCTTAGTGTCAGAAAAAGAAGATAAAATGTCCTTGTCAGGCTCCAGTACCTATAGCTGGAAAGAGTCAGAGCTGAGTGGACAGCTGGGGCAAATGTACCCTGTGGTCAGTAGAGGACACATGCAGGTAAGAGTCACCAGTGGAAGAAGCTGACTAGTTTGTTGTGCAGAGAAGTCTGGGCTGATATAAAACATTTCTCACCTTCTGTCCCATCTATGTCTGCATACACCTTCCAGATGATTTTTGTCTGTCAAAATTAAAAGGGAAATAGCAAGATCTGAGCTCTCTGGCATTTTGGGGATGTCAGGACGGAAAGTGCAGGCCAGCAGCATGCCTGTCATTCCATTCTAAAAGTCATAAAGGCATATCAGCCTGCATGTGTGAATATCCTGTGATGTGTCTGAGAGTTGAAAACCTAGTTGTTTTCTTACTTCATAGCTTTGTAACTGCTACACTGTCAGTTTGGAGTGATTTTGAAAATGTCACTATTGTACTTAGAAAGTAGGAATGGGATTTATTTAGTTTTGGTGTCCTCTGATTTTTCATGAAAACATATATCAAACATCTCTAACTTGTTAATTTCAGAAAGTTGTGATCTTTTGTATGCACATGGATGCAAGGAAATGATGGGGATGCAAATTTTGCCTTTTTTTTTTTGTTTTTTTTAAGGGGAAAAAATCTATTTAAGTATGAAATACCAGAACAGTAGCACACTATTGGGACTGAATGAGCTATATTACCAAACAATGGAAACTAGGGTAACTTATAAAAAAAATTGAAAGGTTCCATGAGAAGCTTGGTAGTATACTATTCCTAACCATAAAAGTGAAAAGGTAAAGAAATCTTTGGAGAGCAAATAAAAGCCCTCAAAACAAATCCCAATGTTTAGTAAAACATTATGCCTGTGTTTTCATAGAAAGTCCTTAGATATGTAGGCAGAGTAGAAATGCTGGTCCTTCATTCTTTTAGGGGATGAAGAACTAAGCTCCCAAGTCGCCAGGGCCAGCTACAGCTTGTGAGTCATGATCATGCACTGGAATTGTCCACCGCTGTTACAAATTGGTGGTTTCTCTCTTCTTAGCTTAATCAAATGATTAATAAACAATGCTGAACAAATGGCATTCTAGAAGCTGAGAAGAGTATGATATCCAAGCCTTTTTATGGGCTTCCAGGCAGATTGGAAGCCCATATATTTCCTCATGTATTGCCTAGGTCTTGAAAGCACGAGGTTGTCAGGCTCAAATGATGAAATGTTTTTATCCAGCTCCACTGTCCTTCTCTGCTGTTAAATTGTTCATTAACAACTTAGGAGCATGTAACTTTGAAATTGATATAAGGCAACATTTTTTAAAATCTTGATTTACTATCATGTCTGAACATGATAAACCATTCATTTTTGTAAAAGGGCAAGGATGTATCATCAGAAATCTCTATATTTTTGCTCTGAAAATATAATTTGTCATATTTTTCAACACATATAAATCAGTAAAACTTTAAACCATTTTTTGTAGTCTGCCAGTGGACACTAGCTGAAAATCTATTCACTTTTAACTGGAATAAAATAAAATGGATGGGAAAAAATGAGTTCTATACTCTATATTTGCTGTTTGAAATGTCTGAGAAAAATAAATAATGAAACATTAATTTCTGGACATTGAGAAGCCACAGCTACTACATAATAGGGTAGTAACAGGTCTTTTTTTATAACACTGGGTTGAATTTTTCAGCAGATATATACTGATGATATTAACCTGAAATGAAGTTGTACTTGATTTCTCAAGATTTTCCATTTTTATAACTTTTTGTGTCTAAACCAAATAGGTGCTTTCTAGTACATCTTCTGTTTCTCTTTTTCTTCCATATCTCTCAATCACCCTAGCTGTACATTATTTGGTGGTAGAATCATTGGTAGGGGCTTGAGTAATTCTGAATAAATTAGTAAAAGCCGGCGAAAAGGTAGGATAATAGATTGCGTTTCTTGTCTTTATTTGCACATAGAGTTGAATATGTGCCGAAGTCTTTGCTGTCATTGCTCATCTTTAGAATAAAACCAGCAGAACTACCAGATGGAAAGAAATACAGCTGACTCACCTAGCACCACATGATAAGCATATTGATTTTCAAGGCTGCACAGCTTAAACAGTCTAACATTGTGGTGGTTTTTATATTTAAGCTGATTTATAAGTATGGATAAATTAGAAAAAGCTAGATCTTTACTACATTGAGCTATTTAGGTGAGAGGTAAGATTCCTGAGACTTAGGTACTGTCTCTGTCTCAGCTATTCACCCTGAACTCTTTCCATAGTTGATGACCACCAGTCTAGTCAACAAAATACAAGCTATGAGTTGCCTTATCCCAAAGCAGATTTCTGAAACAGACCTGATGAGCCATTTATTAAACAAGGCTGTTTCTCTTGTGTGTCTCTGAGGAAAACACATCTTGAATAAATTAGTTGTAAACATTTACTTTAAGTGTTTAAATTAATCTGAGATGCGTAGTATACAGTTCTGTCAGTGGGGTGACAAATGTCCTTGAGTAGATACATGTTTCTTCTCTCCCTAAACAGAGGCACTTTTCATTATCAGTTTTGTAACCCAGGCTAGGTACTGAAATTCTGCATGACTGAAGCTATATGGGTCCCTCTTCCATGCACTCACTTTCTGTAAAAAAAGCACACTATATGAAAAATGCAATAACTTTGTACCAAGGTAAATTTCATGCCATTGTTACACAATACTTTTTGCCCAGATTTCATGGAAAGTATAACCACAGAATATTTTTATCCCATTTTGGCAATGATGAGTCCACAGCAAGGGAAACAACTTCCTGAAAAGATGTTCCTGGATCTCTCTTATTCTGACCTTTATTTCACATTGTACTAATACCAGTTGCTGCATGGAAAAAAAAAATTAAGGTTACAGTTAAAGTAGATAGAATGATTCCTTTTGATATCAATGAGGTTTGAGTGAGATATAGTTCTAATTTGTATGAAAATAAATGCAAATTTAGAGATATTGTTTACATATCTCTTAAAGAAAGGGCTACAACGTCACTTCAGAGGTATTATTAAAATTAATTTATACTTTTATTGAAGGATCTCAAAGGGATCTTGATTACATATAATTTACCCTATACAAATCAAAAAGCTCATTGAAAGTCCATCTGAAAAGTCAGTCTTCTGTAGAGCTATCATCTAAGTGAATGTCTTGTAAACACAATTAAATTTTATTGTGTTTTAGAATAGAAACTCAGAAATACTAACATGGTAGCACACCTTTAGTTTCTGACTTCATTGATATTGTAAATCTCAAGTGACAGAGGTCAGCAGAGACCTTCATTAGAGTAAGAGGGATTTGGGATACTCTGTAAAAATGACACCGCATGGAAATTGCTTATCAGGCTTAATTTAAATATTAGCTGCTAAGTCTGCAGTCTAAGGGATGCAATATATCAACCAAAAAAAGGAGTAGCTAAAGGGCTGAATTTCTGAACAGCATCCATGTAAACCATGCTTTTGCTTTCCAGATTGCACAGCAAGAAGGAAAAAAAAATTAATAAAAAAAACAACAGCTAATGAGGAAAACACTTCTGGGGAAAAAAAAAAGCCAAACAAAGAAGGAAGCAAGCAAGGAGAAAAAAAAATCACCTTTTCTGAGCATCCTAGATGTCTTTTAAAGATGGGGAGGGGCAAGGAGCTAAGTAGGGACTCTTGATTTCAGGTAGAAAGTAGCTATGTTTGATGGATTGTACAGATTTTAGCCTCTTTCAAACTCCCCAGTCACCTTTCTCCTTTTTTACTTCTTTTTAATCAAGTTGCTCAGAATTCTGTATTGAACTTATTTATATATCACAGCAGAAACTTGTTTGAAGTTTTTTTTTGGGCTTTTCTTTTTATTGATATTGTTGTTACTAAGAAAAATCTTCTTTTGTTCAATTTTTAATGAAATGAGGGCTCCCAAGCCAACTTAAGCATTGTCTTTTTTCTTTTCTAGTAACCTCTGAGGTTTTCCCTCTCTGCCTAGGGTTAATGTCCCTCTCTGCCTAGGGTTAATGTAACTTGCAAGCATCTTGCCTATGTCAGAAGGATATTTTGTCTTACTCTTATGCACAAGCATACAAAGAGACAGCAACAATAACGTGGACAGTTACCTATCTTGACCAGCACCTAATTCTGGCACTTGAAAGGTGTTGCATGTACCATTTTTCTTTTTTTGTTTATAAATGAAGGTTCCTCCAGTTTCTTGATGAAAAAGAAAAATCCCATTCTTTATGAATATTTAGCTCCGTCAGAGTTTTCCATCAATTCACATGTCATCTGTGGTTTTGAAAATTTAGACACAACTTCGTCTTGCCCTAAGTTTAGTAAATGTTTCCACTAAGTATCTACTTTGTTTTGAAATGCAAGAAGGTATGCATAAAGAAAGATTTTTTTTTGGCATTGTGATGACCTAGAAGTGTAAATATTAGCCTTTTTAGCTGACTTTTTTATGTACATGGCCTGAGATGCTATCCTTTTCATGGCTGTTGAAATAAAGAATAAAAATGTTAGACAGTAGGAAATCAGAAATCCTTAAAACTCCCCAACTGCATGACCTGCAGCAGCTATTTTCAGTGTCACCAGTAACACTGCTTAGGATTGCAAAATATTATTCTGAAATGTAATGCTGAGAAACTCTGTGTCCCCTAAGATGAACCCACACAACTGTGACAGATGTTCACCAGCTGGAGGACATGATTTTGACATGTATGTCTTGAAAGAAATAAGAAAGTGAAGTTTTTCCTAGTGTGATATTAATGAACATGGAGAGCTGAAGCAGTTGCACAGAAATATTAAATTTCTGCATCTTATAATTTGTTTTGAGAACTTTTTCTCAGTTTCAAGCTGATTAAATATGATCATTCAGACATTAATATTTTTCAGTACAATACATATATACTTAAAACACAATATTTACCAGTTTGGAGAATTTACTGGGATTAAGAATAGCTTTTATTTGACATTATATAGTGTTTAAGGAAATTAAACAACATTTGACCCAAATTCTTAATACATTAATAACGATTTCCCATTGATTACTAGTGTAGAGAGGCTTTTCAGCACTTTTGTTTTTGTAAAGTGTCTCTTCTCTCTCCAAGTCCTTTACATCAGACGGCCCTCTACAACGCTGTGAAGAAAGCAGAGCACCGCACTTCCAAAGAGAAACCCAGACTTGAAAAGCAATTTTTTCTGGCAAGGTGTTTGATACTTCAGAAACAATTTGCATTGTTCAGCTTGTTGAATTGAACAGATCTTGCTCACAGTTTGACCATGACTGACAGATACACCACTCTGTTTCTCTCTTAATATTGAATATGTATGGCTATTCCAACCTGTGTTATTCTATTTAGTTTATGAACTCAGTATATTTTTTAGCTAGCATTAATTTTCTCTAATTCATATTTAGTACAATAACTTAAGAAACCTGGAGCCAAATTCAGGTGCCCTTTGAGCCTCACTATATGATAGATTATGGTCTAATTCATATTTTAAAGGGGCAATTCTTTTTAAGAAGCCACAGCTGATCATATAAACAGATGTAAGATGATATGTGTCTGTAAATGTGTGAGGTGGAGGGTTTAAATAAAACCTCTACTGATGAAGTTTAAGCTAGCATGCTTTATCTTTGCAAATGTATGCACAGATAGCTAAAGTGCCTTAAATTTTAAACAATTGCTTATTATGCTGCTCTAGCTTGACTGCATTTCATCATCTGTTAATAACTTTCTTCATGCTGGAAGGCACAATGTCAACATTATTTATTACTGAAATGACTGTACTTGCCACAGTCTCTTATATGAAGGGGCCAAGCTCCCTGTATTCTGTTCCAAATTCAGGAGAAATTCCGTTTCATCAAGCTTTATATTTTTATAGTTCTTTGGGGTTTCTTCTTCACAGTGTTTACATGAATGAGTTTGGGAAACTTTATCAACTGGCCACTTCATTGAAATTTAGATATTAATTTATAGCTGGACTCATCTATTAGGTTTGTGATAAAGAAAAGCTAAAAAATACAACCTTTAGTGTACTGCCAGGATAAAGAGATCCAATGTGATTTAGTTTAGTGTACAATATTTTGATCTCTTTTGCAATTTTATCCCCTTACAAACTTTTGTCTTTCGTAAGTTAAAGGTACATATGAACTGTAATGACTGAAGAAGGCAAAATGTATATCCTTTGTATTCTTTACATATTAAATCTGCCTTCTGATTGTTCAATAAGCTGTCTTAATAAATAAATCAGAGGAAAAGGTCAAAGTGTTCTGTGAACACTGGGAGATGATGGCTGTTCTTAACACGTGTCATTTCAATACCAGTTTATCGACCTCATTTAGATGTCTCTCTGGGGTTCCAAATAACCAACAGGATTTTTTTTCTGTGCCAGGGTTTTTTCTTCCAAATGTAGATACAATTAAAATTTACTAAACTCACTTGCCCAAATGCTGTTTAAAAGAATTAATCACTCTAACCCCTAGAAATCTATTTTCTATGAAGACAAGCTGTCAAATGCAATGATTTCATTTTGCCCTACTTGCTACACTCAAAACATAAATCATAAAGTCTAGAAGGAATTCTGAAATGAAAATCTGATTTGCCTTTTACTATTCAGGGAATCACAGTGCAAGCCACAGCAAATATTCATTTTGGCCAATATGCTGTCTCTGGTGGTGTCTACTAGCGAGTGTAGGTGTATCCCTGGTGCATGAACTTCCCTTGGGATACTTCTTAAGATCTTGGCAGGCAGTGATTTATCTTGGAGATTCTCTGGGTTACTGTACTTAACACTCCCAGTGTATATGTTTTCTGGCATTTGATTGATGTATTTTGAATCCGTTTATAAATTTAGTCCTCACTAGTCCTGCAATGACTTCCTCTGCTAAAACTTGTGTGCCATCTAAGTACACAACTGATGTATTCCAATGTTACCCTGAAAATGTTTATAGCTATGAAAAGCTACTTCAGTAAATGTTTGTTACTTTTTCACCTTTTTACATTTCAGTTTGATAAAGTCTAAAGCTTTTTAAAAAGTTTTATATAGCCACCCACAATTTTTGTTTTCTGAAACCTTTTTTCAAACATTTTCTTCTATTCTTTAACTAATATGGATTTTTAAGGTGCACGTTTTTTTTAACAGATGACCTACATTTTTTCCAAAGAGTCCTCATACCACCAGAAGCTGTTATTTTGTATTAGTGTTTTGCTTTTTCTGGTTTTTATATTTTTTCCTCATGAATATTACAGCAGAATAATGGCTGAACAGAGCCTTTTAATGGAGGAGGGAGGGAGGGGGCATTTTATAATGAGGTTACATGACATTCAGTTTAATTGAGATGCAAAGTCAATTTTTTCATTCCATATCTCTTTCAACATCTATCTTTTTCATAGGTTAATTTAGAGCCATGGTGTTCTACACTTTGCACAACTTAATTCCAGACTTTAATGAATTAACACTGTGGAAAACAGAATTGTATGGACTCCTGCAATTCATTTTAAAGCACAGTTTCATTACGAGATCATGCACTCAGCAAGTAGACTTATAATGGCTTAGGATTTCAGAAAGCAAGGTAGGAAATAGAGCCTTAATACTTCTCAATAAGATCCTTATTTACATTTCTAATGACTGGCTATTTGTCTTAACTGGCATCAGTTAAAAGGGGCCAAAACCAGAGGAAACAATGAGAGAATTTCCACATTAATTTCCTGGTATTAAACTCATGCAACCACTTTGTGTTTCCATTCTTACACGAAACTTTTTAATGTCCAAACTCAGAAATCTGGAAATGAATTCAATTAATGTGGAACACAAAATGAGGATATGGATTTTGCTATCATAAATCTGAAACGTAAGTTTTGACAGCATTTTCAAGATAACACATTTTTAAACTTTAACAGAATATATCATAAAGATGTACAAGCTCTCTCTATATTTTTCTAAGCATTTAAAATTCAGTGGTGCTAAAGTGAATACAGGAAAAAGGTTCTGTAGGATCAGTGGTACATTGGCAGTGAAAAATGTAAGAGGGCAAAAAAAAAGTACATATGCTTATGTTAGCTCAGTCTTGGACATAAAGATAAATATTTTATTGAATTTGCATGCAGTTCACTGTGCTGTTGAAAACCCTTTATTTCTAAAGAAATATTCTTTATAGAGCAGAAGTGTGCTATCTCTGAGAGAGATGAAGTAAAGATTGAAGGGAAGAGACAGCTTACCTTACTCTCAGTCTTATCAGCCAGCTCTTCAGAAGTGACTAATAATTTGAAGGAACCTTGGTGATTTTAGGAGGTCTGTTGCTCAGTATTGCTAGAAACTATACATGCTTGGACATGCACATGACCAAACTGCAGCAACTCAACAAAGCTTGTCTGTTAAGTATTCCCTACAGATTAGGTGTAGACTGGGCTTCAGGAACAGGAAAGATCTTCAACACACACAACTGAATCACAATTTGGAAGTTTTCCAAACTGCTCATCCTATGATCATGCAGCAGGTCTGTGGACTTCTGTGAAGCTGGGCAGCTGCACAGTTTCAGACAGGGCAGGGGACTAAATAAGCATTACTGCACAGCACTCACCAGGTGTGGAGAGTGCCTCGCCCCTCCTAGGGAAGTGTCCCATCCCTGAAGAAGCAGCCTGCTTAGCCTCAAGGGCACAGGTGTACAGTCCAAGGATAAAGACAAGCTTTCCTGAATGCTGTGCCTGCACTTAGTTTTGAAAGACATCTCACAGTTTACCTGAAATATGACATGAAATGTCTTAGAAATGAAGCCACAATACGCAAAGTTCCAGTGACCTCTCAGCTGGGACTTGCTGACAGGGTAAATACTATATCATTCAGTGTGGTACATGGTTTGCACACAGATGCACTAGATGAAGTATTGAAGCCTACCACATCCCCTTGGATGGGTCTATGATTATATTTGGCCCTGTTCACCCTCATCAGCAGACCCACAGTTTTCACAGATGAGGTAAAAAATAAAATAAAACTTTTCACTTTTAAGTACAAACTAGTCTCTCTAATAAGACAATTTCAAACTGGGGAGTCTGATTTTTTCCCTCATTACTCCAATCTCACTCTGGGGTAGACTTTTTGAGTTCTGAAGAGCTATTATTGATTCACATACTGGCATATATGAAGAAAAGCTAGGCCCAGAGATTGTTCTTTGCCGATGTCAGATAACATTTGAGCACTGCCACCAACTAATAATATGTGCTCAGAAAAAGGTTCAGGCTGCTGGAATAATAGATAATTACAGCCACAATTGTCCAAGCAAAGAAATATCCAAATCTCCTGTAGGAAACTATGAATACATTGGGACCCATGAGTACAAAATTAAATGCCTGGCTTCAATAAATATGGAAAGAAAACTTCTTAAAAGTTTAGAATATCATTAGCATGAGATCTTTTGAAGGATTTTTTTCCTTCTACTTTCTCCAAAGCACACCTATTTAAGGCTCAGAACAATCCAGGGGACTGCTGCTGCAGTGTGTGGGTAGAGTTCAAAATGCAAAAGCTCTCTTAATTTCACAATGAAAGTGGAAAATAGAATTTCTGATGATTTTTCAAACATAGCACTTTCTTTAGGACAATGTCTAAAGGTGAAAATATTACTTCAGCAGCTTTCTATTTTTTAAAAAAACTTTTTAAATAGCCATGAAAAAGAATAATAATGGCTTCTACTTTCAAGGTGAATTGCATATAATCTTTTTGTTTTGTACTATAGTTCAAATAGATCTGTTCATTATTTTAGTCTTTCCTCAGGGTTCCTGAAGTGATGCTTAACATCATCAAAAGAATAGCAAAAAGAGCGACAAAAATGTAAAAAAGAGGTATGGAATCATAGAATAGAGTCACAGAAGATTCTGTGTCAAAAGGGACCTATGAAGATCATCAAGTCCAACTCCTGACTTCACAAAGGGCAACCTAAAAGTTAAACCATGTGTCTTACACCATTGTCCAAATGCTTCGCGAACAGCTGAAGACATTACCAATTCCTTGGGAAGCCTTTTCAGGAGCAGGGTCCTGGAAGCGAATTTGAACCCATGGAATGAGGAGCCCAGGCTAGAGCAGATTTTTTGGCCAGGCTTGTGATCCTGTGGGTGACCCACATTGGAGCAGGCTGGTTTTGAAGGACTGCATCCTGTGGAAAGTGACCCACATTAGAACAGCTCGTGAAGAACTGCAGCCTATGGGCAGGACTCATGCTGAAGAAGTTCATGGAGACCTGTCTCCTGTCAGAGGCATCCAACACTGAAGCAAGGGAAGGATCCCTCTCCCTGAGCAGCAACATAAACAACCTGTCATGGCCTGACCATAGACCCCATTCTCCATGTCCCTATGCTCCCAGCAGGAAGGACATGGATTCCAAGGAGGGTAGGGGGAAGTTGTTTTTAAGATATGGATCACTTCTTATTATCATGCTGTGATTTGATTGGTGATAGAGGCAATTAATTTCCCCAAGTGGAGGGTGTTTTGCCCATGATAATCCTTTCCCCTTAATGAACGATCTCTCCCTGCCCTTATTACAGCTCATGAATCTTTCATTATCTCTTCTCTCCCTGTCCAGTTGCAGGGGGAGTGATAGAGCAGTTTTGGTGGGTACCTGGCATCCAGCCAGGGCCAACCCACCACACAGTCACTGCTCTACCATTTTCCCACTAGCACTATCACCTCCTCAAAGCAAGGCTCATGTTGGTCCCAGCCCAATTTGTCTTTGGTGAAGCTGTGTTGGCTCGTCACTGATGTCATCTTGTTCTTGTGTGCTTCCAAGCCATCTTCTGGCTTGGAAGGGCAAGAGCTTAGCTTATTCCTGAAAATCTGCCAGAAGTCTGCAGTTGAGGAGCTGCTTCTGATTCTTCCAACAAAATGTGAGAAATCTTCCTTGGAATGGGGAAGAAATAAACCAATAAAGTGATGAGAAGCTTTGCTCTTCATAAGAACAAACAGAGCAAGGGTACGCCTCAGACTGAACCACCACCATCTCCACAATCCAAAGTCATCTCTCCATGGCCTCCAGCAACTTTCTTGCAAAAGAATGGAACAGCCTCCAAAGGATGTCAGGCCCTCCCCTTCCCTCTGTGCAGAAGAAAAGGCACCTCTCCACGCTCAGGGGCAGGGCCAGGGGGCAGGGAACAAGAGCCTTTGCAACATTTAACAATAGGCATTTCTTTTATGGAGTGCAGGCAGAGACTTTATGGAGGTTGACTGAGCCTCCTTTTCCTGTCAGTGGGATGTCTGGATGCTTTGACCCCCCTCAGCAACTGCTGAGTGCAGGTGGGTGTGCTCCTTATAGGGTGCCAGGTAAGAAGGAAGGATCACTTAGGACCCCAACCCTCCAGGAATGTTGTTACTACCATCTTGTCTCGGGCACAGGATATGGAGAAGGCTCATGGGCTCATGAGGGGAGGTGGAGCATGGTCCCTGTGCACAGGGGCTGTGGGAGTAGTTCCTGGGAGAAGTGCAAAGAAGAAAGCCACTTCCCAGGAGGAAAAAGTGGAATCAGAGGAGGTGGAACACCTGGAACACCACCCAGAGAATATTTGTGGTTGCTCATAGGACCAATGGTGTGCAGTAAATGGATGTGGCTCTCCTGGACAGCTGCATGGGCCCAGGTGTGTCCGTGTGCCAAAGGACTGATGGAGGAGAAGTACCATCCATGGGAATGATTGCTGTGTGACTGATGGTGTAGAGTCCATGAACATGGATCCACCAAGGAACAGGAGGGGCCCTGTTGTGTCAATTTATCAGAGAGCTGTGTGAGACCCATGCATATTACCCATCAAAGAATGGCGAGTCCACAAGTGCCAATCTGACACAAAAGGACATGGAGCCCACAGAGGTGGACCCACCTTAAGAGGAAGAACTGAGGGATGTGGACCAACCTGTGACAGGGCTGATATTTCATGACCCTAGCACACCTGGGCTGCTTTCCATGAGATCATACGAATGGCTCTCAGAGCAGTGCCCGGTGAGTTCACAGACAGCAGAGCAGCCTCTGCACCCAACATTAGCTGGGAGAGGAGAAACTGTGGACATTACACAAGCTCACTGTGATCTCAAGATCTCTGAGCAGTAACCAGTTAATTTTATGAATTTCAAAGGTTGTATGGGTACTTCTCTCTCATCTCCATCACCCTCTGTGTGAAAGTTGTTTACTTTTACTATACTTAATGCACCCTAGGATTTGATTGGCCGCTTTGAACTCCAGGCAACATTGTTGATTCATATTTAGCTTAGAATCAATCATCTTTGTGTAAGGTTGCACTCCAGCTTCTTGTTCTCAGTCTATATGTATATCCAGCATTACACTGTTCCCCAAGCGCAGAATCTTGTTAATCTTTTTAAATTTAATATGGTTGATGATTGCCCACTTTGGGTAGCTTTTCCCCTCCTTACCTAGAGACTCTCAACCATCCCCAGCTGCAAGTTTTATATAGTCTAGCCCTTCCTCTATGAACAGCACTTCCTTTCCATCTCATCTGTCCTGCCTATTTTTCCTGAAGAACCTATAACCATCCATCATAGTACTGTAGCCACAGGATTTTTCCCATGAAATCTCACTAAATGTGCACTTTTCCTCCTTAAGCCTTTTCCACTTTGCCTTCTTAAGCCTTAGTCAGACACTGGTCCAGACCGAAATGGCCATGTCCAGCTGCATGGCCTGCCTCAAAATGGCTGACTGGCCTCAAAAATAGTGTCAGCCCCAAAATAGTGTCAGCTGACCATGGGGGTCCTGTGGGACACATTAAAAAGCAGGCGTGACCCACACCTGTGCAGAAGCCTCAGTGGACCAGAGCAGATAAAAGAACAGTGACAGCTCTAGACTGATGTGCTCAGCTATCCTGGATTTAAAAGCATCTGAGACCGCGCTGGGTCCTAGGGTGGTGACTATACACCTTTTTGTCTTTTCTTTTTTTTTTTTTCTCTCCCCATCTACTTCTTCACAAAATATATTGTAAGCCAGACTAAAAAACTTCTAGTCAATGCCTTAGTAAGGGCCTTGTAATATCTGAATAACACAGTTTGCTGTGTTAAAATTTGTGAAGTGCCTTACTTTGTCTGGAAGTTGTTTTAAAGCTTACCAAGTAGCTTACACTACCTTAATGCTCTGAAGTTGGCCAGTAAAACTTTTTTTGTTGGACCTCCTGAGAATTTTGTTGTTTCTCCTGCACACTCCCCAGAATACATCAAATTACTGTCCCCTGAACCCACCAAACAGGCCAGGGCATTACAATAACTAAGAGGAAAAATCTCTTAAGGAGGATAAATGATCTTCTTTTAATTAAAATATGTATGTCCTGATCAGGTATGTGGGAAATCTAATGTTTTTACATGTCTATTACCTTTGGTACATCATCTTGAATCTGGTTTCAGATTTTCTGTTAAGAAATTGATACAGTACCATCTTCAGATTTTGTATGTGGGGATGAAAATATGCAGGGATGAAGGTTTAAGGCTTAAAATACAGTACTTGTTTAGGGGCTGTCTAGACTCGTGTGATTAATACGTAATTTGAAGCTGAACCAGAAATCTTCTGGCTTGGTAAGACTGCTTCATATCAGTTCTAACTTGTTTGTAAATCTCTTTTGGAAGTGACAAAATGTTTTTTAATGTAATTTTTTATCTTTTTTTTATCTTAAAATTTTTTAATGTAATTTTTCAAATATTTTCAAATAAATTTTAAAGGAATATGTAAAACCATTACCAGAAAAAAAGTTATTTCATTTCAAAGCAATTATTTTCTTAAAAGTTACTTAACTGAATTATCAATATCTAGTAAAGGTGAAAGAGATTTTTTGACATAGTAGCATATTTTCTACAAGGAACAGGTATCAAAAGGAACTGACAGAAAGTAATTGAGTTAATGTAGAGATGAAGATTCATTTTCTGCAAAAATATATTGCAGAATTATATGGTGAAAAATAATCAGCCTAAAGTTACTTTCAAGTGCATGGCATTTCTACAGTGGTTGGGGGTTTGTTTGTCTGTTTGTTTATTTTGCTTTGGGTTGGGTTTTTTTGCAGTATTTATTTTTATTACTATGTAGAATGAAAAGATTATGCTAGATTGTTTTAGAGATAGCTATTCTTGCAATGACTGGGCGAAATTGTACGACATCATTCTGATATCTGCAGAATATCTTTGCTGAATGCTTGCTGGTGAGGCGGCAGTGTGGATCCCTGAGTGAGAGCTGGTTGCACAGAGACTGTCAATGTTTTTTTTCCATCTGAAGCTATTAGCTGTGCATATATGCAGCTACAGATTTTATTTCTCTGTGACTTTCCATAACTAGTTTATGTAAGAAAATAGAATTTCTTTACTGTCTTGCCAGAATTGTTTTGTAATGATACCAGAACAAATCAGGCTTTTGAGTTTGCAAAAGGGAAGAATTGAAGCAACATTAGAAAAGAACTCTGTATTTGAAGGTGGTTGGGAGATACTTAGTGCGGTTTATTAATTTCTTTTGTATATAACAAAGAAATGAAGAATTCTACAATAGCTGAGAATGATTTTTCTCCTCCACATCTTAAATAACCTACAATTTTCATTAAAATAAAAAACCTAGGAAGTGCTCAGGGAATTTGAGCTGGGATCTTTCATGCAATGGTGCACAACCCTGTTAAAATCAGGTAAAGGGTTTATGGCTTTTGAGGATGCCTTTGTTATTTATTTTAGATACCTTTGGTTGTTTAGATTCTGTTCTGAAAATTGATATTTCTAGATGAAGTGAATAGAGTTACCAGGAGGTAGGCTGATGCTCATTCTTTTTGGTTAAGTGAATTCATTTTCAGATGTCCATTTTTTCCATCATTTTTAGAAAAAATAGACAGTCTTATACTTGCTCCCACTATACTTTTTTCTTCTTACACAGCTGCCCATTGATCAAGTAGTGTATGTACTCAGTTTCAGTAAAGAGATTTCCCATATGTTGACCTATTTTTCCACTGCCATCTTTCTAGTTACATGCTGTGGCATGAGAAAAATTGAATAGGATAGAGATGGAAGAACTGATTTTAGCATTCGTTGTAAAAATTGCTGCTCTTCCATAGTACCTTGTCAAATTTTGTTTTGAAGTTGTCTGAAAAAAAAATTTCTCTTGGGTGTGTTGTCTCAGACGCTATTGCAAGAAAATAGCAAACACCATCAGAATGGTCAATACAGATTTCAAATGTGGCTCTCCCAGCACTGACAGGAATGCTGTGGAACAAGCTGCCAAGGAAAGAGAAGGGTGTTCACACGACTGCACACAGCAAATAGTAACAGTTTTCTTGTCCTTCCTGTCCCTCAGTGCAGGTTTCTCCCAAAAGAAAGAACCACAGGACATCCTGAAATGCATTCCCAGGTGTAAGGTATTGTTCATGTTAAAGTATTTGAATTGCTGCAAAGCAGATAAAATATTATGATTGTTACTATGATATTATTGTTATTATGATTCAATTAGGATTTTGTGGCAGTTTGCACTCAATTGTGAAGTAATGAATAGGAGACAGATTTATTTTTCATTGGTGTAGACAAATCGGGGTGTTTTAAGTAACCTCAGCACAGAAATAACCTCTGTGTGTGTGATGGTGTGTACAAAGACATACACACTGAGTAGTGATTGCTGCATGTCTATATTTCTGTCATTGCTACCTCTTCATCTTCTATCTTAAAACACAAAGGGAAAAAGAAGTTCTCTTGCTTCTGTAGAGAATACTCGTTTCATTCTCCTTAAAGGTATGAAAGAATGACTGGGAAAAATATTTATTAGTTCATAGAGGAAAAGATTTAATAAAGAAAACAAGAAAAAAGTACCCAGCTCCAATAAGGATCCCCATGGAAAACGTTCAAAGAGCAGGAAGGAAAAGACTGAGGAGTCCTCCAGTGCACTCAAAGAAGATGACTAAGAAAGGAGAGGTTTGACTTATCTCCTCCTGTCCCACCAAGTGTGTAATAAGTTGACGTTTTCCAGCCTTGTCAGGGCTGGAGGAGGGATTTGCTGTTTAAGCTCTTACATGACATATGTGTCAAAAAGCCTGAAGCTTTTGGGAAGAAAAACAACATCCTGAAAGAGCAAGGAAGAGGCTGACATCTGCACCTCTGTTCAGGGATGCCTGTGCCAGTTCTGACATGAACGGCTTCATAAGTTTAGGATGGAAGAAAAGATGGAAGAAAAGATGGATTAAGAAAGGGAAGTAAGTTCAGCAACTTCCCCTGGGGTATTCTTAGGTTCAGATTCCCCTTTTGCCTATTTTTCCCCTCATTCATTTAACAGTCAAGAGACTTGGATCTAATTCTTTCTCACCATGCTATCATCTCTTGTTATAAAACAAAAAAATCTTTGAAAGAATAAGCTAATTCTGATATTAAATAGATAGGAAAGAGGAAGATATCTTCCTGCTTTCCTTTCAAAACACTAATCTCAGGTCACAAACCATCGAGATCTACAAGAATGTCAAGTATGAAGCAGATACTCTGCAGAAGGACGTTCCAAAAGAAGACATTTCTAAACATAAGATGGCAAAATAATTTCTTGATTGGGAATAAGCTCAGTATTTTTGAAGTTATCCTACTAAACTTTGTAATTGCTTCAGTGTGCGATACCAATGAGTTGAAAATTTCAGAAGCATGCTCTAAGAATGCTTGGCTATGTCAGACCAAAGCCTGCCATTGCCTCTCTAACTCCGGCCAAGAATGAATGCTTATTAGGGAAACGGGGTAAGTAGGCAGTGACATGTCTCCAGAATATCCTCCAAAGTAATTCCAATCCAAGGATCAATGTAAGAGTGCTTTGAGAGACAGAATTATGTTTCTGTATTTTATAGCCTTCACAAGGGATTATTTGTCAACATCTTCATTCTTTCACTGACTAACCAAAAAAAAACCTGGTACTACATTTGTAAGAAGTATTTTTATTATGGAGATATAGATCTAGCCGATGTTTTTCTACTGATTTTTTGTATCCTTATGAAGAAGAAGAAAGGGTGACTGTGTTAATAAATGTAGTCCAATTTCAGAATATCTTGACTAATTCCTAATTATTTCACTTTAGGGAAGTTGGCCTCAGAAGATATCTTGTACTACAGGCTGGAATTTGACTCACTGTAGGTTAACTATATTACTGGCAAAATCAATTTTGACAGCCTTATTCTCTGAAAGGGTCAACTTAAAAGGAATAATGGAACCTGCTGTTTGTTAGAGGAGAGCAACGTGGTCTGCAAAGTGGTTATAGCTGATAACTGAAGGAAATAATGGAAGGTTTACTTCTGGAAAGATATGCACAGTTATATTTCTACATTACAATAGTTTGGGATCAACATAGGAAGATATTAAAATACTTCATTTATAGTGTTCTTGGACTTGTAGCAGTCACAACCCAAAAGTGGTTTCCTTTCATTGCTAATTACACTGCTATATTCTCAACGCTGAGTAGGTTTATTTTATGATGGATGCATTAGGGACTAATAATGCATTCTTTCATTGTAGCTGGACAGTTTTTAGGCCTTATTTTCTAAGGGAGTAAGCCCTTTGCTGCAATATAATTTTTATGTCCCCAAACCTCTGAGCTTGAATTTTATTTGTAGATGCAGCATATCCTGTAGATGCATTTTATAAAATATTTATTTTCATTCCTTTGAAAAAGCTCTGACATAGATTTGATGATGCCTGTGTTTATTCAGCAGTTTGGACTGCTACTTGTGTTTTCAGAAGTTTCTTTTTGAAGGAACTCAGTTCTATAGATTTGCAATTCCTGTTGGGTAGATTAACCCAGGATTCCCATGAATTTGATGTCACACCAAGATACAGTTGCATAAATGTAATTCATATCATTAGCTGTGCCCTGAAAGCTGTTTGTGTGACTCCAAGCAGTTTGTGGGAACTGCATATTTTTACACTGCATATCTAAGCAATAAATCTATGATATAAGATTCAGGAAATTTTGGACATCTATGGTACATCTGGAGACAAAGATCTGAGGCTTCATTTTTATCTTCCTGGCGTTCCCACCTGCTGGTTCTTGCTCACAAGTAGTGCAGGTACCACAGCATGAGCCATGAAACTTGGCCTCAGAGATGGAGCACTTATGCAATGATTTCATTTTCATCTATTCCTCACAAAATAATCTCATGAACAAGGGTTAAACAAATGGATTCTCAGCATCAGATGAATTGATAGATAATAATGAAGGACCCTGACTGCACTTACGTAGCAAAAAATGAAACTCCTTAAAGTTGGTGTTTGGGTAATGAGACAGAACTAAGCTGAGTTAGATTCAGACAAAACAGAGGAGATGGTTCTTCACACAGTGGATGGTAGAGCTGTAGAGCTCATTGCCTGAGAGTGTTATAGATAGTGAAAGAATACCTAGATGCAGAAATTACTGGACAAAACCATGATAGATAAAGCCACTTAAGAATATAAAATATGAATTGGTGCCATGTATTTCATGGAAGTACTAAATATACATCCTACTCAATAAGTGCATCATGTGGAAAATATTTGGCAGGGCATACATGTAAATGGGAAATGTTCTTCACTGGTTCTGGTTCTTTTCTGTTTTAACCATCTCCTTGTGACCAGTATTTGAGACAGAATACCAAGCCAGCTAGATCTCTGTCAGGTATATTACATATTATGTTCTTTTGATGTGAACACACCAAATTTATCTGTTTGGTTTGGTAAAGTATAAAGATCTGTGGCTGGGCATATAAAGGTCTCTGACTGTCTGCAATATTCGGAGGTGTACAGAGGTGTAAGACTTTTGTTTGCTGTAATGAATGAGGAGGACCCAAAGCCCTTATATTTATGGATTAACTTGCAAGCTTTCAATGTATTTTTCTCTTTATTTTCTTTTCCTTTTTCTTCAGAGGGGTTTGGTGGTGAAGGCTGAAGGATAGGGTAGCAGAATGATCTTAGTGGTAACTTGGGTGTTTCTTTTATTTTTACTATAAAAATTGTATAGTGATGAAAGAAGATACTCATCAAGCATTCAGAAAATACAACACTACCTGGTGGAAGACTTAAATTTCTGTTGAGGTAGGTGAATTTACATTTGTATGTTCAATTTGGGAAAGTAGTATTCCCATCACTTCAGAGATGTGTGTGCTATTTCAAAAGGAATGACTGGCAGAAAGGCCTGCAGTATTGCTGGTTGTCTGAAAAGCAAGTGGAAGCATCTCAAGTATGTATAACTAGAAGTAGAAAGTCTTGACAGGGTATATTAGTTTAGAGTACTTGGCTGGGATGAGTAAACACCTCACCTCAGAAAGCATGTGTGTTTTCTGTCCTGATCCATGAAATTTACTCAGGAATGGAGAGCAAGGGAAAAAATGTAGAGCATCTTATCAGTGTAAAAGGTAGTGATTATGGTGCAGCAAAAATAAATTTTCAGAAACCAGGAGACTGAATGACTCAGAGAGTAACTAGAGATGGAGAAAACCTCACAGACACTTTTGCAGACTCTTTGCAGATTTACTTATGTCTGTAAGACTACTGGTAAAATTAGGACAGAATACTATCAGAAAATCAGAGTGAGGACATCAGGCAGTTATGTGTGTGATTTTGAATCCAACCAGTGTAAACAAAGCTGTGAAAGCCAGCCTTCCACTGATACCATGCAAACAGCAGTATTGCAGTCTTTGCTGAACCTCCCAGATGCAAATGCTGCACTTCATAATAAATGCATATATTGTTTTTAATTAAAAACCATGACTCCATGTAAAAATTAAGAATATTGTGTAGTGTTTCTAGTGGTATATTACATTTTATTCATGGCAGTAGTGGATTTTCCAGAAAACAAAGAGTAAGCATATTTCAAAGACCATATATTCAGGAAAAGAAAAAAAACACAACACCCCAAACCCTACAATACACTGCCACTGAGAAAGCTAATGTCTTCACTTGTTTGTGTACCATGGGCTGCCCTAGAGCAGAGGCAGAGAGAGAACTCCAGATGCTCCGCTCTATGCTCCAGAGACATGCCTTATGGAGGTTTGATAAAGAGAGAGTAAGCCAGTTGTACGCTTTTCCTCAATCCTAACAGAAACCGAGCAGGATGTTCCTGTGTGGGCCTAAAGACAAAGGAAAAGGAACACTAAGAAATTGCAAAGCTCACTCACAATGGGATGGGGGAGAGGGAAGAAGAAAAGAAGATGAGTGTGGAACAAACTTTTCAGAGGAATATTCCACACCATATAATATCACATTCAGCAACAAATCAGGGTAAGGAGGGTTGGGGTTTTGTCTTCCTCTGTGTCCATTACTCCAAGACTGACTGAGCATCCATCTGCTTGTGGGAATGGTTTTGCCTTTGCAAATCCACCCATCATCTTTCCTACATTTACAAACTACATTTTTGTCCCATAAGCTTTTTCTGCTTTCTCTCATCCTGTTCTATCCCCTGTCCTGTTGGAGCAAGTGTAATAGTGAGCAAGTGGATGTGGGGGTGTCTAGTTTGATGGCTGAGGCCAACACATCACAATATAATGCAGTTCTTTACTATTATATGAATGTACACTATCACTGACTTTATAGTTAAATATGTATCTGTGGTTTTACATATTAAAGACAGTTTTCATGCCAAAAATGTGCTGAAATTCACAGCTTTTAGATTTTAAACACAGACTTTATTGCAGATTTTCTAAATCTGTAATAGAGTCTTGCTATTTTGTTTTGAACTCCCATAAAAGTACAAACGTATCTTAAATTTCAAAATTAGTTTTTAGAATGGAGTAAACACACATTAAGACATATTAGCAAAAAAGAAAAAAAAATACAGTAATCCTTAGGCTGGCTAGAATTAAGCAAATTATGTCCTGTCTGGGAAATACTGATTTTTTTTTCTCCCTTTTCTCCAGTTCAAGTAATTTTCTGCTTTTGTCCATTAATAAGGCTAAAAGTCTCAGTATTTAAATAGAAAAACCTCCCATGGTCTAAATATTTTTTAAAGTATAATCACAACTAATGAAGTACAGCCTTAGCAATGCTACAAAGGTCTTGCTTTAAAGATATCTTAGGGCAGATTTTTCAAGATACAGTCTTGTACTAGAATTCCTAGAACTATATATTTTATTGCAAATTATTTACCTGAACATTTGAATTTATTAATTAATATGTATACATATCTCTGTACAAAGAAAAGAAAGAACCTTAGCAATTAGCAATATATGAAATGGTTATTCTTTTATGTTCCTATCTCCTCAGTTTTAAAAAAGGCACATCAGTGAATTTCCTTTAATGTCCTCTTCAAAATGCTGCTGATGAATATAGCAGAGACATTGATTTTGAATCAGTATAAGAAATAACAGAGAATATATAATTACTTCTTTATCCACTAAAACAATGTAACTTATTTTTCCATTGTTAACTTTAGGGTGCAAATTCTGTTCCTTTTCTCCATGGCTGTATTTTTTTCCAGTACACAGTACTTACCAAAAAACCAAAGTTTTAATAGAGCCTAACATATCACAGATATGTTGCTCTTGCACACAGTGGTTTTTGTTCTAGTGCACTTGTATTAATGAAATGAACTGATACAACTGATATCAGATAATAAACTATAAGTGATTTCTGAGGGTTTTTGAGCCCAATAGTATTGTGCTATCTGTCATTCATATGGTTCAAAGATGAAACATGTATTTGTTTTCTTAAAGATTATATAATTAAGTGATAATTATTCTCTTTTCATCCACTGTTCTAAGCAGTCTTTGCAAACATTAAACAGCTTGTGAAAGTAATTAAACATTGTCTCTCCAATCCCTAATCTTGTCAAGTTGTGTGGTAAGAGATGTGGAAGGCTCATTAACAAAGGAGAAAATAATCCCTTATTTTATTACAAACTTTAAACAGCCAAATTGTTTACAAAAACAAAGCTTCAAAGTCACCTGTAAGTTTATAAAGTGCTAAATGTTGGGTTACAAAAGCAGTGCATTCACCTAAGCTGAAAGTCTTGTAAATTAATTCTCTTTGCTATTTTTATGTTTACTATTTCTAGTCAACAGCAAATGGAAAGATTCCTTTGAGTTCTTTCTTTTTTTTTTTTTTTAATAGCATACATTGTCATGCTGTAGCACAGAGATTCTGTGCTTAACAGAGGGTCTTAGTTCTCTTTTTCCAGCTATAGTAAAAATGTTATCTCTTTTCTCATATTTTCCCCTATTTATGTCTCCAGCTCAGGGCAGTTATGTTTATGTTACTGGGGAAAAAAAATAAAACCAGCTCAAAAGACTCTACCATGGTTAACTTTGCAGTAGTGCAGGCACATTTTATGTCATACCTCTCTATTTAATATATTTTAAAGCCTTTTATAATGAGATTTTTTAAGATGATCTCTGGTCATTTGATCAGCCAGGAGAAAGATATGGCCTGGACAGCAAAGCAGGCATACAGTCACTTAAAGCCATTTGGCAACATTCCTAAGAAGAGTAACTGCAGTGATATATTTGGCTCCTATGTGCCTCTAAGCAATAAAGCTATATGAAGAATGAACAGCAGAACCATGAGTGTATGTTACAGTGCCACATCTCAACTGTATTCACCAGTGCATTTAGTTTGACAGAGGATGTTCTGAAAGCAGTAAATTGCTAGTTCAGAAATCTTCAAAAACAGAAATATCATTTAACTAAACTGCAAGTGGGATTACATAAGAGGGTCTACTTGACTCTAAAGTTATTCTACATTTACATTGGTTTTAAGAGTGAAATAATACAAATTTCTAAGTCTCCTAAGTCTTTGTGCTTATCCAACAAACACAGTTTATAAAAATTTCTCACATCACTGGATGGCTGAATTTTCTTGCTTTAGGCATTTGGTTTTGAAGTTAAGGATCCCCTTGATGCCTTGGAATGGCTACCTAGAACAGAGGCTAGACAAGATTAAGAGAATAAAAAGTAGGTATTTATTAAAGGCCTTCAGTAGATACACAGACAATTAAAAGTTTGATCCATTTACATATCAGGGGTTAATCCTCCAGTTAGACCTTCAGGTAATGAAATCATATACCACCAGTTTGCTCCCCTCCCTACTTTTCAGGATGAGGCAGTAGAGTGTCCTTAAATTTCAGGTCTAGAGGCATTGTTTTGTCTGACCAAAATGTGAAGACAGTAAACACTCTATGTGGAGTTTAAACTTATACACTTCTGCAGTACAGGATTTGAAAAATATAAAAGCTAAAATCCTAAGGCATCACCTTGCCCTGCCAATCAGAGGAAAAATTTAGACTCACCTGTAGAGATGGATGAGAAAAGATCATAGCTGCCTTTCTTTGCCTCTGGAGAGGAGAGAGACAGAGGAAGCTCAGCACCTTGTCTGGTGATAGAACTCCTCTGTCAGCCTGGGAGTTTCATGTCTGCACCATGGGTTCTTTTGTAAGGAGGGGAAATTGATTTCCCCAAGCACTTTTTTATGTTCATATGAGTAGGCAGAACAGGGCAATTTTGAATGTAAGTATTTTGATGGGCTGCAGCAGAAACAAGACCCAAGTTAGCTCTGGTGCCTAGTATGGTGCATACCTACAGGTAGCTAAAGTCTGACTGAAGAACTGCATACACCCCCTGCTAATCCTCTGTGTCATAGTGCAATACCTATGCATGTTTCTTCAGTCTATCTTTAAAGAACTGTAATTTACTGGAAAATGTATTGCTGAATATTACTGTAATAACCCTCTTGAGTCTCTTATATCACTGGGCACAATCAAAAGGGCAGACCTTGAGCTACTGTAAATCGTGCTGGCTCCATTGATTTCAGTAGAGCTCTATTGATTTACTGCTGCAGAGAATCTGGTCTGAAAGATTTCTGTGGTATTGTGTGCATTTAGAGTTAGAAGATTTACAGGCTCTATAATAAAGCTAAGAAGGCTAAGCATAACCATTCTCAATGGCTGATGTATTTCTTTGTCTCAGTGTATAAACAATTAACACCACCGGTACAAGAAGTGTAACACAAGAAAATTAGTATCTGGGATAGTGCATCGATACTAGCTGCTAGGAAACTTATTAATCAATGCTAATAGGAAAACATTTCTTCATATGTGTGCCTTTTATTGACATAATAAGGGTATAGGGTCATGCTGCAAATGTCTGAGTCTCAGAATTGGAAGGAAAAGACACACTGGACTGACATGCCTTCTAATCAGCTGTATAGCATTTTACACTTCAGAGTGAATACTTTTAATGATAATTATCAAAGTTATTTGTACCAAAAAAAAGATATACCAGATGTGGTGAGAGAAATTAAACTTGAAGTGTCGATAACTAGTTCACTAATGATTTTCAAACGTCATTTCAAGTGCCCTAATGAGTTCTGCCTAAAAGCTTGTTTGAATGTATCCCTTTCTCTTTCTCTACAGATGGAAAAAAGTTATGATCTTTGTTGTAGCAGTGCACCAGATTGCTTTATCAGTACTTTAAACAATTGCAGTGTAGATGAGAAGGTGTTAGTCACAGCTTCCTAAAGTCACAGGTGCAAGTGACTTAATTTTAAATACATCAAATAGCTGCATTTTCATTTTCTTTGTTTGAATAAAACCCAGATAACTTTTATGTGCATGCATGAAGGTGTTGAGACAAGAAAAGCTCAACCAGTGTAAAAACTTATCTGCACAACAAGTAGAACTGCCCTACAGCCTGCTCTTCCCTTACCAACCCTGACCAAATAGTCTTCTTGCCTTTGTACTTTTTTTCTTTACAGCTCCTTTATGCTGCTGAAGTACTTAATATGTATGCCAGTTTATCTCACTAAGCTGACAGTGGGTGGGAGGAGGAGAGCAAATAATTTTCTTTAGGCTTGAGACATCAGAAGAAGAAACCAAAGTAGTAAAAATGTGTGGGAAAAAATGACAAAGCTGGGAAAAAAGACAAGCCTCCACATCTATAAAAGAAACTAACTGCCAAACAAGCTCAGTTATTTCATCTAAATAAGACATCCTTATGCAGTATATCCTAAACATCCTAGGCTGAACACTGAGAAAGCACTGGAGTCTCTGGTTATGCACACATTTCAACACTCAACAATGTTTCTGTAGTTACAGAAATATGTTTAAAATATCTAGCAGTAGAAATAAAGATTGTCAGAACTGGAACTCATTTCACACGCTGAGTTTCATAGGACCATAGGAAACGTATAGGTAGGCATATGATATCATCATAATCAATGATGGCCCTTGCTAGCTGTGGTAATACAGGTGTCCAAAGAGCAGGAAAACAGGTTTTTTTTCTTATGTTCGTAGAAATTTGGAGCTCAAACAGTTCACTTTAACTTCAGGATTATTAGTTTGAAAGAGAAAAAAGTCTTGTTTTATCACCTGAAATGATCTCTGCTGATCCCACTTGCTCATTAGAATTCAATTACCTTTCTCCTGAAATTTAACTACCCTAGATTGTCCTACTGTACAAAGCATGTCAGTGAAGACCTGTTGATAGGAGGATAAAAGAGAAAATGCAAAATTAATCTGAATGTAAGGAGGAAATGGAGAATTTGCTAGGGGGTCATAAGGTAATCCTTTTCAAAATATAAAATGAAATTTAAAAATTACCATATGTGATCTCAGAGCATTATACCTCTGAACAGATGAACTATATAAATAGCTGTGACAGATAAGCTTTCTTCAAACTAGGAAAAAGTAACTATAGCTTCCAGGATTTTGAGTCTATTGCTTGTATTGTCGTGCAGTGTATTGTCATTTTGACTGTAGTACGGGTGAGAACTCAGATGCAGCACGTCGTTGGTTTGTTTTATTTATTAGGACAATAGATATCTAGTTGCTAATAGCTTGAATTATAATGTCCTTAGGAAATATGAATAGCAGTGAGCACATTTTTGGATGATATTTGTGTAAAAAGCACATTGAAATATCATAGAATCTATAGAATGGTTTGAATTGGAAGGGACCTGAAGGATCATCTACTTCTGATGCCCCAGCCATGGGCAGGGACACCTTCCACTACACCAGGGTGCTCAAATCCCCATTCAACCTGGCCTTGAACAGGGATAGGCATCCACAGCTTCTCCAGGCAACCTGTCCCAGTGCCTTATATCCCTCACAGAAAAGAATTGCTTCCTAATACCAAATCTAAATCAACTCTCAGATAAAAGCAATTCCCTTTGACCTATTACTACAGGCTCTTGGAAGAAGTTCGTCTCTGTCCTTCTTTTGCCATTTCAGCTACTGGGAGGCTGCAACAACCTCTGTCCAGAGCCTTCTCTTCTTCAGTGTGAACAGCCTAACTCCAGATCTTCAGTCCTCTGATAACTTTTGTTTCCTCCTCTGGACTCATTCAGGAGGAATGACTGGACTCAGGCTCATGTCTTTCCTGTACAGAGGACCCCAGAGCTGGATACAGTGTTCCAGGTGAGGTCTCACCAGGGTGGAATAGAGGGACAGAATCTCCTCCTTTACCCTGATGGGCACAGTGCTTTGCATGAAGCCCAGGATATTATTGGCCTTCTGGGCTGGGAGTGCACATTGCTGGGTGATTTTGAGCTCCTTGTAAACTAACACACCACAGTAATTTTCCTCAGGCCTTTCTTCAGATTATGGATTTGGGTTGACAATATGATACCTTGCATCCTGTGAATGGAATTTTTGTTGCACGTATGCTGAGACAATGTCAGTAATAAGGAAGGCAAGGACAATGAATAAGTTATTGATCACAAAGGCACAAAACAATACAGTAATTGAATGATTTAGAACAGAACAGAACTGAGTTTTCAATTTTTTAAAAAATTCTACAGTTTCAGATCTAGTTTATACTTCTAAAACATGACAAAAATAAAAGAAAACAGGAAAAATGTCTGAATTGCTTTGAGCTAATAGTAACATATGTGGTAAAACTAAGATCTCTCATTCTCATGCAGCTTTTGTATTTTTTTCTTTATATACATATAAATATATATTCATGTGTGCATAGAGATTGTGTGCATGTATATTTAAAAATGCTTATTTTCTTAAAATTTCTCATAGCTTCAGAAATTAAAATTATTCTTTCTGGAAGGTGACTAACCAATATGAATGGTATTTCCAACAGTATTGGAAACAATTTGGAAAATCAGTTAATGATTCAACTTTTTCCAAAATACATTAGCAAAAAGTAGAACTCTGAGTGTTCTGAATAATGGTAAATTGAAAAAAATGTGCTCATCGTGGAGAAGGCTTTCCACTATTCTTCCCTTCTTGCTGATCTCCTAAATATAGAATCATAGATTATCCTGAGTTGGAAGGGACCCACAAAGGTCCTTGAGTTCAACTCCTGGCCCTGCACAGGATACCCCAAGAGTCACACCCTGTACCTGAGAGTATTGTCCAGACCCTTCTTGAACTCTGCCAGGCTGGTGGTGTGACCACTGCCCTGGGGAGTCTGTTCCAGTGCCCAACAACCCTGTGGGTGAAGAACATTTTCCGATATCCAACCTAAACCTCCCCTGACACAAATGTATCATATATCTGGTGATTCAATCTGGTATAAAGAAGATAACATGCAGATATTTGAAAGATAGCACATTAAATTTAAAAACTGTGTTGTCATCTGAGTTGCAGATTTATCTGAAGCAAGGAAATATCACCAATTTTATTTTTTGTGGTTCTTTCATAGAGTACTTTTAAGCCAATAGTGCTTCATGGAAGGGGCAACCTATGCAATTCCATGGACCCACAAGGATGCATGACCTCATCTTTTTGCTACAGCCTGGTTTGGACATGCTCCCATTTTTTTGTTTGTACAGATACCCCTCTGCTCTAAACTACTTTTCTTTGAGAGCTTCATTTGTCCATGACACTTCAATTTTGCTGTGAGAAAGTGTTGGAACAGCTGTTTGTTGTATAAAACATTCTTTGTGAATGTGTGTGTCAAATTTAGGAAAGTAGTGGGTTTTTTTACCTCCCCCAAGGAAAAAGTGGAAATACATATGACTTGGCAGAAATTTCTTGCAGTGTTGTGGTTTTAGTCCTGTCTTTTAACAAATAAATAACTTTCAGAACTACTAAATGCATTTTTCTGAAGCTAGACAAAAAATGAGATTTTTACCTAAACATGAATATAATCCATTCTCACTATCTGCCATGTACTGATACCTTTCACTAGCTCCTTGCATGGTGAGTTAAGACTGGTAATGTGTGCTGGTCCTAATCCTAGACTGCTGAAGAAAACAGATCTTACCTGAGTCATAAAGGAAGTTGAAAAAACCTTTTCCGTAGTTTCCCTGTGAAGTTGCCATCAATATTATCCTCATCTTTGTTTTTTCATTATAATATTAGACTTCAATATTAGAATTCAAAATGGGCTTTTCTCTGGACTTCTAATTTATGTCCAACACAATAACTCCCAAACTTTCATCTTTGTGATTCATATTGCCATGGAAAGTTGTAAAAGGAAAATCTGCAAACTGTCAGTGTCAGTGCATGTGTTGATCTAGAAAGAAGGATGGGTGTTTGAAAATCATTCTGTGGTTGGAATGATTTTCAAATAGGAGATTTTCAATAGGAGAGCTGCTAGATTAAAAGCCAGGTATAAAAAAAAGCATGGATAAAACAGGCTAAAAATTTCAATACATCAAGCAAACATTTCATTCCTTACCAGACACAATGGTATTAGGACCTCTCAGGTGCCTGTAATAACATTTGTGATGACACTGCTGAATATCTTCAGAAGAAAAATCATTGATTTCCTTTTTGGGGAGGAAGGAAGTTGGGAGGAGAGGGAAAGGGGATAACTACTGTAAAATTTAACAACATTTTTCCTGGCTCAATGTAATTTTTTCTTTCTTCAATTCTGCATCTGAGAGCAGCTATTTCATCATTTCATCATGCCACACTGTTACACTATGCAATGTGATTATGCAATGAAATATCAGTTTCACTTAAAAATGGAAAGTTATGCCACACACCCATTTTCAGCTAAGACTTCCCTTAGTTCATGTCACAGATTTCCAAGGCAATAGGAAGAGATGAGCTTGGCTGAGTACTCTTATATATTATTCACATAGCTAAAAATGTAAGATGTTTACCCTCATAAGTTTTGGATTCCACATTTTCTAGAGTAAAAATGTACTTAATTTATTAAAAAATATTTCATCTTTATTTAAAATATATGAGGGTTTTCCTCCACGGCTCCATATTCCACAGCCTAGTAAACAGGAATATGCCTTGATACTTAATATATTTACCCACCATTGACTAAAAAATGTATGTAGAATGTGACATTGCATGGTTATGTATCATCCAATTCAGTCTCATCCAGTCCTGTGCTTGATGGGATAAGATCTGAAAATGAAAAATTCTTTCCCTGATAGCCTCCTTTATCCTTTCTACTAAAAAGTAGGAAAACCTTTCCCTAGGGCTGAGCTGTGGGAGGGTCCATAAGGAATAGGGTCAGCCCCAACTATTTCTTATTAAATGTTCAGAGTCAATAATGAAATAAACCTGCGGCCATTTTTCTAAAAGGGAGTGGGTAAATTATGAAGCTTTCATCTGTACTTCTTCATGTTCTAAACGACTGCTAAACTCATCCAAGGAAGAGTATGACTAATAAAGCTGTACCTTTCCTCACACTTTTTATTAGACTCAGTGTAAAGAGTGTGTCAATTTTATGGATCCGATTTGATCTAGGCTTTTGAATAAATTTTAGAATTATTCAATGCCTAGGAAAATTATTGTGTAACTTTCTTGTAAAGATTCATTGGTAGTATGGGTTATGAGTACTGAAGTAATTAAACCAATCCCAGAATCTCCAAGAATCCATATTTCAGTGTTGCAGTGCAGGGAGCATGAAGAGGGACTGGAGATTTTAACACAGCTTGAACATGGATAAATCTATGGATAAAGTTATAGATCATCCTCTCTGCAGGCTGATGGAAGCCTTGTATTTTCTCCTGTCCTTTGTGAGTAACATTCATGATCATTTCCCTAAGTAGTGTCTTTTTTATTGCATTGAAGGTATGAATTAATTTCCTTAAGATGGTAGCACTGAGTTGAAGTAGGATGGCTTAGTGCATCTAAGTCCTTCTAGTTATAGGTCTCTTGGGTTTTGTTGTTTGTTGGCAGGAAAAATAATTTTAGGTTCTTCCACAAACTGTCACCACTGCTTTTTTTGGGTGGTAGCGGCACGAGTGAGTTCAGGCAGGAAGAACATTAGACCTACTGCTTGCATTGGATTTCTCTTACTTCTCAAGAATGTCATATTGCAGAAACACAAAACTTCTCTTATACTCTAGTCTACACTCCATTCTACCTTTTTTTTTACCATGGAAGAAGTCATGCATGATGCAGTGTTAAATACATACACTTACCAGTATGGTTGGATATCTTCACTACTGTGGAGGGAAACCCAGCCAGATCAGTAGAATTTTCACCTCATGGTGAGGGTTGTTTTCAAAATAATATAAATAATGTGTGTATATAAAATAAAATAAATAATGTGTGTATACATATATACAGAGACCACTGAAAGATGTTTTTGCATGCCTTTGATATACAGGTGAGATTCTGAAGACTTAAATTGAAGTAAGGCTTTCTACACAAACCTCAGGACCCCTTTTTGCATTGCATTCTTTCTATCTCAGGTTTAATCTGAGATCTTTGGAGCTTTAATTTTATTTCCTTTTTTTTTCTTTTCTTTGAAGCAGGAGTGTACATGCACAAGTTTTTTATTATTGTTTATCATGTGTTTTGCACACGGCCTCCCCATAAAGAGATGTAGAATATGGACCTTCAGAAATAGTTTTCTCACCTCTATTTCAGCCTAGCTTTATTTTATTCCAAAGAAGGTCTGACTGAACATTGCATGGAGTAGAATATTACTGAAAATGGAAAAGCACTCCAGTTTGTTTCTGTGCTGTTAGTCTTCAGTCAGAGCTGGTGAAACAGGGAATTGCCCTTTTATAGACAATCCTGAGTTGAGGAGTCTTTGGTTTGTTTTACATTGGAAGTAAATATCAGCAGTTTGGAATCTCTGGCAAAGGTTAATAGTCCATTTTGGCCCCTCTCTCTGTTGGACATCCCAAACACCAGATGGGTGCCTGTGCATGTGGGGAGCTGGAGAGCTGGCTCAACCCTTTGTACCAGCCAGCCAGACACATAGAGCCCAAAGCTGTGGCAAATCAAGCAGCCAGCAAGAGGATAAGGCATTTGGCCAGGGGGGAATGGTGGAAATTGTCAGGAAGTCAAGAGCTGGACAGCAGGCGAGCTGGACAGCAGGCAAGCTGGGCAGGAGCCAGATGTGTTCTTGGCCAGCTGGCCAGAATCTCTGCTAGCCAGCTTCCTATGTCACCAGATGATTGCTTGTCATCCTGCTGTAAGTCATAAGTCCATTTTGCAGTTTAGAAAAAAAATGGGGGGGGGGGAAAGATATATTTTTTGTTATTTCTTTTATTTCTCATGAAAGGCTAAACAGGTAATTTTCCAGCTTTTCCTCACTACTAGAAAATTTAGAGATTTGCTAGCATTTTAAAAATGGCAATTAAGAATGTGATACAGGCCCAGATCCACAATTTGAGGAGTCATCTTCCTTTAAGTCTTGTAGAACTGGGAAGATGTAAATAAATTTTGATACATTAGTTAATTTTGCAGACTTACCTGAAAAATAGCTTGAAAATATAACCATGTATCTGCCTAGATACTTTCTGCTTGCAAATTCTGTATGTGGGCAGAATATAAATTTGAAAACTGTCATGATATCAGAAAATAAAAGGTTGCTTGAATATTGATGCAATAGTTTAATCTTTTTCTTCTTTCTCTGGACAAGTCTGATTTCTGTAAATATTTACATAAAATCACTGGTTGGACAATATTGTAAGCGGTAGCCTTTTTAATTAGACCCTATGGACAGAGTGAGGAAAAATGGCTCTTAAGTCCTTCTTGAGGTCTAAATTAGAATCAGTGATCTTCAAAGATGAATACAATTTTAAATCCATTATCCAGCATGATTCGTGACAAGCATTTATTGACTAGTCAGCACTCCATATTCAGCTGCTTGAACATTTGTGAGAACACACTGGAAATCTGCAAACTCAGCTAAAGCAAAATCACATACACTTCCTATCTGCAAAATAGTTGTGGTAGTACTTGGCAAATTACATTAAAGTATTTTCTTATACTATTAGGTTTAAACTAAGCTTTGTGCCTGGAGACTGCAGCTACAAGTCTACCCATATCATTCTGTATGCATGGGAAAGGTTAGAATGAGACAGATGGAGATTTCTTTGGAGTATAGGGCCCAAATCTAAGAGAGCTGTGGCAAGTTTGATTAATCACTCAGCATCCTACTTCATAACTCTTACTTATGGTCTAAGAATAACTGCTTTCCTTTGTCCCTGCTGCAGACTGGAATATAAAGATAGGTGGTGGTGCATGTTGTATGTGCAGGGAGAGTTTCTGTTTTAATCCTTCACATGTAGCTGCAGGTTCTCTTTAATATGTGACAAACTGAAGAAGCGGCTGCTTCCAGACGCTGCAGCTTTTTTTCTTTTTTTTCAGTGATAGTGTGAGCTTCTAAGGTTAATATTATTGTTGTATTTTATTATCTGATTTTGTTCAATTTTATTATTATAGTGATTTTTAAATTTAGTAATGAGTTTACTTGCAGACAATTTATGATAGTTGGGGGTTTTTGTAATATTCTTCACATGAAACAGATAGAAAGGAGCTCTAACCCAGTTTAAACCTGAAGTCCAGTTATGTATGTCAGTCGTGTGCAGTTGGTAACTCAATACAAGTCCACAGCTCCAGCATGAATAATGATAATCTTTTGGTCCACTTTAGTAGATAACGATAGTCACGAGCAGGTTCTTAGGGCAGCAAAACAGACTTGTTTGCTTTTTCTCTGCCAGAGCCTTGGAAAGTTAACTGTCTTGTTGAGAGCTCTGGAAGCAGCAGATATTGTCTGACCAACAAGGGGAAACATACCTCAGTCATGGTTCTATATTCAGGATCAGCAGGCAGGAACAGGTCTGGTTTTCTAGGACTCACATTTATCCTACTTCTCCTTTTCCCACTGTGCTCTTGTCTTTGGGATGGCTATGTTCTGCTTTGCCCCTTTTGTGAGGTTGTGGTATGACTTTGATTTAAGCCATGACACAACCATCTGATTGACCCATGAATAACTATTAACGTAGCTGAGTTACACTGCTGAATATAGGGCAAGTTTAGGTTTTGCCCATATGTCTCCATTAAGACAGAAGTGACTCCCATCAATTTTTACCTGTTAGATTGCTAATGACAGTGTTGTAGTAGCTGAGAAATTACTATGTGATTTCTTCATCTTATGTATGTTTTAGACTAGTGTAGTAAGAAGCAGCTTGCATTATTGCAAGTAGAAGGGTAGCCTGAATAAATGTTCTTTTAAGTCTTTGAAAACATCAGACACACCTTCCTAATCAAGAAAAAAGTGTATTCACTGAAGTGGAAGCAGGATATAGCCTATTTGACTAAAGAATTCAGTCATTAATGGACAATTAAAATATATTAGCCTTCTTTTTGCTATTAGCATAAATGGCTTTTATTTACAAAGCTTATGGTTTTATTTACAAAGCACAGAAATGCTGGAAAGTTTGCAGGAAATTTTAAATAGCATGTTTTAAAGCAAAATGCAGCATATATAAATGTGACTAAGGATAAGCATGGTTCAAAGTTCAGATGACAGACAAGTATCTGATATCCCAAAGGAAAAGTTTAGGGCTGACTCATTTCTATTCTGATCTATGCTTGTGAAATGTCTTCTGCTAGTGGTATACAAGGCATGAAAAAAATCTAATTCAAAATTAACCCAGTATTTTGTGTGATCTTCCTAACTATGGTTTATGGCTTTGTTTGAGCTTTTTCTTTTTAAACTTCTAGAGGTATATGCTGTTTAAACAAAAACCTGATGCAATCAAAGATATTAAAAGTGAAATTCAGAACAATCCAGGTATGATTTTCAAAGCTAGATGCAAATCTTTGGAGAGGCTCATAAAGTTTGTGCAGAAACTTCAAACTGCAGCCTCCTACTAGTTCAGTATCAGGTGGTTATGTATTGAAATTCAATATTTTGTATCTATTTGAAGTTACACAATTTTAAACCAACAACAATTAAATATACATTAATATAAATTACCTACCCCCCCAAAAAATTAAAACCAAAAAACCCCTCTTATACATTCAGGAACCTAAATACAAAAGATAACTTCCCGTTGCTTATGTGAATTTTTGAAATAAAGATGACAAGTCACAAAAAAAAAAAAAGCACCAGTTGCTTTCACATCTGACCTTTTTATACTTGTATCTGTTTTCTTTCAATACTTGTTTTATTGAACACTTGCTTCTAACTATTATGTACTGAGCAGATGTCATGTTTTTTTTGGATCTCTGTAAGAAAAACACCATCACTCTAAACTGGTAAACTGAATTACGGAATAAATGATGAAAACTATAGAAAAAGTGATTGCAATCTTATATCTCATGTATGAGAAACATTTTTGCTGGAAACCTCTGCTGCAGCACTGAACAAACTTTCACATGGATCATGGCATGCTGTGCAGCATTCCCCTACTCCGAGTCCTCCTGTACTCTTGTAGGGTTTTGCTATACAGGTTCATTGGTTACTGATAGCAGCCAAATCCAGAATATGCACTTGGAGAAGCCGCTGTAAAATATGCTTCCACATATCTCAGTAAAGACATAGTTCCCAAACAAGTGCATATAATATTTCAAGAAATGCAGTATTACACATAATTATGAGTGAATGCATATTGAAAACATGCACTTTAATCAACTTTTCCCTGATTATTTTTACATAGGTTAACTATTGCATAGAGCTGTTTCACAGTATCCTTGGTCTAGAGGAGACACTTGGGTAATCATCACCACTCTGCCATAGCTGGTTTATAGGTGCTCATAGACTATTCAGTGTGAAATCTATATAGCTGAGAAGGAATCTAGCATACAGATAGCAAACTCTTCATTCTGCAGTCTTCTGGGTGTACCACTGTACTGGTGACTTGGGAATTTTAGGTTTTTTGGTGTTGTATAAAGAAAGAAATTGTAAAACTAAAGGATGCAAAGAAAATTATATGGCAGAGGTATATTCATGGTATGTCTGTTTTCCTGCAATACAAAGGCGGCTGTCCTGATGCATAAACAATCATATGAGACTTAGAAGTAATTCAATGTCTTAAATTCACAATGTTTAAACAAACTAACTACAAAGTTTGCATCCCTCATGACAATAATGAAAGACAAAACTTACTAGGTTTGAATCTTTCTCAAGATGGTGTTATTTAACATGCATTAGCTACTATACCTTGCATTAGAAAGCATGGCTGTGGTATGAGGGATCAAAGGCATGATGTCCTTATTGTAATACAGTCATAAAATATATTTTCTATATTATTATGACCAAACTGAATTTTTTTTCTTTAGTCTATTATTTTAATATAGAGAATACTCTCCATTCTGAAAAAAAAAAAAAAATAATACAATATAAAAATGAAGAGAGCAGGACAGGCAGCATGTAAAGCTAAAGTCACCAAAACTCTGCAAGGTCTGTGACTATTAGAAAGCTAAAACTTTTTAATCCAGTAATTACTTAAAACATATTCTGTGACTGGGGCTGTTGAATTTATTTCACATGATCAGTTTTAAGCATGTACTTTCAAGATATGCTCTTCATGCTGTAAGTAGAGATTATTTGATTGTGGTGAAACAAGCAGCATTTTGATGAAAACATTTTTATTGACTTTTGCCCATTCATTTGTGAACCCATCTTAGTATAGTTTGATAATCAGGGGCAACTAGAGTCATTTTACAGTGCTCTGATTAGTTCATCAAGGATAGCAGTCCATAATGGAGACCTAATAGAGCACTGACAACCCAGTTCTCTGCAGCAGATGAGCAACTTGCATTTCATTTGAGCAAAAGCCATGAACTTGAAATATTCATCATTTCACAATCTCTGATCTTTAAGGAACATAACATGATCTCCCCTTACGCAGCATTTTTTGATGTCAGCTCATTTAAACAGAATATATTGTATGGAAAAATGTAAATTGCAGATCTCTCCTCTTCCCCAATGAAGTCCATGTGATGGAAACATAACTGTATGGTAGATTATATGATGGGTTGTTACCCACAGCCATGGTGCAACAGCTTGTCAGGGGTTTCCTGAACCTGTGAAAGTGGGAAGCCAGCTAAGCACAAGAAGAGATGCTGCGGTGGTAGTACAAAGTGTGTCACAGCACAAGGCTCAGAAATGAAAAAGTTATGTAGCAGGGAGAGCAATTCATTTAGTGGTTTTTCCTGCTAAGGAAAGTATGAAATACAGTATAAAGTCAAGTGCATGTATACACTTGTGGATTTTATGTTGAAAGATTATTTTAATCTACCAAATATCTGTTCTAGTTAAACAGGGGGGAAAAAACCCACATTGCAGATGCATTTTAGGCTTGCACAGAGTGCAGTACACTAGGTATAAGTATGAGTGACATGTATTCCTTTAAGGTTTTTTGTATATTGAAAGACATATAAAAAGAGCATAAATTCTAAGCTGGAATTTGGCCAGGAATACAAGCCAATGACAATTCTGTACTGGGATGCGTTTTTCTGTCATTTGGCTTTAGTGCAGATGTAGTACTGTCTGCAGTATTTCTAAACTTCAGATTAAGCTCCTTTTTCAGCTGAAGTATAGTATTACTAAAAGGAGCTACTAGATTTAATTATGTTAATTAAAGTAAGATTCAGAACTATAACTCTGGGATTTATAATGAAAATTCTTCAACTTTTTTACGTGTCTGGTTTTATGATGCAATTACACTTTGGTTGTGAAGTTTATTTTCATCCCATGTAATGTTTTTGTCCTTTTACAACAAGCTTATAATTAATGAGAGAAGTAAAGACATGTGACGTATATGAGCAAAAAGGCAACACAGTACCTATAAATCTGAAGGTGTTACCATCTGCAAATATGTCTGTATGAATTCTTTAGTTAGATGTATATTACATGTGGGGTTTTTAGGATATATTGAACACAACTAGTCATTGAAATAAAGTGCAAAATAGCACGATATCTATAGCTGTAAGAAAACCATGTTTTCAATTATTTTATTATGGCTAATTTTTTAAGACATGATGGTGTAGATATTTGCATATTTTTACATATTAAATGGAAGATTTTTTTTCATATTAATTTAGCATGCAATTAGTTTTAACTGGAAGAACTTAAAAAGTCAGGTTTAGTCTTTCTATTTTGCATGAAGGCTCTATATTGTCAAATAATTTTTGTCAGGCTTATGCTACAACTTGTTTTTTCTTTCAGGGCATCTGCTACCTGTTTTTAATTTCTTTTGTTTTTCCCCTGATGGTAACAAGGACTTTTAAAGGTTGGTCCTGGTATCAAACATTACCATGGGTGGACCCATGTCAGATGCCAGGCACCCACCAAACCCGCTCACTCACTCCCCCTCTGCAGCTGAACAAAGGAGAGAAAATATAAAAAAGGATTCATGTGTTGAGATAAGGAAGAGGAGAGGTTGCTTATCAAATGCCATCATGGGCAAAACAGATTCAACTCAGAGGTATGAAGTGAATTTATTACTAACCAAACCAGGGCAGGACTATGAGAAGTAAAAGAAGCCCTTTAAAACACCTTCTCCCCACCCCTCCCTCCTTCCCAGCTCTACCTTCTCCCCCAGTAGTGCAAGGAGACAAGGAGACATAGATGTTATGGTCAATTCTTCACTCTAGACTTCTCCAGCTGCTCAGGGAGAAGAAGTCATTCCCCTCCTGCACTGGGGGGTGCCTTCTGTAGGAGACCATGAACTTCTCCAGTGTGAGTCCATTGCATGAACAACAGCTTTCCATGGCCTGCAAGTGGATCTCTACATCCCCATGGATCTCCATGGGCTGCAGGAGCACAGCTGCTTCACCGCAGTCTGCACCACAGGCTGCAGAGGATCTCGGTTCTGGTGCTTGGATAATCTCCTCCCCCTACCTCTTTCTCCACTGATGTTGGTGTCTTTAGGGCTGCTCCTCTCATGTGTTCTCACTCTTTTCTTCAGTGGCTGGAATTACAACTATATAACAACTTCATGATTTTTTCTTCTTAAATATGTTATCACAGAGGTATTACCACAATTTCTGACTGTCCCAGCCTTGGCCAGCAGCACATCCATCTTTGGAGCCAGCAGGGATTGGCTCTGCTGGACATGGAAGAAGCTTCTAGCAGCTTGGAGCCAGGTCTGTAGCTTCCCCCCCATCCAAAAAAAAAAAAAAAAAGAAAACTTGAGGCCATGCAAACCCAATAAAAACATAGATAAAACTGGCCAACAAAATCAAAACTTAGGGGAGAAATGTATGACAGAGCTATAATCAGTATGAATACCTAAGCTTTAATTATGTTTGCTCCACTGTGTAGCAGAGACACTAATGGTAACTTTCGCATTTCTTGAGGTGCCATATCCTGTCCTCCTTTGCTTGCTTATCTGTGTGTACACAGTCTCTCAGTATGACAATGATTAGTTAGCATAAGGGAATGCTTTTAGCTCCAGTGTAACTCATGTAGCTTATCATGAGGGCCTGTCTATATACAGCTTCCTGGAGACTTGTCTCTCCATTCCTCCAAGTACCCACTGACTTTAGTTTGGTTTCTTTCTGTATTACATTCACAGATTGTCACCTCACTCAGTTATTGATCTCTCCTGTGCTACAAATTCACTCAACACTGCCATCCATGCCTCAAAAATGATTTCCATGGGGGAATCTTGAATCTATTGCTTTGAACTTAATTGACTTTTAAATTGAATTGAAGGAAGAAATAAAGTTTCATTTCTATTCTGTCCGTTTTGGTTCTTTTGAGCTAAAAGGAGAAAGATAACTTCTGTCATCAAAAAAAGCAGGCATGATGCTGAATGTACACAGACTATGTTTTCAAATGTGTAGGTTATATTTTAGAATTTTTTCATCCTAATATTGCTCTATCCCTACATGTTAAAAAGCACAATTTCTATAGGAAATTTGGTAGTTTATTTGTTGAATTCTCAGCTATTGCTTTGTAATTCTGTTGAGAAGGTCATGCCATATGTCTGAGTATGCAGCATGAATAATTCCCTTCTTGGACACAGTGGGGTTTCCTGGTACACATAGTTTCCACCTTTTTCTAGGCTTTCCTAAAGGTAAAAGTCCAAGCACTGCAAAGGTTAAGTGAGCTGGCCTTTGGGGCACAGCAGGAAGTTTTCCAGTCTGTGTTCTTCTGTAAATTTCTGTCAAAAATATTCCTGCTTGCTGTTTTTCTTAGCTTTTCATTGCTTGAATTTTGAAAGAACAGTTTGTTCTTCATGCACAGACATTGTGCATGCTAGCATAACAGACAAGTATTCTAAATAACTGTCCAGTCAGCTGAGGTAACATTGATATGCTCTGCCAATAAAAGGAAGTACAAATTTCAGAACCTTACTGTAAGCTGCTAGCCATTTTGAAAATTCTTCAACTTTTTTACATGCCTGGTTTTTGGTTGTTAAGCATATCCAGCCTGGTTGTAGAAAGCACCATCTGGTGAACTTTTCAGCAGTCCTTCAAGTCAAATAATTTTATTTTAATAAAAAGAACTGCAAATATCTAATCTGTTTTTCAAATTATGCCTCTTATTTTTGTGGAGAATACAGACTGAGAGGGTTGATGTTGTTCATCCTGGAGAAAACTTTAGGGAGACCTTATAGCACCCTCCAGTACCTGAAGAGGGACTACAAGAGGGCTGGAGAAGACTTTTCAAAACGGTCTGTAGTGACAGGAACAGGGTAATGGTTTCAAGCTAAAAGGTAGATTTAGATACTACGACGAAATTCTTTACTGTGAAAGTTGTGAGGCACTGGAACAGGTTTCCAGCCAGAGAAATTGTGAGTGGCACATCCCTGGAAACGTTCAAGGCCAGTTTGGAAAGGGCTTTGAGTGGCCTGGGGTAGTGGAAGGTGTCTTTGTCAGTGGCGGGGCAATTAGGACTAGAGGATCCTTAAGGTTCCTTTCAATCCAAACATTCCATGATTAACACAATTCAGTTCTGGCATGTAATTATTGTGGAAAAATTGTATGCAAGCAGTGACTGCTTTATTGGGAGGCTAAAACATTTCCTTCTTTTTACATTTCTTTTCAGCGCCTTCAGCATTTCTGTGAAGTTCTTCAGCACTTCAGCATATCAAAGAGATACCTGAAAATGCAAATTTTGAACTGGATGTGGAAGTGGCAGTAGCTTCTGCAGCAATGGAAATCATGTACCAAAATTCCTAGAAGCACCTGTTAGTCGTCAGATTTATTGATCTGCTTTGCTAGAGTATAAGTCTGAGATTTTCAATCTTTTATTTGTGGTACATGGAAATCTATAGGACATGTTCAAAGCTTTGTATTAAATTTGCAGAATTAAATTCCGCTATTGTCATGGGAAATATTTAGAGGTCCATAAACTGAAATGATTGAAAATAATTTCTTCACAAATACAGCTTCATGGTATTTACAGAATCACAGAATAGTCTGAGTTTGAAGGGACCCAGAAGGAACATTGAGCCCAGCTCTTAAATGAATGGCCCATATAGGGCTCAAACCCATGACCTTGGCATTATTAACACCAGGGTCTCACCAATTGAGCTAATCTCAGATTACTGTTATGAGGGGAAGCCAGTCATATTTTGAATAGAGCTGATCCACAGTTTTTGTACTGACAGAAAATCATAGAATTATAGAACCATTTAGTTTGAAAAATACCCTCAGGATTATCAAGTTGAACCATAAACCAGCACTGCCAAGTCCATCACTAAATGGTAACATGAAGCACCATACTTCTCCAGTGATGATGACTCAGAAGATTTTTTAGGACAAGATAGGTATAAAAACCCCAATGACATGAATATAACAAAGTCAGAAAAAAGAACTATTTTGTGATATTGGCAGTAAACAAAAAGGGTGGAAATAAGAGTTATAGATATAGCAGGTTTTGTTTACTGTAATAAATACAAATTTACATCTAAGGCTTTGTATGGTGCTGATGTTTGCTGCAGATACACACCATGGTAGGATTAAGAGGGCTTTCTCTTCTTTTTATAATCTACCTTGCCCTTCCTATCCCAATTCTTAATTATTTAATATTCAGACTTCTCCTGTGTTCCTCTGTACTCCTGCCTCCAAGAACCTTTCTTTGCTTCAGGAAACTCACTAGGCTCATTAGACATGCATGCACTATTTACTTGCATCCTCAGTAAGTGCCTGGGAAGCCAGAATAAGATAGATGAAAACTGGAAAAGGTACTGAGAAGGATTTATGGTTGAATTTAAGCATTCTGATACAAAATTGAACAAGTCTCTGATTGTTCATGGTCCAAAAACCTCTGTAGTTTCTTCAAATCTTGTCCCTTATCATGGCATCTAAAATTCTATAGAAAGAGGAATATAGTAAACATCAACTCGTACTTTCTTTGCTAGGTCTTTTCCTGCCCCTCAACGTACCTCTCTTCCCATGCCCATTCTCTATCTTAATACATGGGGAGCAAGGCCAGCTTTGTGATGGTCTTGTGAGGTGCCAGAGTTTCTCCAGGGGGTAGCTGTGGCTGCAGCATTTGAAAGTACTAAGACCATGGGAAAATAAAAACAAAACAAAAACAAACAAACAAACAAACAACAGAGCATTTCTTGCTCTTCTTTGTCCTATTTCTCAGACTTTTTGCAGAAGGATAGTTTCTATCTGAACTATTACTGCCTCCGGGATTTTTTGTTTTCCAGTTGTAGCTCTGGAACTGCTGATGAACCAAAATCTTAGCTGCTCCCAGTAATGCAATCTGTTGTTTGGATCTAAAATTATTTTAATTGTCTAATTAGCATTTAATCACCTAAACTTTGATCTTATGTTCTGGGTTTTGATGAGTTGTGTATATTCAATTTTGCTGTCACTTTCCTTCTGGTCTTTATTTTCCCTTCATGTAGGGTGAGAAAGAGTTTGAAGTGTGCTTAAAACTTCTGTTTCCTTTTAAGAACATTTTGGTATCTTCAGCTCCTAACTGAATTTAAAAATTCTATCATAATACTCTTTTCGAACAATTCATAATCAGATCTGAACTGCAGAAAGTCAATATATTACTGCATTAATTATGTGATGTTAGTAGTTTGGTCCTAGCAGCTTGGTTATAGCTGAAGATAAAAGAAAGGAAAAGACTGGGAAGACGTATTTTTCCAAAGCAAATCAACAAGAACTAACAGGCTTTGGCTGTAGGAGGTTGCCTGAGGACAGGTAGCTTGCCATACAGTATATTTTTCAGTTATATAGTTTATCCTAATAGTTCTAGTAAAGTATTCAGGATGCATCCCATTGTGATAAAATTTATTCACATGCTGTTTCTTGCTTGTGGTCAACTAAAACTCAGGGAAAGAAAGACATCATAAACTCAAACAAATTATGCTCATTGAAATAATGTATTTTAGGTTTTTGGTTTTTTTTACTGCTCTTGTTCCAGATTATATATCAGAGCAAAAATCAAACTGGTGAGACACAGCAGTTTTCTTGCCAATAAATTCTGCAGAGATGACTGTATGGAAAAGTCAGGCTGTGTCTGAAGCCCATGCTGGTGTAAGGAATCACTGCCCTTTTGCTCAGGTAACATGCTTAAAGACCCAGATCACTGTGCCTTCTCCGTTATGTCCCTGAGTCACACAAGACTTCCAGCAACCCAGATAAAAGGGGCTGCAAAAGTTATCTCCTACCAGAGCTGAGGAATGGTGCTGCTTGTAATTCTGTACCAACTAACACTAATGCTGTCTGTGGATGGAGTCTCTTCCTCTGCTGTTTTAGTTTAAAATTAGGGAAAAAAAACCATTTGATTTACAGTGATGCACTTCTTTTTAGACCAAAAGTTTAAAAACCAGCACAGAGAAGGAAGCTCACCTTAGAACAGTTATTCCTGCTCTTGTCAGGAGACAGTAACAATAGTTGAGACCTGATTCCACATCCTATTCCTTCCTCCCTCTCTCCCTCTCTCCCTTCCTCTTTCTTTCTCTCTCACCCTCTGTCCCACTTTTTTCTGGTCTGGCACTGCAAAGGGAGTATGTTACCAGCTTTAAGACCAACACAATCATTGCTCTTGAATTTAAACATTATCATACTCATGTTGCCATGACCATTCTTTGACAGGACAGGTATTTGCTATTATAAAAAAAGATAACTCTAAGGCCCTAAGAGCATCCATTTTCAGTTGAGTCTAGTGAAATATACTGAAAACTGATATTAAATGCTTAGGGACACTGTTATTTCACTGCTTGGAATAGCAATTGCAGTTTGTAATCATTATCTCAGCAGTAAATCACTTGTTATTCAGTATAATTGGCAATTGTGCATAAACTTTACCATAAACTAGCACTCTAAAAACCTAGAAGAAAGATATTATTGACAGTTGCTGGGCAAATTAATATTGAATTCAAAGAACTGATGAAAGCAAGAAAGGAACGATAAAGCATATTTACTAAATGTGGATTAGAAGGGTAATCAGTAAAGGTTATGACTATCAAACCTGGTAAGATTTTCTTTGGGACAGACTCCGTAGCACTGGAGTGAATAAACTGAAGTAAAAAGAGCAACTTTTAATTAAAATCAGAACAAATATTTGGTTCCTCAATGTTTAGCTGTTAATGCTGCCATACCTGTGCCTGTTTGTATATTGTAAGGGATTCCCTTTGCCCACTTTGTAAGTTGTAATTCTGAAAGGCTGGAAAAATAAAAAATCTAATTTGTCTTGGAGTCCAGGATATGTGTCAAATTCTATTGCTTATAATGACTTTAGACAGATGGGATATCAGAATATATTAATCACAGTAGTAGATGAAAGCAGATGAAAGTAGATTCAAAGCAGTAGATAAAAAAGAAGAGAAAGATGCATTGCACCATCCTTCATGGACATCTGCATGCAAACCTACAGTTGCTACATAGAATAATATTTGGTATCAAAATGGTGTCAGGAAGAAAAGTATTACTGTGATTTTAGAGCTGATTGTAGGCTAAGAAAGTTTCTTTAATGTAGACAAAATATTAAAATGATTTTTTCATTAGATTTAGTTTTAGCACAAGAAACTTGATCTTAACATTTGGAGCTTATTCGTCTCTCATAGATTTGGAGCTCAATAACAAGACAAATTTTGTACAATTTTCACATTTCACTATACATTATTAAAGATAAACATTTTTTTTTCTTTTAATATTGGCAAAGATTTCCCTTGCCAGATCCTTCACAAGCTTCTGCATTTTTTTTCATTTAAGCTGCTGCTTAAAGTTACCTGTGTCAGAGCAGAATTAAAGTGCTGTCTCTAGCTCTGTATCTCTACCCATCCCTTTAATCTGTAGCTCCACAGTGTTGCCTCTTTCTCAGTACTAAAAATATTGTGATGTGAACACTTACATCCTTTGACTAATACTGGAATCAAAAGTCTCAGTAACAGATGGGCAGTCCAGGTTTGGTTTATGTCAGCATTTATATTATGGTTTATGTCTGGGTTTGGTACACAAATTGAAATACAGATTTTGCAAAGGTTTGAAATTCAGCCACCATTTTGGAGCTGGGAGAGAAGAAGAAATGAAATAATCGAATGCCTGTAGTTGTATTTCTGCTGAGAAAGAATATCATGCTTGACCACTTTTAGGTCATGAGGAATTCTCAAGGTCTCCTGGTTCTATCTACTTCATACTTTTCCCTCCAAGTCTTTCAGACTCTTCTGAAAATAGATTTTTTTTTTTCTTTTAATGTATGCAGCTAGTCCTGTGGTTAACTAATGACAAGTACTGTCTTTCGAGTCCAAGTTGAGTCCCTTGAGTATTTTTATTCTGATATAATTATTTGATGTCTTTGCCCTATGCTTCAGAAAAGTCAAGTTCATCAGATCCCTGAAAAGCAGCAGAAGAAAACTGGTTTTACTCCTCTTGTTGGCTTTTTGCTTCTTCTGCTAAGTACTGATGAGACATACTCAAATACAGACAGATTTTAACTGAATTCCCAATTGTCTTTGCACCTAGACGTATTTATAAACATATTTACGCCACTTCCCTCTTACTTTAGTAAAAGAAACTTATAAAGAACAGAGTAATAACACTAGAATTAAAAACCACAAAAACAGCAACAACACCAACAAAAATCCAAACAAACAAAAAAACAAAAACTAAACAAAAAACCCCACAGAAAAACCTCAACAGTATATCTAAACCTTATGTAGTTTAAAAGCATTTAGTGTGCAATGTAGATTGGAAAGGAAAAGGAAAATAACGTGTAAACTCAGCAATACAGTCAAATGTCAATGCACAAACAAAGAGAACAGTTCCATGAGTATACTTATAAGAAAATTAAAATAAGAACATTGTGCAGTTTTATCCAAAATGATTATTTTAGTTGCCTAAGATCTGTGAAAATTGTAATGGAAGGTAATACTGCTCCAAATTATTTCATCTTTCATTCAGAATGTGCTGTTAATTATAGGAGCACCTGTTAGACTGTACTTACTTATAGTCAGCATTTCAAATAAACATCTTCAATTGAAATTAATTCTGTCATGGCTGAAATCTACAGACTAATTGCAGTTTTAGTGTGCTTTTGACAGAAGTATTTTTGCTATTACTGTTTACTGAAACATAATGCACATTTTCTGCAAACTAATCACATCCAGGGTCAGAAGGACACCTTAGATCATACAGTCCAGTACTGTGGCCTCTCACACACGTATTCCTATATCTAACCTGTAACTGCTGGTTATATCTCCTGAGAAATATTTTAAAAGGCATAAGAAATTAATTCAGGGGAAATACTAGAGATTACTCAGAAATAAAAAAATAATTGATTGATTTTAAAAGTTAGTCTTGCTTCTATTCTGAATTTGCCTGGGCTTAGCCGTTAAATCTTGCAGTTTACTTGCTTGCATGCTTGTAGGCTCTGTAGTTATCAACACCCCTTTTGCAGTTTGCTTTTCCAGATTCAAACACAATACATTTCTGTATTCAGAGATATCATGCAGATTTCCAGATACGAATCATCATTTCAATTTTATACCCACCCCAGGCACATGCCATATTTTAAGTTTGCTCACATTATCTTTGTAAATTGTAGGTCATATCTTGAGACAGTATCACGGTAATGATCCACCTTAGTGACTCTCAGAATAACTACAAAATCTCTGTGAACAATAACCAGGGGAAATCATATTTGTGGGTGTGTGTCCTCCACAATACTTCCAGCTGCAGGGAATGATGAGGGAATAAGCAGGACAAACCAGAAGACTTGTCTTTGAGCCTGGTGTCCACCAGCAGAATTTTGAGTTTTTTGGTCATGGATTGGTCTACACAAGATCAGACCTATTGGTGACAGATGGGAAATAAAGGAACTTTCTGCAGGAGTTAGCAGGGCTCATTGAAAAACTTTAAACTTGAAAAGGGAAA
>NW_005054311.1:647069-652021 GCF_000277835.1 Geospiza fortis | reverse complement strand
TAGGGAAAGGAGATTCATGTGGTAGGAAAGATACAAGGTTTACTGATGTGTTAGAAACCATGGATGTGCCTGAGAATGGTGGGGAGTCTGTTATAGACCACCCAATGAGGATGAACAGGCAGATGAAGTCTTTGTTCTCAGGCAGGACTTCAATGCCCAGATGTCTGCTGGAAATGCAGTGCAGGCTGCCCAGGGAAGTGGTTGAGCCTTTATCCTTGGAGGTATTTAAAAGACATGCAGTTGTGGCTCCTAAAACCATGATTTAATGGTGCACTTGGAAGTGGTGGATTAAAATTTGGACTCAATAATCTTAAGGGTCTTTTTGAACCTAAATTATTCTATGTAGTTTCATGCATTATCCACTGCAACAGTTTCTGAAAGAAACCCTTCTTGTTGAACAACTGTATAAATAGTTTTCTTCCTTCTGTTCCACATTCCTTTTTCATGTATCAAAGATTATAATTTTGAAAATGATACACAGATTTTTGGAAGATGTCTAATCTTTAGTTACCGGAAAATAAAACTAATTCCTTACTGTTTTTAAGGTGGGAATGTATCAACTGAACTCTTCTAGCTGATATGTTTTTTAAATACTGTACCATTAACCCCTAGCAATCCCTGGCTTTCTCTGGTGTGTCTACAACATTAATAAAGATAATGTGGCATAGTATAAGAATATATTTTCAGAAAAACTCTTTAAAAAGAAGATAGTTATTCTACAGTGCTGAAGAGTCCATAGATGTTGCAAAGCAAGCAGTAAAATGTGAAAAATTAAATTTCTCATCTGTACTTTGTCTCATATTATTTTTAAATAAATACTGTGAAATAGTATTTTAAAATGTGTTATGCAAATGTTGCTATACTTCTGTGAAGCAAAATATTTTTCTGAGACTTAGGGCTAATTTTAATCTAATCACAATTTTGAAAGTCTTATAAAACTTTTTTTGAACACAACAGATTATTGTCCAGTATTAGATTGATTTTGTTTGGTGCCATAATTAAAGATGGTGTCTCATCTATGTGTTTTGCTGCTAGGAAAATCAGTGATCTTCAAATAAATAAGTCTTTTACTTTAGATGCTTGATTCTAAATATGAATGGATTATCACAACAATACACATTTTTCTTCGCTTATTTTTTCAAAGATGAATTTACAAGGACTCATGCATGACATGCATAACAAAACAAAACAACTAAATGAGCAATATGGGATTTTTTGTTTGTTATTGTCTATTTAGTTTTGTCAGGGTCCTGGTTCTGGCCAGGACAGCTTTAATTTTTTGCAGTAGCCAAGATGGGGCATGGCAGGACCCAGAGGTTATTCTGTATCACCTCATATCATTTTCTGGGGAAGGGGGAAAGGCTCCCTTCTGGGTGATGCAATGCGGCAAAGGGAGTGGTTAGGTATTGCTGGGTGTAAGCAACATGTGTGAATCACACACCTCTTTTCCTGTACCCTGTCCTCAGTATCATTACTTTTACTGTCCATTGTCTTATTTCACTGTTGTTTTCAAAATATAGTTCATGTCTTAACCTGTGAACTTTACCTCCAATTTTTGCCTCGAATTTTCCTCTCCAACCTTCTGCAGGGGAGAGGGGAGGGGAAGACCAAGTTGCATGTGTTTTGGAGTGTTTCAGGGTGAACTCTAGATTGGGGAATACCATTCCTAAACCATGGAAACCAGCCATCAACTACAGGACTTCTGTTGTCCAAGTTCATTCTCCAACAGCACTGCACAGGCATTGACATTCTGTTTGACATTTGCTGAAGATGACATCCGTGATTCTGTCTACCCAGTGGCTGACTAGAGGGAGCTTTCTGTAAAATTGCTTTTGTGAAACTTCTGAAATTAATGTTGATCCCAAGAAATTATGTCAAATTATGGAATGTATGGTCCAGATTTATCATCTGTGGAACTGGACAAGAGTCACCTCTGGGCATCAGTATGTACTTTTAACTACTTATTAATACTTACCTCTCAAGAGGCCATCAAGTCTTCTGTTGTGACTAAATAACCACAAAGAAGATCAGAAATTATCAGTCATTATCACTTAATATATATAAGAGTATACTTGAAGTTAAAATTAAATTTTTGGCTAAAACACTGCCTCGATCTGTCTAATGTTTTTGAACTCTCTCAGACTTAATGCCGTGACCACTTTCCTGGTGAGTCTGCTCTAGTGCCTGACCCCTATCTGGGTGAAGAACTTTTTCTAATACCCAACCTAAACCTCCCCTGGCACAACTTCAGGGTCTTGTTACTGATCAGCAGAGAGAAGAGATCAGTGTCTGCCCCTCCTCTTCCCCTCACAAGGAAGTTGTAGACTGCTATGAGGTCTCCCCCCAGTGTCCTCCAGGATGAAGATATCAAGTATCCTCAGCCATTCCTCATACAACTTCCCCTTCAGACCCCTCACCATCTTCACAACTCTCCTTTGGGCATTCTCTAATAGCTTTATTACTTCCTTATTTTTGGTCACAGTGCATCTCTTCCTGACATTATGCAAGTTATGTTTCTGACCTTGCTGGAAAAGTTAGACACTAATCTAGTATGACACTCCAAATAAATAAGAAATAGTTGAGATTTACTTGGTGGTCACAAGTTGAATCTACTGTATTGTGTCTGATATGAAGATCACTTGTCTTTATGCTAGAACATATCCATAATGACCTCACATCTTAATTTTCATCTTCCTTTGGTTTTTTTTTTTTTTTTCTAATAGTTAATTATATTCATTGTTATAAAGTGTATATAAGTTCTTGTTTTATTTTAATTTCTCTTTTTGAGGGTTCTGGTTCTGGCTGCTTCTCTAACACAGTTAGGGAGCACTTTTGGTACCCAAATTCCCCTATGAAATGCACTTTTCCAGTCATCTTTAAGATTAAAGGTATTTTCCTTCCATCTAGAGTGAAGTCCTTCAGTAACTCAGTTTAGCCTAGTTTTTTCTCTTTTGAACAGTCTCTTTGTAACATGGAACCTACTACTAATTTGAGTGCTGGTTCCACATACGGTTCTAGTCTTACCCACCATCTTGGTTGTATGTCATTAATCTCATTTCCCACAGTACTGCATTTGGCTTGTCTGCTATAGCCTCCAGGTTCTTTTCTGAATTAAAAAAATTTAAAGAAACAATCAATTCTCCTGTTCATAAGTGTAACCTGATTTCCTCAGTTGCAGATGAATAACTAATGGCTTATTTTGTATCACTGATTAAATAGATAACGTCACCAGCCTTGCAATGTCATTGGTACTAAACCCTCCCACATTTTGCTATTACTTACTGCTGATTCCATTTTGAAAAATCTGTCATTTTCATAATCATATATCACTGATTCCTAAAGGATCAAATAATGAAAGAGTTCCTCTTTTTGCTAGGTGTTGTATAAACACAAAGAGGCAGTTTTCCCCGAAGAGCTTACCCTTAATGGACCATTATTTTAAGATATTTATGAGGATTCAATTGCTATTAATATTAAGTATATTACTCTGATATACAAAGACTAATGACATACCAATGCATTAATTTTCCACACATTTAGACTGTATCACTTATCATCAAACTAACAAAACATCTCCTAAACAAAGTGTATCACACTTTTGTTTCTGACACATTAAGAAGACCCCCAAAATCCTATATTGTCCTCATGTTCCTAAATAAGAAAGATCTGTTTGCATATATACACACAGTTTATATATTATCTATATGCTATCTTTCCTCCCTTAGTATAAGTTCAAAAGCACAGTGCTGAAATTTGTAGATTGTTCAACATTTTTTGTCACTTTGCTAGAAAGCTGAGAGAAGTGCTGATGATATCATTTCCACATTATGCGGATTGGTATTTTCATAATTCCTATATCTAACAAAAGAGGGAAAAGTTCATTATTGTTAAATTGCTATAAAATATCTAAATTATTATTGTCTGTGATAATAGATATGTAAAAAATGTGTGCTGAAATAAAAGATTGTTTAAATCAATATGCACTGAACTGAACTCCACTTTTGCACTGAACTGACAAATCGAAAGGGTTTTCAATTTGAGGGTGACTTTCACCTGTGCCCAGTACACTTAGAGTGCCTGAAACTTAACTTCACAGAATCACGGGATATACTGGGTTGGAAGTGACCTAAAGAACCATCAAGTCCAGCTACAGCCCTTGCACAGAACCATCTCCAAGAGTCACACCATGTGCCTGAGAGTACTGTCCAAATCCTTCTTGAGCTCTGTCAGGCTTGGTGTTGTGACCATTTCCCTGGGGAGCCTGTTCCAGTGTCCAGCCACTCCTCCTGGTATATGACAAAAACCTCCCCTGACACACCTTCAGGACATTCGCTAGGGTCATGTCCTTGTCAGTGTCTGCCCCTCTTCCCCTCATGAGGATGTTGAAGACTGTGATGAGGTCTCCCCTCAGTCTCACCCTCTCGGGCTGAACAGACCAAGTGACCTCAGCTCCTCCTACTACAGTTTCCCTTCAAGGCCTTCCACCATCTTTGTTGCCCTCCTTTGGACACTCTCCAATAGTTTAATGTCTTTTTTATATTGCGGCAGACAAAAATGCACACAGGATTCAAGGTGAGGCCTCTTCAGTGCAGAGACCAGTGGGACAATGCCCTCCCTTGCTCGGCTGGTGATGCTGTGCCTGATGCCCCCCAGGACACACCTGGCCCTCCTGGCTGCCAGAGCTCATTCATGCTCAACTTGCCATCAACCAGGACCTCCAGGCCCTTTTCCACAGTGCTACTTTTGAGGATCTCCTTCCCCAGTCTGTGCACACACCCAGGATTGCGCCCTGCCACATGCAGAATCTGACTTTGTTGTTCAGCTTTATATGGTTGGTGATTACCCAGCCCTCTAATTTGTCAGGGTCTCTCTGCAGGGCACCCCTACCTTCATGGGAGTCAACAACCCCTCCCAACTTTGCACTGTCTGTGAACTTGACGAATATCCCTCTC
>NW_005054311.1:638634-647022 GCF_000277835.1 Geospiza fortis | reverse complement strand
CAGTCTGATGTCACCCCATGTCGCTGTAAACCTTTGAGCCCTACCTGTGAGACAGTTGCTCACCCATGATGTGTTTATCCAGCTGTGAGCTTGACATTTTTTCCAGACAGACTGTATGAGAGACACTAGTAAAAGCTTTAATGAAATCTGAGAAAGATCACATAAACTGGCTTCCCTTGATCAGCCAAGTGGGTTACCTTGTGATACAAGCAAATTAGGTTTGATAAGCAAGACTTTCCTCTCATGAAGACTGTGACCAATTACTGTGTCGTCTTTCAAGTATTTTTCAATACTTCCCAGAATAAACTGCTTCACCATAACTTTATCAGCCACTGAAGTGACAATAACAGACCTGTAGCTTTCGAGATCCTCCTTCATGCTATTTCTGCAGTTTGCAAAGCCATTCTCAGCTGATATTGACTATTCTGAAAACCAGAAAGATTGAAGGAAAAAAAGGATCTTTCTACAATACCTATCTTTTCAGTCAACCTTGTCTTGTCTGAGTATGTAAATATATGGGGGAAGATAGATCCTGTGTTATTTCAGAAAGGAACTTAGAGCAGTATCTAGGTCAAAATATGTCTAGTGTTTTGAGGTACTAATGCATGTATTTATTTAAACAGAATCTGTAGCTCAGTGTTGTAAGAGACAAGTGAAAATATTGAAATGTATTATATAGTAATGAAATTAGAAACATACTACTCTGCATAAATTCTTTGTAATACTGCAGTATATTTTTCCATAAGCTAAATTGTAGTATTAAGGTATACTTAAATGGAAAATCATCACTTCTGAACATGAAGGATTTCTCATTCTTTTAGATATAAATTGAAATACTGACCTGTTTTGGTGCTGGGAAATGGTTTAAGGAAATATGCTATAAAAGATCCATATAGAATAACTACATTTTAAGTTAGATACTCTATTGCTGATAATTCTTAAAACAATATGAGCATTTAGGACAGCACTGACAGTATTTATTTTCAATGTTCATTAATTTAAAAGGTTTAAAGGATTGACTTGTACAAATAAGGTTTTTTTTTAGTCAATGAAAAATAGTAGCCTTTTTCCAGTCTGTGGATCAGTGATAGTCTGGAAACTGATCATGATGGTCTGTGAAGCATGTGTATATTTAAAAATTCTACTGAAGACTGTGGTTTGTACATACTGATAGTTACAATTGCAGTTCCATATGTAGGTGAAGCATAAAAAGAATCGAGATTAACCAGTAACATGACTGCAAAGCCTTTAATCATGAACAAACTGCCTATACCAAAACCACTAGCAATCAGCAATTTTCTTGACTAGTAGGATTTATTTAACCTCAATTTTCTGTGTTGTCATTAAAACACATAAGTATTGCAATGGTAGCTGTAAATCACAGCAAAATACATGTTGATGACTTTCCTTAAATTTCGGTTAATTACTTCTATGAGAAATTTCAAATGGTAATGACATACTGCTGAGGCAGAAGGATGTAAAACTATTTCTCATTCCAGAGAAGATAATGGCAAAGTATCTAAAGGTCAAGAAGAGTGCTGGCTGTATTAATATAGAAAGGTAGCTATAATTTCAGCTATTACTCAAGCGTTGTCCAAGTGATGAGAGAATATTCTACTTTGAGCAAGGCACAATCTATAGGTCTTCAAAGCATTGATACAATCATAAAAGTTCAGGTTTAGAAAGGGCCCCCAGGAGGTAATGTAGCTCTTAACTCTACTCTGAAAAACACCTATTGGCTTGGAAACCCTCTGAAGAGATGCCAATCTTATCCATTCTTAAAATAGATAGAAAGAAAAGCATAATAATATTCTATTATTGCTAGATACTGTGTATAGAGAGTAGTAATTGGAATATCCTTTTGTTGCTTAGCCTGCTGCTTCTTCCTGTATATCACAGGAAAAAGACAAGAGGTGCCTGCAAGGACACTATGTTACAGACAGTAATAACCTGAAAAGGAAATGGAAGGTAAGAACTAAATAAGTCTGTCCTAATCTAAGCAAGTTTCTACTTTTATGAGTAATAAAAGCCTAAGGAGTAGGGCCAGGGACTCTGTGTTGAATTATTATTTCATTATACTCTGGTATTTGATTAATTTCTTAATCCTTTGCTCTGTTTCTTATATAAAGACCAATTTTCTTTCCCACTCAGAATCTCTTTCATATTATTTTCCTAGTTTTCATCCCATTCCAGGCTTGCTTCTGAAGAATTCCAGTCAAATGTTACTGGGGTTTTGTTCTTTATAAAGCAAAGGAGATATGAATAAATTAGTGGGGACAGTTTTCAGTGTATTTGAGTTATTATTTGAACAATCATGTATCGATCATAGACTACATTCTTATTCATATTTATGTTTTGATAATTGATGTCTTAAAAAATTAGGTTTTCTTTCATACCAGCTGAAGTGAAATCAAGTAAATCTATCATATCCCAAACTGCATAGTCTGTATATTGTATCTTCAAGTGACAACACTCATAGTCTGTATATTGTGTCATAATATGACAACACTCATAATGCAAAACCAAGACCAACTCAGAAAGTCTCCTGATCCACAAAATGTATGATACAGTCCCATTGCCTGTCAAGGTGAAGAAAGGGGTCAAGATTCTTAAGGATCTTAAATACTGATTTTCTCATTAAGGAGTCCAGTAAGATGAATAAACTCCACATTACTACTTAGACTTAAAAAGGATAATAAACTTCTAGATAGCTTCTAAACTTGAAATATACCTTTAATGTATTTGTTTTTTACAAGAATTTTTTGTTTTCATAATATATTATTCTTTTCACAAGAAATGATTCCTTTATGGAAAGTGATTCGTTGCCCAATTTCTAGGCTGTGAAATCTAAAGTATAGAAACTGAATCATAACATTTCTCCTAAAGAGACATGTGCTTTCCCTGGTGGCTCATTTAGAAGTAATTAATGTAATGTAATGTAATTGTATTTCAAATAATAATTCAAAGGGATTGATAATAGACTGTATGATTTTTTTAAACAGTTTCTGCTTTATAGCTTTCTCTTACTTACGGGCAATCAACCAAGCTTTAGTTATTATATTAGCAAAAACAAGTAAAAGAACAAAGGCATATTTATTGACACTTAAAGATGGGTTAATTTATTTTAATGTTTAAAAAAAAACCAAAAAACAAACCAAAAAACCCTGACCCAAAAACCAAACCAAACCAAACCATACCAAACCAAAACAAACAAATGCAAAAAAAAAGCAAAACAAAAAACGACCCAAAACAAACCAGAAAACCAAGAAGCAAACAGAAAAATACCTTCAGAAAAGTATGTTTCCTTTTGGAACATATTGATAAAACACAAAGTAGTCAAATCACTGTTACAGAACATGATCAAGGACATCTAAACAGGCATTCTAGAAGAGAATATGTGCCTTTTCTATTATGAGAAGTATGAGTTCATGCTCTGCTAATTTCCCAAAGAGTTGAAACTCCTCCCACTTCAAATCTACAACGTAATCTGAAAGCCTGTGTTAATCTTCCTTAAACAGGTAATACTATTCATATTTAATTACCATCTTGATTTTCAAGTTTAGTATTCACATTATTCTGCCATTTCTTAGATCTCCTTTGGAATCCTAACAGTATGAATGTCAATAGATTCAGGATCTGAGTTTTTCCTAGAGTTTTTTAAATACTTGGTCTTTCTCATGTCTTCTTCGGGAGGGGAACAGATGGCTTCATAAATTCCCCTGGACCAGAGTCAACATGTTGTGAATAGCACTGTGATCTTACTAAGACTTACTCCTCTGCTTAAAGGCACTAAATATGACAACTGATGTGTTTGAAATCAAGCAGGTGGACAAGTGGTAAACTGTTATTCCAGGACACAATGCTAAAACCCAGGAGAATGCAGAACCAGGTTTGCATTCTTGTTTCATTTCAAGAAAGAAAATGATCAATCATCTCTTCTACCAATTAATAACTGTAAAAAGAACAATTCCACTATTGGTTCTCTGTGTTTCTTTGTATGGTGTACCTTCCTCATTACCATGTTACATACTAATAAATCATGGAAATTACTTATTCCCATGATGTACACAGCTTTGTGAACTCATTTTAGAGTAACAGTTTACAAAAAAATATCTTTGTGCTAATTGTTTGGAATGGCAGCTGAATGCATGGGAGCCTTCTATAACCATAAAATTTGCAATGATACTCACTAGGGAGGGCTTATGAAAGCTGATGATGTAAGATAATTTTTAAACAGGGAAATACTGAAATAAGTTTTTAAAAGAAGTTTCTAAAAGAAACACACTGCAATATGTAATTCTCTTAAGCAATAATAAATTGCCCATATAGAATTAATGATCTCCTGACATTTCTTTCAAAAGACTTGAAAAGAACTAATTAATGTAGCACATTTCAAGCTAAGCAAATTGCAGTGATAAATGGGATTACTGGAAGCTATAAATGCAATTCGTAACTGAAGGAAAAGTGCAAAACATCACTCAGAACATTAAGGAATGCAATTAAGCAAAACATTTGGAAGTACTTAATTACATCTGCAGAGGATAGTTAAGTGAAATCTGGTGCCTTGCATTAGTAGCAATGTCAAACCTTCAGAAGATTGCTTAAGGAAAAAGTAGACCATTTGGTGTCAAGATACTGTCTGATTTGACATGCAAGAAAAATATTTCTTCATTGATAAATTATACAAATGTCTGAAAAAATAAGCAGGTTCCTAGAAATGGCAAATTTTGAATTACAGGCAGAAAAGTCAGGTAGTTATTAAGTGGACACTTTCTTGTTGATCCAAAAGTCTTTTGGTATAATTAATGTATACCAAAGTAAAAAATTTGCAAGAAAATGGGATGGACTGTAAATCGGCTAGGGCTTAATTCAGCAAATTGCAAAAGTATACGGCCGTAATTAAGCAAAGCCCTGACAAACTTATGTGCTTTCATTGATTTTACATCCCTTGTTATAACATTCTTCACTAGAGTTTGAACTTAGGAAATTGATCTAATACATGAAACTCCTAAAGACAGGTGTTAAATTATGCACTCTCTCTTTCATAGAAAGGTAAAAGCTGTCTTTGTGAAGGCACCAGGGAGTGAACAAGCCTCAGGGGTAGCTGGCATGGAATGGCTGCTATTCATGTTACTCCTCCAGGGGGACAAGCCTCCCCTGGAAAAGAACGGCTGTGTGGAGTGTACATATCAACCCAGAGAAGTCTGGTGATTTTTGCATCTCTGCTGCTGGAAGGGAGGAGGCATTGAGGAAATCCATCAGTTCAACCACACCCATGTTTCTTCCTGTATGAAGATCTCTCTATACAGGAGCTCAGAAATAGAGATCATCTGAAGGAGGAAACAAGTTCACTATGTAGTTAGATTCTCCTTGCTTGCCTTCACTTTTTTCTTAGAGAATAGGCTGGCTATAGCACCTTGTTCCCTGCTCCACTTTTCCTCTTCTTGACCTGTTTTCTGGCAGCTTTTATGATTTCAGCAATGAGATGCTTCTAGCTGAATGCTAAAAAATGTAATGGTGCTTAAAAATGTAATGACTGAGTTATTGCCAGACATCTACAGAATCCCAAGTCTAGACACACTGCTTAGTAACTGGATTCTCAAATACAAGAGACAAAAAATTTTTGTTCTGTTGCTTCAGCTTTCTAAAATAATAAAGCTTCAATTAAAAATTATGCATATATGAAACTTAGTTGATGCTTTTTGAATATCAAATATTCTGTGTATAGTCTGTGTAGTCTATAGCTGTCTTTTTGTTACTAAGGATATGGTGGAATATCATTGCATGACAAATAAAAATCACCAATAAGGGGTTTTGTTCCCTTTCCTTGCAACTCAAGAATTCATCCCCAGTTGTTTTTATTTCCTAAACAAGCAAGTTGGGCAGTTGCCAGTGAGTGTTTTAATATTCCCAGAAGTTTCAGTGCACAATTGTTTTAATATATTTTGGTATATATCTAAGATAACTGCTTTTATGGGTCTATTCTATTGATCACATGGATAACATTACCATTTTTAGTGCTGTTGTTATGACAAAGCACTGCTGAATAAGCAATGAAGTCTTTTTTTAATGTAATATATTATTATTTCTATTTAATTTTATTTCTTTTTCATGGACATTGTTGTGACCTGTACTGATTCTGAATTTTATACTCTGCTGCAAATTCTAAAATTAAATAAGGAAAAGGGAAACTAATTGAAAAATAGGAATTTCTCAGAAGTGCAGCTGATGAAATAGGACTGGAAAACTAAAGATTATATTAAAAGACTAGCAAGTATTGTGGGAAAAAATATCAAAGAATACATGAATAGAGGAAATTTTTAAGTTTTGAATATTAATGTTTGATTAAATAAAAATACTGCAGTACTGGTTATAGTAGGTCTTTTGGTCTAGGTTGGAAAGAAAATGTGATTTTGTACTGACATATTCTCTGCCTAAATTATATTAGGTTGAAACATTCTTCCTGCCACAAACATGCTGACTGGCTTAATTACAACATTCCTCAGAGTTTTTTTTGAAAGGTGAAGGACTTAGAAAGCAGACTTAGAAAGACAAAGGCTGTCAAAATTGTAATCTGTTTACTATCTGGACTTCCAGATCCTAGGAGCTCAATCCCAGGGTCAGCCTTAGAAAAAAAGGAGACTAATCTGTCCTTTTTCCCACATTTTCTTTTTTGAAAATCTGTTTATTAATTCTATGCATGAGTGATATTTCCTGTTTTCTAGAACATACTTCTTCAGATATTACTTGTAGATGGCATAAAAAGCTGAGCATGTGAAAGTTTGGCTGCTTCCAGGGATGTTTAGCTGAAGAAAGGGGTAAGATCTCAAAGTATGAGGTGGGCAGAAACAAACAACTGTATTGAGATGATCAAAGACAAACAGTTGGCTGCACCTTTAGAAACTTGAAAAAATTTTATAAGTATTGCAAATACTTAGATTTTTTTTACACATTAAAGAACATGTACCTAATTTTGAAAGGGATTCTGGGTGTAGTGCATGGGATTAAACTCAGTATTATTGTTTGTAAAGTAGCACTAGTTAGCGTGAGTGACCATGACAGAGGCCCAGACCAGCAGGGAATCCGAATTGTTCATTCAAAAGAAACGAGCTGGTTTTATACACTTTCTCAAGGCGCAGTGTTTCCTTATATGGTAATTCTCACTACGTGACCTAGCCTGCATTGCCACATCACAGCGCTCTCTCAATGTCCTTCTCTGGGGTGATGGGGCACTGTCCACCTGTCTGGCAGCTTCTGGCAGGCTCCTCTCCTGTTGGGCTGTGCCACTGGCACCGTGTCCCACCAAGGTCAGGCAGAGACAGTCTCTCTGTGCTGCCATGGGCTTCTCTGTGCTGCCTGCCATGGCACTCTGCCATTCTGTATGTCCCACAGCCTGCAATTCAATTTTATCCTGTCTCTTCCCACAAGTTAGGTAACCCCTGACTTAATTAAGAGCAGGTGAAATGTTTTGAGACGTATGTAACTCAGGTATTGAGCATAAAATCTCCATGTTAGTTAGTTCTGACTCAAAATGACATTAGTTTTACTCTTCTGTAATGACTTAGCTTTTTTTAGCCTTCATACTCTGACAAATTGACATATTTGCCCATTTTATTTCACTTTTTAAAAAGATTGATGGAAAAATATTGTGTAAATTTTCAAGGACTTTTGACAAAAGCTGCAAAACCCAGATAATCAGGGCTGCTCCTGAGGCTGTACCCATAGGTTAAGTTCAAAATGCTACTAAATGACTATTGCTACAGCAGATATTACAGTAATTAAAACACTTGAATGAGTACTGCTGTGAATGCATTTCATAGGGTTCACAAAGCGCTAAATGCACGCCACTAAATATTTATAAAAACTAGGCATTTGTTTTTTGTCTGACTCAGTATAGGACTCTCTGGACTTATTTGGAACCTGAGAAAAACTGATGGAAGTGTTGCTCTTTTTATTTCCATCTATGCAGTGCAAGCAGATGGGAGTCAATTTGATGATTCATTTTAATGATTTAGTTGGCTAATTTGTCCCAGATTTGCTCATTTTGTTCACAGTTTGAAGAACCTGCAAGTACTTTTCCCTTGTGCAATAAAGAGTACAGTAAATGCTAGCTGGGTTAGCCTAGTAGTTCTCAAAATTTTATCTTTAATACCAGCAGAGAATTCATTCTCTCCTGTAGTCACATTTATAGAAATGGAGTTTAGCTGCCTGCTTTGTCTAATTGACATTATAATTCAAAGTCAGCCAGCATATTAGTGTTTCAGTTTCCTATTTAAAATCATGACAAAACATGCATAACTATAATGGTCTGAAAGTTTTATGTTTCAACAATTATATTTTGTAATACGTAACTTTCTCTCAAAAGAGATCATTTGCATAGGAAGAAAT
>NW_005054311.1:627627-638601 GCF_000277835.1 Geospiza fortis | reverse complement strand
CTTTGTAATTCATCCTTTCATCCAAAGACTTAAACTGGTATTCTTTCTGGCTCTCCATTGTGGCCACTCCTTTTTTCCTCACATTCTTCTTTATTCCAGTCCATTCATTCTGTCAAAGACTAGCTGTTAGCACATCTTTTCTTCTGCTTTCCTTCCTGTTGCTCCTTTCTGCTGTCTCCATCCTTCACTATCTAGTCCAAGCTGCTGCTTCACAATCAATCAGACTATATGTAACTCTGCACTGATCTCTGTCTCTACTTTGATAGATATTCTACTAATCTTGCTCTCTAATTATACCTGTTATTTTCTTTCTTCATTGAGTATATGATCTAGTTTTCCTTGAGCAGGTGATATGCTTGTGTGCTTGAGTCCAGTCTGGTTTTGAAGAAAGTGCTTCTGTTTAGACTGCTTTCTTAGCACTGCTTCCACTGGCTGGGCTCTAGCAATGAATGTGTATAGAGCTAAAGGTGAGACTTTATTTTCAAAGGTTGTAAACAGGAGGTAAACTATAAAGGTATACAGGTTTCAAGCTTCAGTGTGTCTCATCATTAAGGGAAGGGCATTTTTTAAGTCATTGTTAATGTGTGCAGACAAACCATTTTGAATTTGACTGTGCACTTATATTTCCATTCAAAACCAAGCACAAGGAAACTTGTCAAACTGAAGTGTATGACTTGCAGAAAAAAAAAAAGGCAAACACGAGTAAGAGTTTTTTAAAATATTATTCAACCCTAATGAAATATATCAGACTGACAGATGGAAAGGGAAATTTTCTATCTACATCTTTGATCTGACACAAGCAGTGGTTCATTCTTCTTTGGCAAGAAAAAATGAGAGCTACTACACCTCTATTCCTGGTACTAAGAGGGCTAATATTTTAAGTGGTGGTCTGCCCGCTCAGTAGAAAATTTGCAAGGCAGTTACAGCCACATCATCACCAGTTAAATCAGTAAACAGTTTTGCTTTTAAATAGGAAGGTGTGATACAGAACGACTTCCATGTGCTCAATGAACAAGCCATGACAAAGTAGCGATAAATATATTTTCAATGTAACTTGTCTACTACCAATTTTTCTTGATACCCAGTGATATATTCAGGGTGTCAACATCTCTGCCTGGTGCTGTCAAGAAAAGAATGAAATTTATTTCTCCATGTTGTGAGAGAATGCTTTTTAGTTTTTCAAGTTAGTGTCTTCTTAAAAATGAATCAGAATGAAATGGGAAACAAAAAAGACTAAGCAAAGAGCAAGAGGCAGATATTAATTACAATTTGTACCATTTTATACAGATGATCTTTAGCCTCATTTGAACAAGAAAAATTTCTGTAATTACTTTTTGATTTAGCATCTCCTTGAAACAAGAGCATTTTTTGAAAGTTAAAACATTTTGTAGGGATGTTATTAGTACAACTGATTATCATAATGTTTTTCTCTTTAAGTGATATGAGCAAGATATTTCTCAGTGTTGCCCTTTTGTTAGGCTAAAATAATGAACTAAGCTTTTTTTTCTCTGAACTGTGTAAATGTATATGTTTCACTGGAATATGCTGCAAACGGGATGGATTTTGGTAAATAATTATCTTTACTTTTTAAAAAACTTTATAGAATTACTTAAATATCTTTTCTTCATTATTTCTCTAATTTTATTCCTTCCTTTAGTCTTTCTTCTTACCATTTCTTTTTACCAAGAAATAAAAAGAAGAAAAATCCTCTGTTGAGTCACTTGGTTATTTTTGTATTTCTAGTGGTCTGGTTTTGCTCTGATTAAAGTAATTGGAAAAGCATAATTTAATTTCAGATGCCCAGGATGTGAAGTAGATGCTGCACTTGTCCTGAAATTTGTCTGATTCTTCATCAGATACTATCAGGGCTGAGTATAAGTTAAAATTCCAGGATCTCATTTGGTTGCTGGCTCATGGTCTGCTGTGTTGGTGTCTTACAACTCTACTATGGAGGACTGAAAGGCACCTCATGCAAAAGAGAGATGCAGCAATAAGTTTTACTGAGGTAATACTTTGACAGAGTTCAATATAATCAATGGAATTTAACAAAGATTAACCATGGTTCGTAAAGTTAGATGGCAAAGTTCACCTTATTAATTACTGCACAGAAAAAACACAAAAAAACATTGAGTTAGAATGTGCAGTGAGGGGTAAAGTGTATGTATCACACTCCCTCCTTGACTAGAGTCAACCTACTTCATGTCGATAGAGTCCTGGTGTTTTCACCTCTTGTCTTTATGCTATAAACACTTGATATATCCTGTTGGCACACCTGAGGATCCATGGTAAGAAAACAGCTTGTAGTGTAAAATATTACTATGAATTTTATGGGGTTTTTTACATTATTGGGTGATTTCATATAATGAATGCATAGCATTTGCTTTCTTAAGTACTTAAACTTTGCATGGAAAGATTGTAAGAAAAAGCATCTTATCGTTAGAGCTAACAAAATCAAAATGGGATGAAGGCCCAGAATCAAGTTTCTTGTTGCTGTTAACGACCATCTGCATAAGTTATCCCACCAATTTTTTTCTATCATTGGCAGTCTTCTGGACATGACATATTTATTTTGCTTCATAGTGAGCAGTAATATATATTTTTGTCCATTTTCTTGAACTTTTTTTTCTGCAGTGAGTAGAGATCATCATGCTGTAATAGCTTTCTTAACAGTGTAAGATTCATTCCAATGGAGTTAGGTAGTAAATCTTGATACGATGTAGAGTTAGATTGTAATAATTGATGAGAAGTGGCAGGAGCTGAATAGTTAGTCACAGCCTATAATTTCAGTAAAATTAAATCTGAAAACATTTGAGTGATTGCTTCTATCTACAGTGATATTGCCTAGAAATATAAAATCACAGACAGTTCTCATAACAAATGCATCCATTTCTAATATACACAAGTACAGTTTCAGAGGTTATGTCAGTATATATCTCAAGATGGCAAATACTTGTTCAGTGTCAAGACAAATGTCTCAGGCTTTAATAGCATTGCCTTCACAAATCCTTGTTCTCATTCAACACATATATCAACCTCAACAGTCTGCTACTTGTTTCCCTTTTGTTGAGCCCATACTCTGTATTCTATTGTACAGAGTGCAGTTCCATAATGATTTAATTTCAGCCCTGTGATGTGGGATGTAGTATATACTGAAGCATTGGATATTTATGCTAAAAGTTGTGGATTTACTGTCAGTAGAGTCATAGGTAAAATTGACTAGACAACACCAGGATTTGAATTGCCTTTTCAAACTCGGTTGCATTATCCCAGATTACCTCTTACAGCGGTAAGGTAGTCTCTTCACCTTTTCCTACAAATCTACTGCCACAGTAGATTGTACCCACAACTGAAAACAAAAACTGATTGTACCCACAACTGAAAACAATGGAGAGTGAGACAGACATTAACTTGGGTTGCACATAGTGCATTTGCAATTAGTTGGTGGTCCCTTTCCTTATTTCCCTTTGGGAAAATACATCAGATAAGAGCTATTGGTTAGTTTCTAATGTGATAACAAGGATTGTTATGGATGTTCTAACTTGTGTAAATTACTTGCTGCAGAGCTTATTTGTTAGCTAAAACTTCAGCATTCATTCTGTTTAATACTCCTAATTCTACTCCTTAGATATCAGTCACATATCTTCTTGATTTTTTTGGAGTGGTGAGGGTTGATCCATGCAACTGCTCCAACCATCCTGCATGGGACATACATAAGAATAGTGAACAAATAGGTTTTATTGGTAGTTTCATTCATTTGAGGGAGCATGATGAATTAAACACACACTGTTGAGCTCAGTATTTAATTGAATAAGGTCTAATTTCAGTAATTTGTGAGGAGAAGGCTTGGTTGATTCTGGGATTAATATGGTAGAAACTATATTGAAAGGCAATAGGTGTGGCTGTTATTGTAGTAGAGTTGTGGGAATAAGAGAAATGTTAAACTTCCCAGTGCCCACTGTGGCACCTGAATCATGATCTTGGCAGTAAACTGGCAGACAAATTCCTATAATGAATCCAAACGTCTACATTCCTCTTGGGCATTGCCATCCCTTGTTGGGTTTACCTTGGTGTTGTTACCTGTGCGCAGTTGTATAAAAGGACAAGTTTAATAAATCCTTCAGCAGTATCACGATCGTACTGTAGGGCAGTTTCTCCTTCTATAATGCAAATGTGTTTCCAACCCATGTCGAGATTCCTGGATACAGACTGTAAACACATAGGCAAAGTGTAAGGTTGATTTTTGCTATCAGATTCATTCTTGCTGTCCACTGGTCGATTTTGGTATGTTGGGCTTCACTATACATGTTAAGGCAGAGTTTACTGTGTCCTGTGGGTTTGTTTGATTTCTGCATTCTGTACTGCACCCCCTGATCTGACCAGAGTATTCTGTGATCTCTACTACCATAAAAGTGGCTGATCTCTTGATGGATGATTGAGACAGGTGGTTTTTAATGGGGAAGCAAGTAGGTTAAGATAGACTGGTTGCAGGTTTTGCTGGACAGGTTAGAAAAAAAGAAAAGTCTGCCATGCACTGATTCTACATTTTGCACCTCTAATATCAGTAGCTTTCTTGGCAAGTAGACCACAAAGTTTACTTACCGTTAATAGCTGCCATACTGATTTGTGGTAAATTTGCCAAGACAGGTTTTCCTGATTGTAATGCTATCAGATGTTTTCTTTGATGAGAAGATGGAGCATCTCCATCTTCTGCAAAGGATGTTGAGCTCACAGGGCTTCCTGCAGGTCCATACCAATTACTCAATTGAGGTAGTACTTTGGAAAATCGAGTATCCCACTGGACCTTGGTGGCTTAAAACTCTTGTTCAATAAGCCATTAATATTTTTTGCCATCTCATTTGATTGAGGATAATACGAGGTATGAAATGCTCATTGAATTTCTTCTCGAACCAAAATGATAGCTTTCATTCTGAATTTTGTCCTTTGGCCTTTTGTCACTTAGTCATCATAAACAAGCTGGAGACTACTTCATCTTCTGTGAGGATGTATTGGTGTCTCTCAGAGTGAAAGAATATCACCGGCCTGATGTAATCAATTTGCCATGTTGACCACAAAGTTTTTCTTGATTGATATGTAGGAGTGGTGCTTTAGCAAGATGATCTGGTTGTAATTTTGTTCTATGTTAATGACATGACTTCACTAGTTTTTCTATTTAGGTGGCATTTGCTCTACACAGGAAAATAAAGCGCGTCTTTACCTGTGTGACATAATTTTTGATGTAGCCATGCTCCAAAAAGGTGCCATTTGGAATTTTAAAAGTTCACACTTTTTATTTTTCTAATTTTAGTCAGTACATTTGCTTTTTTGTTCCACTGTGCAGCTGGTTTGTTGCTCTGAGCATGAATCTTCATCTATCTTATCTTGAATGGTGTTTTTCTGGCTGTATTTAGTAATGTTTGCCAATCTCGAGTTCTCCAAACTGGAGATCTGCTTACTTCCCATTTCAGAGGTTTGCATTGACAGACCCACTCTGTTTAAACAGCCCACCCAGTATGGGAAAGTATATAAAGGATTTTTGCTCCTTTTTTTTTTTTTTTTTTTTGCTAAAATAACTTCTCTTTGTTGTCCTACCTTTATGCTACCTTTTTTTTTCTTTTGTTATTTGTTTGCTAGTGGTAATGTTCAATGGAGCAGACTTGTTTAACCTTTTTGGAGAGGTCCCACTGAATCAAATGTCTTCTGTTGGTGTTACCAATTTCTCACTGAAGTTGGTAATATGAGGTTTCCCTCATTGAACTGGAAATTGGTGAAATTTCAAAGTTTGTATAATGGATCTGAATTTTAAAGTATCTTTAGTTTGGAAACTTTAGTATGTCCCTTGATTACTTTCATTCCTCTCAAATTCCTGTCAAATAAGCCCGCTATTTTCTGCCTATGAGTTTTGGTGAAACTCTTTCTGAAAGAGCAGTCCCCTCTAGGACTGCTTCTAGCAAGTTAAATGGTCCTCTGCTTTGTACAGGCTTACTTTGGTATATTTTCTCAACTCGTCTCACTATTTTGACTAAAGACAAAATCCCCTTTTCCTATTCAGTGCATCCAAGTCCATCTATTTAAGCACAGTTAAGCTGAATAGTAGAAGTCTCTTTGGTCTGTCAGGACCACTTTGAAATAAGCAAGTACTGTATTCAGTAAAACCTGTCAGAGAAGGGGGGACACGGACACCATGTGGTCGTCAGTGACACTCGATTTATTGCTCTTCCATTCTACATTTATATAGTACATAATGAGGTTCATACATATTGCAAAACTAAGCTCATGATTGGTTAGTAACTTATCAATAGAATACGCCTATTTCTACATTCTTGAAGGTACTCTTTTGATACATTCAGCGTGCTTTCAGTGCTAATCTCTCTCCCACATCCTCATGTTGCAGGCAAGGTCATCATCTGTCAGCATTCTTTTAGTTACAGCTTTGCAACTAAATCCTTTTTTCACATCCTACTTATGTCTTCAAACCAAGTTCCTTAAGCTGAAACAGGTTTTGCTCACTATGGCCCTTTTCCTGCAGCCAGCCCTGAACAAAACTCTCCACAAAAACCCTATTTGGTTCTTATAATGTTATGAGGGTGCACTGATCCAAATGACTAATATGCTTTTAACATGCTTTTCTACAGTCAGAGTTTTTATTCCTCCTTATATTCTAATTTCCACTTCCAGCGTTTGCCCCTGTTTAAAACTTAATATAATGGATGAACAATGATAAAAAATCCAGGTACATGCCTTCTCAAATGTTCTAAAATTACCATCAACTGTTGTATCTCTTTCTTAGATTGGGGTATTTGCAGCTGTTCCATTTTTCTTCAGATATCTAGAGGAAACACTGCAGTCCCCACTATTCCCCAAGTACTTAAATACTTTACTTTCTACTTGCTTCCTGATATTTATCAGATGAGATCACAACTTCTACTTTTTGCAGTTCTTGTCATGCTGATGCTGCTGCTTCCCTCACATTTCCAGGGAAAGATCCTCTGACTAGAATATCATCTACATGTTGGTTCAGTTTCACATCTTGAGGGAGTGAGACTGTAAAAGTTCAGCAAGTGTGGAATGGGCAATTGTAGGTGAATGTTCATATTTTTGGAGTCTGTTAAAGATACATTCCTCCAAAGTAAAAGTAAATTCTTCTTTATCTTCTTCTTGTAAGCAGACCACAAAGAATATTACTTTCACATCTAGCACTGCCATCCATGAGTGTGGGGCTGTTTGTAGTGTGGCTGCTGAAATTGCAATATTGGGTACTGCATTAATTGGTAGGATTCTCTTGACATTTAAACAGTGATAATCAATTGTTAAATTCTACTTCCTATCTGTTTTTTTAGACTGGCTAAACCAGTGAATATTACAGGGTGTGAATTCTAGAAATAATGTGTAGTTTTTCCAAGACCACTATTACCTCAGAAATCCTTATTTGTTTTGCAGGAAAAATCAAGTATTGTGGTATATTAGAAGTCTTTGAATCAGCTAGTGCAGGGACTGGATGTCACATTTAGCCCCTCCAGATCTAAGCCCTTAAGATTTGAGAAAAACTTTACAATTATGTTTTAGTTGTCAATCACTGGCTGTGGCTGGGCAGCTATAGTTAAGAAATTGCATTGTGAATGTTTTATGCTTAGTTAATCTTTTATTTTAATGAAGAGGGAAGAAAATACTGAGATGAATGGTCTGCCTGGATGATAGCCAGAGCTGAGCAGTAACTTAGGCAAAGGTGATTCCTGCAGTGGGAGGTCACAACCACAGATTCATTGACCACCTGCTCAGGGTCTTGGGTCTGTTTTTCAGTTGATGGATTGTCTTGCCCTATTTTGTAAGCATGGTTCGCAATGTCATGCATTAGTTCTACACAGATAGGGAGTTGTTTGTGGGCATCATTAACACCTAATCCCTCATTGTCTTCTGAGTCTCTTTTAATTTCATGCCATTTTACAAATAAGTAGGTTTTAGAACTGCTAGGGCTCCTCTAAGTAGTAGTTTTAGCATCACATAATCAGTTGTAGCAGATAATAGAATATAATTGAATTCTTGTTTATGTATCTCTTGTACCCAGGCAAATTTTGTGATGGCTGTAAGAGAACTCATTAAGACACCTTATGGGTTCACCTTGCTCCATAGCATCTATTTTCCCAGCTCAATAGGCTACCCTGCTAGTGATACAATGGCACCCCATATGCAGGTTTGACTCCTATATTTAAGAGATGTCCTGGACACCAGATCTTGTTTGCTTCATGTCTACTCAGTATTATTCAGTAGGTCGTTTTCTAGCAGCCTTGCCACAAATACTATGTTTCAATTTCACCTTTTTGCCGGTTTTTTTTAGTAAATTTGCCAGTGCTAACAGTCCTGGAGTGATTAACACAGTGTATCACAGAGCACTACCCTGTAGTTTGTCAGAGTGCTCTGTTTTAATGATGGGCCTGGTTTTGGAAAACAAGGAATGATCTTCCCCTTTGTTATTCTCATTGATGTCACACCATATGCTTCCATCCCACAATTCAGGTGATACTATTAATTTCCTAATCTGCACAGTCTCAGGTTGATAAGGAGCCTCCATAAGCATAATCTTGACCTTTTCTTCTAACTTTTTATTCTTTCTACATTTCTTCCTGTAACTATTTCAGCAGCTGTTGAATTTTCAAATACAGTAGTAACTCAGTTGCCTTTTTGTCTTCTATTTTCTTTTTTAGGTCTTGCTCCTTTGTATTATTATTCTTCCTATCCTGATAAGCAAGTTCTCAGCAGGTACCTAGCATTTTAAAAATAATTTTCCCCTTTCAGTCTTTTATATGCCCACTGTCCACTTTTGGCTCTTCTTCCACAGATTCCCAGTCATGTCAGTTATCACACATACATTTTTCTGAAAAGTTGGGATTCAGATTTATTTCATGAATCCATAAATAATCTGTGATATTACTTGCCATACTTTTGACAATCCCAGTTTGTTGCAAATGAATGAAAGGCTCATCACCCAAAAGAGCAAAGCAGCAATATGTTTTATTGACATAAAATAATAATTTGACAGAGTTCAATACATCTGACAGAGTTCAATACATTAAATGAAATTTAAGAAAGTTTATTACTGTTTTACCAAGGTTCAATTAAGTTTCACAGTGAGGTCCACCTTATTAATTACTGCATGGAAGAAACACACAAAGGCACATTGAGTTAGAATTGAGTTTCACACAGAGACCAGAGATGCAAAGGATAAGGAAAACCATTCCTTTGAGTCATGAGGCTCAAAATGGATCCCATTGCTTTCTCCACTCCTTAAACAGCCTAGGTTTGGCTCGGTCCAATCTTAGTCATAGATTTGGACAATGGTTTATATATCTGTACAAAGTTTATACTAATTATTCTTGACTAGATACATGGATTAGCCATGATTCATCAGTATTAATTCAGTGTTATCAGGCACTTACAAAGATCTGTTGCGAGTAAAGTATTTCTCCATCTTGGACAAGGAAAAACTCTTAGTTTCAGGTAAGGAAACTCAAACATCGTGAGTCATCCCTACTCAAGGAGAGAGTAATTGGTCTGCTGCATTTCAGAGAGAGCTCAAAACTGTGCTCATCCTGATGGGAGTATTTATAGAGTGAAGTAGTTGGCTGCTAGTCAGCAATATAGATGCATTAGATGTCTTTATTTTATCTCTACACTCTAGTTTTGTACTTCGGCTATCTTTCATTTTTGAGGCTTCAAAGCCAGGTTACAAAATATTTTTCCAAGGCACACTCCTTGTACGTGAGACAGGAGCTTTCCAGCTCACACATTTGCCACAGGGTGTGAGGTTTGTTGCTCCTTAGTCAGCCTGAACAAAAATACAGCAAGGGGTCAAGTACGTCTCTCACAAACTCTCACACTACTCACAGACTAAAGGAGTTGCACTGGTTAATCACTGGAGTGCCTGGGCATCCTGTGGGTCATGCTGCTGTTCAAATCATGATAAATATCAACAGGAAAAGTGAAACTCAAGAAGAAGGTGGCTAATGGAGTAACAGGAGCCTGTATGCCTCGTTGGTTCTTCAATGGCTGCTGAGAGATCTGCTCTGAAATTATTAGCTTCGAGTAGGAATAATGTTTCTCTGGTGTGTGCAGTTGCTGCACTGGCTGCTCAGAAACTTTTTTAGGGAAAGTGAGATGAGGTCTACTTTCTCAGTATTCTGAGACTTACTTCTTTTATGTACATGGTATTAAGTCAGAAAATGTATTCTTCATTTTATAACTTATATAATCCTGATCTACTTTCTGTTAGGTAAATGCTGCTATTTCTCTGCAGGACATATCAGACCACCAGTACTTTCAAGTTCACAATGAACATGATGCTCATATTTCTGTTGGCATTTTAGAGTTGAGTTAATTAACATTTTTATAGGAGCAATAATTAACATTTTATGAGCTGGATTCCCTCATCCCTTGAACCTACTTTGGCTTCACTTCATACTGGAACATATAAGAGGGTAATGTTGCAAAATGCTAATGTTCAATTTGGGTTTAAGGGCAAAATGCACTTCATAAATGATGCTGAATTGCAGTGATAGGAAGAGCTCCATTTGAAGGAAAAGAAATGGCAGGAAGCCCTTAGCGCCAATCCAAAATTCTAAGTTAACACTGAATAATAATTATTCTATAAATGTTATTCTGTTTGTTGTCATGTTGGCTAATATTGTCTTAGTGATATGACAGTCCCTCAGCTATCTGAATCAGTGTTATTTTATATTTAGATTGTAAGCAAATAGGGGCAGGCCTCTGTGGTCTCCTGACACTTCCAGCAAAATGGAGTTTTGAGTAAAGTGCCAGAGTGCGATGCCAGGTCAAAATTTTAATCATAATAATTGATTTGCCAGAATGTTTGAGGAGATGTCTAGGAAAGCAGCAAGTTTTAAGGCCATACCTAGGTAAGTTTCTCTCAGCAGCACTCCAAAGTTTATCCTTTCCGTCTGCAATAGCATTGTCGACAGCTGC
>NW_005054311.1:539033-627617 GCF_000277835.1 Geospiza fortis | reverse complement strand
TAGTGCCTTTTCAAACATAGTTACTTGCATTGTAGAGAAAATGCAAATAATTGGGTATCTGTTGTATTTGCTTCAGCTTCTGCAGTATATGTGATGGATTTCTGTGTAAGGTGTCCCACTAATTTAAAAAGAGCAATTATTGTCATTAGTTCCATTATTAAAAAATGTAACCCAGATTAAATACTATATTATCCAAGTGCAGCCATCCTGTGTTCTTGTCACAGTTTTGGCTAGGACAGAGTTAATTTTTGTCACAGTTGCTATGAGGGGGTTGTGGAGCCTGGATCCATGTGGGCATGTCTAGGTTATTTATTCTATATCATGCACATAATCTCTGAGGGACATGGTTCTGGTGGTGCAAGAAAAAGGGAACATGATGTGGAACCACCACCATTTTTGTTAACCACCGCCATTTGTGTTCCTTTTTTATCTGGGGAGCAAAGTGGCGTACAGAGTGGTGTGGTGATGTCATGAAGATGATCCAACTTGGAGAGTTTGTCCATAGCAGTTTTTCCTTGTTTCAGGCTTGGGGGAGAAGAGTGAGTATGGACAATTTTTCTGACGTTGTTCCTTATTGTCTTGAGGGAATAAAGCACTGACTGTGGTAACAGCCACCATTTTCTCCTTTGTCTTGGGAGCTCATGTGTTGCTGTCTGCAGCAGCATTGGGTCAGTTGGAATTGCATGAGCATTTTTTCCATGAAATAACCATCTTTTAAACACTTTTGTTGTTAGTGTTGTTGGTGTTAGTGTTTGTTTCCTTATCTCATTACTGTTTTTCTTATAAGTCATTATCTCAACCCATAATCTTTGCCTTATTGTCCCTTTCTCATTGGAGGGACAGGGGGAGGCAAGTGGCCACTTGGAGCTTAATTTCTAGCTGGTTTTAAAAAACAATGGCCCTTAATGTTTTTGTGAACCAAATAACATATTTTATTAAGATTTCAGTTCACAGAGATGTGTACCTATAGCCATGCTCTATCAAATATTCTTTGTAAAAACAGTATTCCTTTGCCCATCCTTTTAGCTCTTTGGATCTCAGTTTACTTGTGATGAGTGATCTGATCTATGTGTTGTTCAATATGCTTTTCATTGCCACATATCTCCTTAAGGAAAAATCTTATTTATTAAACTTTGAGATTTTAAAAATAATTTAAATTAAACTCACAAGAATTTAACCTGTTAAAATTTATCCGCTGAAGATTTAAGTCCTTGTTCTTACATTTTACAGAAAACCTATAGTAGTACTGGAGGCTTGCTCAGCTACATCGAGTTTTGCATCAGATGTCTCTTGCAATCTGTTTTACCTGTCTCCTGATACTGTTTGAAGTAGGAGGAAGACTGTGTGCGTAGAAAAATGTGCAGATTGTGGCATAGTGGAAAACAAGTGTTGTCTGTATTATGTGCTGGAGAGATCACATAGGATGGAGCATCATGTCATTTAATGTGCGTGGTTTATGACACTTTCTTGGCTCCAGCTGGCTAGGACAAATGTTCTCTTTCAAAATCTCCTTTACCTAAGAAACTCCAAGGGGGCTTGATGGGACAGAAAAGAAAAACAAATGCAATATATGTCCTTATTTCTAGTCAAAATTTTGTGGAATGAAAATCAATGTAGTTTCTGCAGCATTACTTCACGTGCAAACATTGGATAATTTTTCAGCTGAAAAATAAAATAGTTAGGTAACAGGTGTGATTGCTGATGACACTGGGGCAGATTGCTGACTCACAAACATTGGCAAGTAATTGACTATTTCAAAAGTCAAGCTCTTTAATCTTCACCTGAGTTGTAATGCTATCTTAAGAGGTAAATTTTTAATGCTACACCTTTGATGGACATTATAGCATCAGAAACAAATACAAGAATGCTGATAAAAGAGAAAAGCATGCATTTTGAAAAGAGAGTTAAACTGTTTTGCACACTAGAGAGAAAATACTACAAGTCACAAATAATTTTTAAAAATTCAAGGAGGAAAAAAGTCACCCTTTTCTAATGGTCTGATGAGGTCTAACAAATTCTCTGTCTTTTTGCAACTTAAGATAATAAACTTAATGATGTGCCAGTAAGTAATGACAAAAATGGAAATATAGTACTTTTTCTACAGATTCTTATGATAGAAAAGTAAAGCTATATTTACATAGGTTGAAGGTATCAAAACATATATTTTTAAAAATATTGAACAGTAAAATCCAGGAGCAATTGAAAAGATGTGCCTTACATGGTTTCTTGTTCTGATTTAATATTTCAGCACTGTTGCAATACTTAACACAAACAAAATCAATTTGCTTATCATTAAAATCTTGATAGACCTCCTCTAGGAAGGTAATTATTCTTTCAGGAGAATAAACACTAATACCAGAACTGGCCTAAATGCCCAGATATTTACAGTCTGACATTTATAATGGTTCTGAAAAGTATTTTGTTTCCTGCAACTTGCCTAACAGATTACAGAAGGTATGATGTACAAAATATTTCAGCATTTTGGCTGGGCAAATAGGTTTTCTTTTCTTCCATCTCCACTTGATGATTATATTTTGAGCATTTGCTGCATATATAGTGATTGTTGAGAGATCAGCCCTTCTTCAGGTATTTATGTGCCAATTTAATGGCATAAGAGGTTGGCTGGTACAAGAGGGTTGGGCAATCAGTTGCTATTTTGACTGCTATACAAGTTGGCCAAATTTAGATGGATCACAGGATGTAGACATACATGGGTCTACGAAACATATTTGAAAGTGCATCATCTATGTGAAATGAGTTATGTTGTCATTCACCCCGGAGAAGGACTACATCTCGGGTACCTGACAACAGAAGAAGCCAATCACAAGATATCTTCAGGTGGAACGTCTGGAGGCATGGCCTAAGGTATCCAATTAAGGAGAAAGTCTGTAATGACTATGGGCCTTCATCTCTTATTTCCCCCATGCAAGTCAGAACTCCTCTTAGGAGTACAGAATGACAATCTTGTCATTGTTCTTACTGTACTGTGGATTCGTTGCTAATGTCAACATAGCAGGAGCTGTAAATTGATTAACAATGTCCCTTTCAATCAGCAGAAGAATAAAGTCTACTGCAAGAAGTGTATAACCTGAAAAACTTATTCCTGTGGTTTGAGTCTGTTTAAATAGATAAAAAATATGGTCATCACAGAGTTTTCAGACAACCATAGATGACTCTGGAAGTCATCTAACCCGAACTGCTTTCCAGCTTTCCAATATTAGATTAGTTCAGTTGTGGCTACATGCCTCCAAGTCTTGGAAATCTGCAAGATGGGTGTTATTCACCTCTGAAACTTGCTCAATGCTATATTATGCTGCTGGTGAGGAAACTTTTACCTGTGTTCTACCTTAACATGCCAATGTGCTGTTTGTGGCTATTGCTACTTGCAGACTAGCTTGGGGGAAAAAGCTTTAATGTGCCTATTCTATGGTGAATGATTTTCCATAGTCTGTGGTGTGTCAACTGCCAACTGAGAGTCTTTGGCTTAGGTCAGGAGGGATGCTGTGCTGAGCTGAACAGAAACTCAAGTTGCAGCATCTAATTTTGTTCATCAAAAATGTGGTAAGATCTGGAGAAGCTCGCCAGGCATACAGACTGACTGGTCAGCAGTGTATTTCTTTACAATATGTCCTGTTGGCTCCAGTAGTGTTTCTGATGTGCAATGTAAAGATCAGATAGGAATGGGATTTTGTCTCTAACCAAAGAATGTATCATGAGTTTTCTTCCAACCATATCCTCATCTCTTTAATGCACCAGTTCATAAGCTGTGAGAGGGAGTGCAAAGCACAAATACCATATAGACACATAGCAGGGACATAGTGAAAGTCAGATTACACCTTTGCACAGACAGATTTAGATTTTATGTTGGTGGGGATCAGTTTGAAGTGTCCTGTAGAGTACTTGTGTTATGTTTTGTAGGACTCATGTTTAAGACATTCCTAGACTCAACAGTGAAAATACTGTCTTTTTTCATTATTGCCATATACTTATTTTATGGGGTATAATTTAGTTTAGCTGGTATTGTAAGGCCATACTAACTTTGAAAAAAGAAACTGCATTTTTGTGGATATAAAAATACATGCACATATGGGTATGTACATTGTCAGCAGTTTTCGTTGCCAAAATTCATTTTCTAGATTTACTGTACATCTTGGTGTTTACATAAGATATATATACATATATGTGTGTGTGTGTGTGTGTGTATTTGTAATACGTTCCTTCACCTACGAATCTGACCATCTGTCTGTCATTTCACTGTAGTATTCCGTGTATTGCAAAGATTAACTGGTAATAGCTATGTCCTTTTAGTTCTACCCTAAGGTAAGTCTGTAAACAGAATGCCCTTTAATCTGAAAATTACTTGTAAAATTTAGGTAAGAAACCACATATCCTTGGTTTTATAGATGTGTTTTTGAATGTGTCCAGGACTTAGTATTCTTCTAAATGGAGTGTGTATTCAGCAAGTGCATGTTTATTATGTGTTTGGCTATTGCCTTGGCAGCTAAGAAAGCTTTCTCTTTTGTCTCTTTATGGGTGCTAGACCAACACCAGAAACACTTTTTCTCACTTCATTAAATCTAAATAGACCTTAATGGTTTTTAAAGCCATGGCCCTAGTATAGTAATAATATTGCACTGCATTTTTTACCTTATTGCTAGTTAACTGTAGAATAAACTGACTGCTCTTACCTCTATGTAAAATTATGCTTTTTAATTTGAATGTAGTTTTAATCTTTAGATAAATTCCCTGATAAAATGAAATTAAATAAAAGCAAATCATGGCAAAAACACAGAAAAAATTATTAACTTAATGACAATAACATGTTTTTGGGATTTGTTTTTCTTCTTCCTTGCAAAGAAATGGAGACACTATACTGTATTTGCTGAAAATATTGTATATTAACAAAGGATAATATTAATAGGAAAAAAGACGTAGTTATATTAGTGATTTTGTTTTTAAGGAGGAAAAGCCCTCACTTTTTCTTCTGCTGATTATCGTACTATTTGAACCTCATGGAATTAGAAGAAATAATGATTTTTTTCTGCTTCAACAATACCTTCCTGAAGGGTATTGTGGACATATTGCAAGGACTACTGTCACATAGAGTTTTATCAAAGTAACGAAAAAATTCATGTTTAGTAAACTCCAGATAACTGAAGATAATTAACTCTTGACTTGTTTCTTTCACAGGCTTTGCAGCCTGGCAGATTTGCATAAATTACAGGATTCTTCAAGATGTGAGATCTTGCATCATAGAGCATAACATTAGGAAAATTATTCTTGGGGTATTATATGGACCTATTTGTGCTTCAAAATAATCCAAGTACCTATTGCTTCAAAAGCAATAACTGTCTTACATGATCAATGAAATAATTGCTGAAAGTAAGGGAAGGAGGGGCCCTAATTGGACACTGAAAAATTGGCTTGTTAAATTGAACTTTTCTGGAGGTGATCCCTTAAACTAAGTGACCTGTTAGGATTGACATGAAAAACCTGATACATAATTATCTGTCTTTGCTAAGTTGCTCATTTAGGCAAATTAAATTTGTGTTTAGAAACTCTTTTTATTCTTTGAATAGTCATTACTAAGTGTAATACTTCTAGTGCAACAGACAATTTAAAATATTGCTCCACACATAGGAATCTTGTTTTTCATTAATAACTCAAAATCTCTCTGACTGTTACAGACATGAGTCTAAAGCAGCCAGCTACTTGTGCAGTGGGTTTTTGGCTGTTTTTTTATGTGCTCTTGCAGTTGCAGTGTTTTGTTTAAAAGGTATAGAGGTTGAAGCTCTTCCCTCTTTCTAATAGCATTTCAACATAAGCTGGGACAGCCTGACCCCAAATAGAAATTATGATGAAAGTAAATGCACTGCACAGACAACAGCATTTCACTGCCAGCCTTCAGAATATGTAGATCATGGATGTAAAAAACAACCAAACTTGTTTTTCTTTCCCTTGTGAGGTAATCCTGAGCAACTCTGGTATGATCCCTGGTATGACATCAAAGTGCCATAAGTGGGAGTGACTTCCCTGGCACACACTGAAAAAACTCCTGGATTTATTTGAAGATCATATAAACTGTTCTGCTATCTCTATTTGGCCATCCAATAACCCAGATATTTATCCTGGCATACAGGATTGAATCCTCAAGAAATATTGTAGTAGTTAAAAAAAATTCAAGTAAAAAAATATATATGCTTCTGACAACTGCAGCATGGCTATGAGAACAAAGTCGTAGGGTGGTAAGAAATAGTGCATCATTTTTAATGACTTAGTTTAGAAGAGCTAAATTTGTAATCCATCCATCTCAAAAAATCTTAACCCAAACTCTCAATAAACCTTATCTCTTGCTTTTCTTATTATGCTTCTGATATTGTTCTTGTTTATTTGCTGAGCAGTACAACTTTTATGCTACTTTCCATTGATAACAGCATAGAAAGCAAACCAAAATTACAGTCCTATTAACCTACTAAGACTATAATAATCAATATGACTTATGCCTGTAAATTCTTGGGGTTTGCCCTGAAAAACCTATCCATCTCCTTGCTCTCATGAGACAAATTGATGGTTACTGCTATTTTAAACAAATGTTAGAAGACTTTTGCTATTGCTTTAAAACAGTAGTAATTTAGGGGGAAAAAAAAGAATATTCAGTGCAGAAGAAATAAATATTTAAACTATATAAATGGATACCAGTGCTATGCCTTTGTTGGATCCCTGAAACATTCTGTCTGGAAACGTAGTTAGCATGTTGTTATCTACTGCTGTTTACCAATATAGGGCTCTTTTTAACTGCATTTCCTGCTCTGCCTTCATGTTTCTTTTTTCAACATTTATAATTTATGAGCCACTAAAGATGTTGTTTGATGTACGTGCAGCACAGAACAGATTAACTGCAGCTGTAAAACACAAGTTTTGGCAGTGTCAATCAAATTATGCTTACTGCATAGTAATGTGAGTTTTAGTGGTATCTATGAGAAATTGTTTAACTCACTACCTCTGTGAATGCCAATAATCCTATAACTAAGATACAGGTAATTGTGATGAAAATCAGAACTTTGATTCTCATCAGTTGTCGAGAAACTGGCTCTGACTGTATAGGTTATGCATATTTGGTGACAAAAGTAATTTCAAACTCCAGCTATTTTCTTGATACTGAAAATATTCAGAGCTGAGAATTACCAGAACACTTCTTCAATGATGCACAACAGCAGTTCACCAAAATCAAGACCATTTTCTGCCCACAAATAGTTTATAATAGGAGACTTCTTAAACTAAAGGTGTTTTGATAGAGGGAGGAATGAAACATAAGGCAGTGGAAGTGGACAATTACCACTTTGGGATGACCCTGACTGTATTTGTTCCTGAGCAGGAGCAGTAACCTGCATCTAAACCAACTGATTCCCAAGTATCCACTTGCTAGCCCAGGCTTGATCTATTACCTTTTTAATGACCTTGTTGAAAAACAGTCACTTTGGTCAATCGTGTCTGTACAGAGGTTCAGTGAGTAACATTTAGAGCTGATCAGGTTAAATCATGTACCTCAAGGACTTCTGTCCTTTTCCTCTCTCTGTGTGCACTTATCCAGCACATCACTGAGGATATTACCATTTTACTCTTTGGAATCTCTTGTTTTCCCTGTTTTCTGATGTGTCAAACAGCATGTGTGATTTTTTTCCTTACCCTGAAAATAAATAAACTAAAACATATCCAATCACTAAATGATAGAGTTTTTAGTTCTTGGGGAAGTAAGGTCCTGGCTTTCCAGAAGGCAGACTTTGGCCTTTTTAGAAGGCTGGTTGAGAGTTCCCTGGGAGGCAGTCCTGAAGGGCAAAGAGTCCTGGAACACTGATAGATATGCCTGAAAAAGGTACAGGACATACCTTAAAAGGTACAGGAGCAGGTTGTTCCCATGTGCTGAAAGGTGAACTGTAGAGGAAGAAAACCAGTTTGGCTAAACAAAGAGCTTTGGCTGAAATTTGAGGTAAGAAGAAGAAAGAAGTGAGGAAGGGGCAGGCAACTCAAGAGGGCTACAAGATTGTCATAAGGTTATGCAGGTAGAAATTTAGAATGGTCAAAGTCCAACTAGAAATTAATCCTGATACTGCAGTAAAAGACACTACAAATTTTTTGTAGATTCATCAGGACAAAATGATTGATAAAGAGAATCTATGTCTTCTACTGAATGCAAGGGGAAATGTTAGTGTGACCATGGCTGAGGAATAGGCTGAAGTACTTAATGCCTTTGCCTCAGTTTGTAATAATGAGACCAATTCTCAGAGTATTCAGTATTCTGATATAGGAGGCAAGGAAGGGAGCAAACAAGGCTGCCATAATCCAAGGGAAAGTGGTCTGGGACTGCTACGCCTCTTGGACACACACAAGCCTATGGGACTGGATGTGATCCACCCATGCATACTGCGGGAACTGATGGAAGTGCTCACTGATCATTTACCAGCAGTCCTGGCCAGCCAGGAAGGTTCCAGATAATGGAAATTTAGCCATTGTGGCACCCATCTACAAGAAGGGTCAGAAGGATCCAGGGAGCTACCAGCCTGTCAGTCTGACCTCAGTGCCAGGGAAAGTCACAGAGCAGATCTTGAGTGCCATCATGCAGCCTATACAGGACAACAAGAGGATCAGACCCACCCAGCATGGGCCTGAAAGAGAGGTCCTGCTTGACCAATGTGATCTCCTTCTATAACAAGGTAATCTCCTTAGTGAATGAGGGAAGCATGTTGGATGTCTACTTCGACTTCAGTAATGCCTTTGACCCTCTTTCCCACAGCATTCTCCTGGAGAAACTGGCTGCTAAGGGGTTGGGTAGGTGCACTGTTTGCTGGGATCAAAACTGGCTGGATGGCCAGGCCCAGAGAGTGGTGGTGAATAGTGAGACATTCACCTGACACCTCATCGGTAGTGGTGCTCTCCAGGGCTCAGTATTGGGGCCGGCCCTTTTTAATATCTTTGGCAAACATCTGGATGAGTGGATCAAGTGCACCACCCATAGTAAGTTTGCAGACAACGCCAAATTGGGTGTGAGTGTGGATCTACTGGAGTGTAGGAAGACTCTACAGAGGGATCTGGACAGGATGGATCAATGGCTAAGGCCAACTGAATGAGATTCAACAAGGCCAAGTGGCAGATCCTGCCCTTTGGTCACAACAATCTCATGCAGTGCCACAGGCTGGGGGCAGAGTGGCTAGAAATCAGCCCACTGGAAAAGGACTTTTGGACATTTCTTGAAAACTATCTGAACATGATCCAGGGTGTGCCAAGGAGACCAAGAAGGCTAATTGCATCCCAGTTTGTACCAAAAATAGTGGGGCCACCGGGACAAGGATAGTGATTTTTTTCCCCTGTGCTCAGCACTGGTGAGGCTGTGACTCAAAACCTGTGTTCAGTTTTGAGCCCTCCACTGCAAGAAAGGTTTGAGGTTCTGGAGCGTGTCCTGAGAAGGACAAGAGAGCTGGTGAAGGGCTGGAGCACAAGTCTTATGAGGAGGGGCTGAAGGAGCTGGGATTGTTTTGCCTCTAGAAAAGGAGGCTCAGAGAGGACATTATCAATCTCTACAAGTGCCTGAAAGGAGGCTGTAGCCAGGTGGGGGGTCAGTGTCTCCTCCCAGGTAACAAGGGACAGGACCAGTAGAAATGTTCACAGATTGTACAATGGGAGGTTTAGATTGGAGAGTAGGAAAAAATTTTTAGTGAAAAATATTGTCAAGCATTAGTGCAGAATGTACAGGGAAGTGGTGAAGAAACCATCCCCAGAGGTACTTAAGTGATATGGTTTAGAGGTAGACTTAGAAGCACTGGATTAACAACTACACTCAATGTACTTGAGGGTCTTTTCCTACCTAAATGATTCTATGATTCTATGATTCTATTCATAACTAATATGTCAGGTTTTTAAATACAGGCTTGGGGGAAGCAAAGGCCCATGAGTTTCAAGCAAGAAGAAAAACTTTTCCTTTTCTTAATGATTATACTATGACACACTGTTAAAAAACTGTAAAGAGATTCAGATTAAAACTTGCTTTTGCCAATCCAGTCCCATCTATGCAAAAATTGCTAGCAATAAGAATATTTCTTAAGAGGGAGTTCTCAATATATCTCTTTTATGTCCTTTATAAGTGTAGATTCTTTCATTGTACCATCTAAAAATACAATAAAAATCTCTAATTTATTTTGCATGTCCCTTTCCTCTTTTACATATTACTTCTTTAAAAATTACTCCCTGAGTCATAATACTAGGGAAAAAATCTCCAAAAAAGGTCAACATATTAGGTGGTGACTAAATAGGTCAAAGTGAAAGATTTCTTTTTTCATTGTCTCATGAAGTTCATATTGTAATTTAAGTAAAAAAAAAAAAAATATATATACATATATATATAAATCACTCCTTAAAATAAAGTTTTAGCAGACTATCAGTGGGAAAGAGGCCTACCTGTATTCTGCCAGCTGTGCTCTCTCTAAATCAATCCCTGGAGTCATTGAAGAGGTGATGAAGATTCCTGTCTCTATACAGTGCCCTCTCTTCAAAAGCACAGCAGAGACAGGACTAGATCAGGGCTGGGACTCTGTGATCCACCTGGACTTGGTCCCTGTAGAGGCATGCAAATGTCACAGTCACAGCCCTCCCAAATTAATGCAGCCAAGGCATTGAGCTGATGCTGTCAATGACCATTGTCACAATCCAGAGGGGAAAATTGTCACAAATTCTGAGTGCAAAAATGTGGAGCCACCTACTCACTTGGACAGCATTTCTCATCCCTTTTGATAAAAGGCTGAAAAGTGAGATATGGCTCTTTGAATTTATTTTTTTCTAAGTGTTCTAATCTCTCTCTGGTTCACCGCTTTCCTGAATCCTTCTTAAGTTTTACATAACTTCTGCATTTCCTTCTTTTCAGCTGCAGAGTATATTCTTTGGCATGTAAATATATCTGTCAAAATTCAAGCACAGAGAGTCATGCATCAGCTGGTCCATGAATTGTGCATTAGCTTTGTGCATGCTGAAGTTGTTGGCAAATTGTTGATTTATTATTTATTGAAGTAATAATGGCCAGCAGTTTTAAACAGACCTTCAATTTGCATTCCTTCATGTGCCTTGGAAAAACAATCTTTGCCATCTAAATTGCTGTAATGTATTTTAAACATATCTTCCTATGTATCCTGTATTTCATATGAAAAAAATGAATAATATGGATGTATATAAAGTACTTACAGTATATTACAATTTCCTTGATGAGAGTCTAGTTCCTTTATAATTGTTGTGGAGTCCATTCTAATAGTATTTATTTTCAGTACAGTTGATCTTTCCACTCATTTTTCATTTTTCTGATCCTTAAGCATCCTAATTATTCTCTTCTGCTAATAGAAGTTGTTTCTCTTCTTGTTTTATGCTATCTATTTCATCCTACTTACTTTTTTACTACTTTTGAACAAACTATAGCACACACAGTTTGCCATCTGTTATGATATTTTTCTTCAAAAAACTATTTTTCTTTACAATGTTCTAAGTGGTTTTGCATTCTGCTGTGAATCTTCCATTATTTTATGTGTCTGCTTCAAGCCTGAGAAAAAGAGCTGGTTCATGCTCCATCTCTCCATTGCCCTCCTTCCTCCTCTCTCCTTTCCTCTTTTGCCTCCTCTACCTTTTCTTTTATTTCATTTTACTTTTTATCTTATTATGGTTTATATTTCAATTATTAATCTGTTTGTAGTTCAACCCCATGTTTTCTAACTTTTACACTTCTGATTCTCAGCCTTGTCCATCTTGGGCAGAGGGGTGTGTAGTGCTTTGTTGTTGGCTGTGGTTGCACAGTAGCATGCAGAAATTGTGCTCCCTTTTCAGCTATTCAGCTAAACTAAGCTGTCTGCCATGTTCTCAACATCTTGAGAAGCTGGAATATGAGGCAGAAGAAGGTTAGTGGGCAAAATCTTCAAATTCTTATAGCCCATCCAGTATTTTCCATTCTTTGAATGGGATTAGAACATGATCTGCAGTGATTTTTATTAAGAAAAGGACAAAACAAAATCTCAAGCCCAAAATATTTCCAAGATAAAAACTTGGATGGCAGATGCAGCTTTTTCTCTTACTACAGATCTTTATCCAGGGTCTCCACTTTCTCTAATTCGGGGAAAATCTCAAAATGCCACACAGAATTGTCCATTTTTCACTACATTAAATGTATATGCTCTTGTATGTTTTTAGTCCAAATTCATGTATACCAAAGAATACAGGACTGACTTTTATATGCAAGCATCCTCTAGCCTGACTCAAAGCCAGTGATCAATGCCTGTAGGGCTACTGTCAAGGAGGACTATAACCTCTCTTCTGTTGCAAATTAGGGAAATATTACTTAGATAATATTAGGGAATATAACTTAGGGGAATATAACTTAGAAAATATTAATTTTAGTGGTGTCTCGAGTAAGAAAACACTGCATTGCCTTTATTCAGGACAGTTGTCTTTCTAAGTAACATAGCATCTGAAGCCAGCTGACTTGCACAAATGTTTGGACACAAGATGCAACCATAAAAAGCAGCTGGCAGCATGGATTTGTAACTACTCTTGGCTCACTAGAAGGTTTTAAGCAATACAGAATGAGGAAATTAGCTATTTTTGTTGTTGATAATTTGACTGCTATGGATAAATAATACTAATTTTTGGTATTTTTTTGCTGGATATTCCAGCAGACCATGGCATCCACTGATGTGGTAGCAAACTAGGCCCCATGTCTGTTGGGAAAAGTATAATTTATTATCTAAATTTTACAGATGGGAAGACTGAAATGTCGAGTGCCAACAGCAAATGTCTCTTTCAGTGCTGTAGCCAAGAACAGAGCCCAGACCTTCTTAGTCACATCTGTGCTTTCACCTGGGCACAGAGTGATGGGAATGTCAAGTCCTTGTCACTGATTTACGGGACAACATGTTTTTAAATATTGATCACGATGGACCTCAGCCTCTCTGTACTGAATAAATTGGTTCTTCTTCATCTAAAGGCATTGAAGGTGTCTATAGTTGTTGCTGAGAAACTGAATGAAAGACATGGATATATTCACTCTTGTGAGAACGTTCACAGCTGTCAGAACTTTTTGAGGCTTTCCGGGAAACATTTAAATTTTTTTTTTTCTGAGTGCTTGGCATTATGATTATCAAATATTTTGTAATTTAAAGTTGATCAATGAAGAAGCTGCTTCCTTGAACTTGCCCCTTAATAGAGACCAGGGCTATAAGAATTTCCTTCCTTTACCTCTCTCCTCTGGGAGAGGTAAATGAGGGACATTATCTACCAAGACAAAGCTCTGGTGAGCAAATTATATTACAGTGTGCAATCACAAGGTGGCATGAATCAATTTATGGGCACTTCAGTATTTTGGTTTGTTCCATCTGTTCAGTACATGAATTACAAATTCAGACACAAACACTGTTTAGAGGCATATCATAAAAAGTTAGCTAAAAGTGATTTGTATCACTGTATACTATATGTGCTTTATTCTGCACACCATGCAGCTGTTACATTTGATGGTTGTTCCAGACCCAAAATGCAGCCAAGTGGTGATTTTTATGTAGCTGTTTATTGTAATAAGTGCTGTAATAATTTTGATGTTTTGTGCGGTTATACAAAGACATTTGGATACTGTTTGAAGGACAGAAATGTAAAGTGGGACAACATTGCCACTCTCTTGAAAATATCCAAGGCCTCGCTATTTCTGTATAAATACATTTTAAAATCTTGTAAGTATTGCGCCAAATATTTTCAGGAATATTTTTAAAAATAATCAATAAATTATTAAATTAGAAATTAACCAGGAAGGGGAGGGGGACAGATGGGCATGTTAAGAGTTACAGAGTTTCATGAAGACAAAGGTAAGTACAATTTGTACTTTAATACACAGGTACAAATATCTGCCTTGAGCACTCCAGCGCTCCAGAAAAAATATTTTTTTTCTCCCTCAAGAACTATTTTGTCCTTCTTTAACTACACCCTGTAAAACACAGAATCAAATCTTTGAAAAGGGCTTGTAATTCACATCTTTAACACTTATCACTCCTAGATAATTTATTTAAACAGAAGTTAGGAATATTTTGTCTCTTCCTTCTATCTATCCCACTCAGTAGAATCTTTACCTAACAGACACAACAACAAATGTTTGATAATATCTCTTTCTTTACCTCTGCTCCTCCTGTACACAAATATAACTGTGTCCTTTACCAGAGCAAATGTGTGGGCTGGACATATTTGCCAAGGAAAGGATGTGGACATTGAATCCCATAGGGAGGGGTTCACCTTTCTGTAACCTGCATGAAGCACCTGAACTCTGTAGAGAGGCTGGATTTGTAAAGCATATGTCTTGCTTTTCAGTAGGCATCCTAGATCACATCCAGATGTGTTAACACCTCCCTGTAGCCATGGCAGGGACTCCAAGTACTCAGTGCAAGACTGTGCTGTGGGGCACAAGCACTGAAGAGCCTGGAAAATGGCAATACACTTTACTTACTGGTGGATATCTAAGTTGGCTCACTTTCACATTGGAAAGTCCATGAGGGGGACAATATTGCCTTTCTCATGCACAAGTGATGTGTTATGCCCATTTTTCTTCTGCCTAGCCTAGCACTAGGCTTTCAAACATATGACTTCCATCTCTTGAGTGAAATTGCCTAATTCTAATCTATTACATATTTCACAGTGCTGTTTGTTCGATGTTTCTCAACTGGAAGACATCCCAGGCCCAGTAAATATTGAAATATTTCATATCTAAAGTGAAAATACTAATTTCAGAGGATGGAAGTGGTACAACCACTTCACATTACTCTTTTAAAAGTTACCAAGCAAGTAAAATGTTGAATTTGTTACTTCCCATCTTCTGTCTCAGAAATATGCTATCATTGCTGTGTCCCTTCAAAAAACTGGGATTTTTTTGAAGAGCTCTAAACTCCAGCTCATGTTGCATCCCCTACTTATTTTTTCTAAAACTTGCTCATGAGGAGATAGTGTTTTGTGACTCATTATTTAGCCTGTTGCAAAACACATTACTATTTATAGATCATGGTATCATTGCAAAGAAATTAAAATATAAACTTAAAGACATGCTTTTCATATTATGGAGACATATTTTTACAAGTGTACAGGTTGACCTATTATATGGTCATCCAAGTGTGCAATAAATACATGTCATTGTAAGAAATTTCTCTTTATCTTGGAAAAAAAAAAACCAAACAGTTATCTGACTTACAATATTCAGATTAGCTAAACTAACTAGAAGCGTCCCAAACGTTAAAACAGATTTTCATATGAAATAAGAAAATTTCTGTTGGAAACCTTCAAAATTCCATTACCAATTTGATATTATTTATAATTAATTTAAATAATCTCTGTATCAACTACCAGGAGTTGATATGCAAGATACTTTGATTTTAATAATGATATTTATCTGGAGCTATGTGTCAAAATGCAAAACAACAAGAAAAAAATGCTTGATGTAGATAGAAATAAGCTGAGAAATGCCTTTGTATGTCAGAAAGGTTTTATAGAGATTAAGAAAAAGAGAAATTATCTAAATGAGAGCAAACTGAAATAATGATGGCAAAAAAAAACAAACCAACCCTAGTGTATAAGAACTTCGGAGAAGTACCTAATGCTTTTTTTCATTTCAATTTTTTTATTTGCATTTTCTGCACAGGCACATCTATAGATAACCTTAATTTCCAAAGAGCCAGAGCACTTTAGCAGGAAGACTCAGTGTCTAGAGCTGTTCAAAGTCATATAAGCATGGTACATCTTGAATTATTCACTTCACTTCCTTCACTCTTTCGCAAATTGTAGCCAACAGTTGACTTTGCACTTGTGTTTTATACAGAATTCTTCTACCCTCATTCTCTCAACAACATCAAATCAGAAAATGTTTAGAAAAGGAGAAAAAGGGCAGAACAATTTCTGGAAACTTTCAGAGTAAAATAAATTGCTTCATTTCTAGTATTCTTCTGTTCATAGCTTAATGATGCTGAATCAAAGGCCACATAGAAAATGGTTCATCCCATCGAAGTGTAGACATTTTTCTCAAAGGACTACATTTTCTAAATAACGCACAACAGTCAGGGAGTGAAATTGAACCTGTGCCCCAAATCCCCAAACGTATAGTGTGGAAAAGCCTATGGAGTTTGTTCTAATAATAACATAGTGGAAGTTGAAGATCCAGCAGCCATTGGTTGTCAGAACTGTCCTCAAGTGCCTGGGAAGTGTGCATTCTCATCACTTCCTTGGGTGGGCCAGGTGTTTGCCAGCTGTTCTCCACACCAATTAAACAATGGGCTGACTTGAGACAGGGTCACTGATTGAATTTCTGACTGGCTTCCTGAGGAACTATGGTTACAGGGGGCACTTGAAGTGGGAATTTGAAACAGTTCTGTACATTCCCCTAGGCAGTTCCTGTGGTCCACAAGCCAATTGACAGGCATGATTTATATCCTTAAACATGCTGATTAACATCCTGAGTGGAGGACCTGGCTGTTGCAGAAACTTCCCCAGGCAGTTCTTGCTGTAGAATTACCTAGATAGTACACAGGAAAGCTGCTTGTCAATACTTCGCAGAAACTGTTTTTGTACTTGCAGACATGCTCACATAAAACAATCTTTGGTGCACAGAAAATGAAAATATTTTGTTTATAGTTTAGGTTAATTAATAGAAATGGATCATGCATTCCTGAAGTGGTCACATAGGATCACAGCTCTGCTTGCTTATAAAAATTTAGTGGTACTAACAGAATGAGAAGTATCTTCTGGTATGGCTAAGGACCCTTGAAATGGACTCCCATCACTACCTGGACAGACTGACCAGGAGATAAAATTCCCTACTTAAGTACCATCTCGTGCTAAATATCCCAACAAAATATTTGAATTTTTTTCCTGGTGAGGTTTGTTGTTGTTGTTGTTTGATTTGGTTTAGTTCTTTTGCAGTTTTGTGGGGGTTTTTTTGGAGGTGGTAGATTTTATTTGAACAGTCTGTCTGCAGTTGCCTGTGCAATAGTATATTTTTCTGACCTTCTTCCAAATTCTGATTGCCATAAATCACAATCATTCATCTTACTTTTACTTATGCTTTCATTTCTATAGGGAAGAGATCTAAACTTCAGGCTAGCAGTTGTGATGGTCTTCAGTGAGGATTGATATGTTGTAATGCACAAGGAGAGAGGAAGGTGAAACACCTGCACAGGGTGGCTTAGACAGATGGATAAACACCTCTCTTAATAAGACTACGACAGAAAGGCTCCTACCCTTAACGGAGCAGATCACAAATTTGGGATGGGATGGGGATGGGCTGGTGGGAGAAAGAGTAGAAAAAAACCCCAAAATTGTCCATCTCCTCAGGTAAGTAAAATTTGATTTTGCCTCCTGCCAGCAGAGCATGGAGCACAGACCAGCAGTGTCTGGATGAGAGTACCTCATCAAAGTGGCTGAAATTATGTGAGTTGGACCAATGCCTTATTTAACCTAAGGTCATATCCCATCCTAAGGCAAATCTTCCCTCCCTTACAACCTAGCAGTTTGTGACAGGGAAATATGAAGATCTTTTACCTACATAATAGTGATATAAATATTCAGAAAATATTCAGACACTAAAAGAGGACACTTTGTGTAGAAAAGGATTAATCAAATTAAGATAAGAGCTTCACAAAAATTTTCTCAAAGAATAATGCAAATGTTTTGGGTATTTTTTATACATTGTCCAAGAATTATCAAATTTTTGAAGATTCCAAAGCGCAAAGAAGTCTAGAGCAAACGTTAACTTATAAGAACCTCAGTAGAAGATGTCCTTGAGTGTTTGTGGTTTAATTTGTCAGTCCACATCATCCTACTTTCAAATATTTAAAAATTCCAAGATAGGAGAGAAACAAATTCATATGACCAAAAGCAGTCTATAGTGAACTGTCAAAGCTGACATTTCATGGACAATCGTAAGATGGTATTTATAGTAATAAACTACTTGGAAGATGTTTACTTATCAAAAATAGCCACAGAAATCAGTATTTATTAATTAATCATACGCAAACAGAAGATAAGTGCTACATTTATATTGTAATATAGTTTGACTAGCTCTAAAATAAAACCTTATATCTAGGGGGATTTGGATAAGATTAATTATGGAAAAAAAAGAAAAAGCAAGGAAGAAAAATCTCTTAGAGCAACTGCATTTATTGTAGGCAAAAGAGTAGAGTTCCAGGTTAAATGTTGTACTAATGCCCAGTCTGGCCCCAGTGCCATAATTTCAGTAATCAAATACTCTTTATTTATACCATGTCTCTTTTGCATTAGTCTCATGCATACTAAATATTTGCACTTCAGTTTTCAATTTATAGCTTTACACTGGCAACAGCCTTTTAAAATATTTAATAAACAACTCTGCTTAGCAGTTTATATGTCATTTGGGAATAATGCAACAGAATTTCTGGCAAGTTATACCGCCTCCTAGGGTGCTTCTTCATTGCAGAACAAACCAGACTATTATTACTCCAGTCAGTATTATAATCTTATATGACATCTGAGAGCACATTGAACTGTGTTGCTCATATCTGTGGGTTCCCTATTCTGATATTCTTGTGCATGGTATGGAAAATGGCTATATTATTCATATTACTCTTTTTCTTAAGCAAATACAGACCCTGTTTTTATTAGAATACATAAGATTCAGGCTTACACCAGAATAGTATATTAAAACAAGATTCAGTAATATTTCAGTGTAGATTCTCTTGAGTCTTAGTTTTGTATGCAGAACCTTGAGATTTACAAATTGTAGAGACATTATTAATTGAGCAATTACAATAATAAATTTTGACTAGAAGGAAGCACTTGCTAAACTCTTGAATTCTGTTTGATTGCTCGTTCCAAATGATTTCTTTTCTAGAGCTGCAGCATGAATTGAAACATGGAAAATGACAGAGCACCATATGCAGTAATCTAACAATGTAAAGGCACCTGTCCTCTGCCTTGCTGTGGAGAACAGCTGAATTTTAAGAGCAAAAAATCATCCAGTTCTCAATACTTGCTAATTGGCTGAGCATTTGACTGCTGGTCCACGGGAAGAAAGGGAAAAAAAAGGTGGGGGTGGGAAATACTATGCAGAAAAGACATATGCAAATCAACTGCAGCTTTTAATTTGTTGGAAGTAGAAATTTTAATGCTCATGAAGTGTCAGCTCTACAGTATTCTAATAGATCTTTCAGCTGTAAGTTGCTTTTGCCATTAAATCAATTCAAAGTTCAATATTTTGCTTGCAAAAGGCCAAATCACTGCAGAACTTTGTTGTCCTCTGCTTACTTGGGGGGGGAAGGCCTGAGACTGCCTGAGACTGCAAATAATTTGTGCCTATCAGGCTGTGGAGGAAGGAGTCCTCAAATGTAGAATAATAATGAAAATCAGAATCATAGACTTTCAAAAATTAAGTTTAGCCATTTTTTGAAAGCTTTAAAAAGCTTAATTTAGCCATTCTTGCATGTGTTAAAGGTTGGACATTTTTTGCATCTGAAATATTATTTTGCTTCTGGCTCCTTTTAATAAGTCATGATGAATGTTTAATGATGTTTCTTAAAAATATCCACATTAACTAACCATGACCCCTTATCTAGGGCAAGAAAAGAGAACACTTAAGTTAATGACCCAATGCCTGGGGAACCCTATATTCTTTAAAGTACAGAACAAGTGAGGACATTTATAGATCTGGTGGGAGATAATAAAAGGCGCCCGATTTACATTGAAAGTCAACAGCAGTCCTCTTTGGACCTCTAAAAACCTCTAAATTTATCAAGTAATGGGAGTGCACACAGGTTATGTCATAAAGTTAAGTGCACAGATAAAGGCATTTGGGAGAGGAAAAAAGTATCCTGTACTCTTCCTAGACAAATTTTTACTTAGATGAATATTTTTTTGGTTCTATATATAAAATGCCCCGTCAGGTGTCAACAGAGTAGTCTAAGATTTCTCCATTTGTGTCCTGAGAACACATGTAACATGACTAATTACTGCTGTGTTTCCCAGCACTTTTACCTTCTCAGTCTGGTCTTTGTGCAAAAAAAAAGCTAGTAGTTTTTGGGGTTCGTTGGCTTAGGCAACCTTTCCTATCCTGAGGCACTCACACTTGTCTTCAGGCGCTTCATGAAGTGGTACAAGCTGGAAGCTTGGATGCCCTGTGACTGCTGTCTGTGGGCACTGGAGAGAGAGTGGCTCCTCAGTGGACACTGCAGCCCAGGGGTGAGCTGTAACACCTTTTGTGCATGTCTATCACTCTGACTTCTTCATGGAGGACTGTTATGGCAATGGCCATGTGAATAACTAAGTTCAATGTATGATGTAGGGTGACACTGGACCTGCAATTCCTCTACTGGATAATTATGGAGAAAGGTAGGGGAGAGTAACAGATTAGACTTCTGCTGAACTTTTGAACTTGTTCAAAACAAGAGTTTAATGGAAATTTACTGTAGAGAATAATACTGTAACTCTGCTTCTTGCTGTAAAAGCACTGAATAAAACTAATATTTTATTCATCAAAATAACAGCAACCTTTTCTATTTTTTGTCATAGAAAACATACTTTCTTTTCAGCTTATGCCTTATGAAACAATCTGTGATCCTGTGATTTTAAACTCATTCCATTATTTATTTTGAAGAGAAATTCATATTATTGTTAGTTCCCTTTACAATAACTTTTTTTTAGGTCTCGTTCTTCGTTACTGATAAATTTTAAGACTGAACTTATTTAGGAAGTTCATTGTGATTTCTAAATCTTTTGAAAGTTTTTGGAAATATCAATACCCTATAAAAAGATCAAAACCACAAATATTGTCAGGAGTATTTAACCTATCTCACAATAACTTTGCTCATGAAGGGCAATGAGCAATATACATAAAGCAATCAAAGGATTTCTCTTCATCTTTATGATCCTGACAAGGTCTATAAATCCATTAATGTACAAGTTCACCGGCCTCTTTTGGTTACAATGCATTGAATGGTAATTTATCAGGACAGAATCCTTTTTTTAAGAGATCTATAAAGGGTTTTCAGGTTTTTTTTCTCATCCAGAAAACAGATGCTTCCAGACAAAACAGTTTCATTAGAAACCCATACAATAACTAAGCTGTTTCAACTAAGTAATTCACAGCCAAATAGACCGTGTGTCTCTTGTCTTGGCAATGAGACATTTGGGGGTATAATTTCAGAAGTATCTTTAAAAACAGAAAAAAAAATTCCAGGACATGCTGTTTTGTCAGGACAGTTACTCCCTTTCTAACAGTTCATTAGAAGTCTACTATTCTGATCAAATGGGATTAATTGAAAACTTTGTGAAAGGAGTTTCTTCTTAGTGATAAGACAATATGCAGTTTATTTTTCATAAACATGAAATTTCAAAGCCAGTTCTCAAAAATGTTTACTGCTTTTATTCTAGCAATTGACCATGACACGTTACATATGCACACTCTTCCTGGGATATATTAGCATACATGCTAACACACATGTGTATGATGTAACTCTGTCCGAATATGTGTGCTACATGTAGGTTTAGAGCAAGGGTTATAGTCAATAATTGAATGCTCTGTATTTGAATGAGTTAAAAAAAATGTAAGGTGATTCTTAGTTTTTCACATGGAGTACTGCATCCAGCTCAGGGGTCCCCAGCACAGGAAGGACGTGGTCCTGTTGAAGCAGGTGCAGAGCAGGGCCATAAAGGTGATCAGAGGGCTGAAGCACCTCTCCTATGAAGAAAGGCTGGGAAAGTTGGGAATATTCAGCTTGGGGAAGAGAAAGCTCTGGGAAGAACTTAGAGCAGCCTTCCAGTACATCAAGGGACCTTACACAACAGCTGGAGAGGGAAAATTAGCAAGGACACATAGTGATAGGGAAAGGGGAAATGGCTTTAAACTGAGAGTGGGTTAAGATTGGATATTAGGAAGAAATTCTTTACTCTGAGGGTGAGGCACTGGAACGGGTTGCCCAGAGAAATTAGTGATGTCCCGTACCTGGAAGTATCCAAGGCCAGGTAGGATGGGGTTTTGAGCAATGTACTTTAGTGGAAGGCATCCCTGCCTATGGCTAGGGATTTAGAAATAGATGATCTTTTAGGTCCCTTCCAACCCAAACCATTCTATGACTACAATTCTGGTTGGTTTTCACTTTCATTAAGGTTAATTCACAGTTAAAACAAATTGTTTTAATAGTAGCTGGCATCCGTGGAATTTAGTATTCCTTTTAATAAGGCCTTTTTGAATTTTCAGGATTTTCTTTGTCTCTTTCCTCCCTCTTTTCTATTTTGTTGAAGGAAACATGGATATGATGATGTCCATGAACTGGAATTGTGCAAAGTTGAAAAGCCTGTAAGAGAAGCTCTGGTGAGTCAGACTAAAACCTCATTTCTTTTCTTTGGTATTTCATCTCCGACAGTGGCCATACATAGATGACCCAAAAAAAGTAATGAGAAGAGGGCAAGGATATAGCACAAAAAATTCTAAATGCTTTCTCAGCCTTCATATACATGTCTCCATATGGTCACATGTTTTATAACTCCCAATAGTTTTAATTTCTCTGAATCCACCTATCTGCCTGCTACCCATGCAAAAATTTAGCTACTATTATATTGGTGTCAAAAAACTACCAGATTCATTTCACATGAAGTTATAAATATTTTGCAGTTATGTTCAGCCCTTCCCTGTAGACAGTCTATAATTTCCTCCTCAAGGGCAACCAGATAGAGTGTCACATTCTTGAAAGTCTAATATATTATGTAGATAATCAACATGTCCTTTAGAAAGCAGCCAGAGTTAAGTCAAGAGGTTATGTTAAGGTATTCTGAGGTGATCAATTACAAGGTTATTTTCTGAAACGTAATGGGTTTGAAATTTTTTAACAGTTTTAATGTATTTATATGACTTACAAAATTCAGTTTCTAGATTTCTATTCATTTAGAGGTCTTTAGCATAATTTCATCCATTCCATTTACTTACACTTAAAAGAATACATATGTAAGTTGCCAGTACACTTAGAAACTAGTACAAATTCAATTAGATGATGCATAATGTAATTATATCATTTACCTATTGCTTTTTTGTTCCTTTGGGTCCCTTTTCCTGCTCATCTACTTTTCAGCCTAGAAATTAAACACATTCTCACTCTTTTTCATGTGAATACACTGGAAAAAGTTAAAGAGTGGGATGTAATATATTGATAAATTTATGGAAATGAGAGAAAAAAAAATAGAATTGCCTAGGGAAATCTAAAGAGAATATAAAGGGAGTTTAGATTAGTGCAATATGCATATTAATAAGTCAGAATAAGGTATCCATTTATATAATTCCAATGCCTTCAATCCATTTCTGAAGTTGGTCCCTGGTGAAGAGGCTTAATTTAAAACATAGAATGCTCTCCAAGTTCCTGAACTCAAAGAGAATGCAATTAACATCACTTGCCAAATGAGCCCATTGCTATTTTTTGAGACTGTTGGCAGAAACACAGGAGCTTATGTGGAATCTTTGAGATCAGAACACACTGGAAAGTGTCCTGTCCATTGTTCCTTCCCACCAGAATTCTCAGTTACTGAGGATGTTTAGTGACCAACAGCTTTTACATGTAAACTATGACATGCATAACATATTTACGTGTAAAACATGAAGAAATAACATCACTTCTTATTTAAACAAAATCACACACACCAAAATATGCAGTGACAACTACTATGATAAAGTAATAGGGTACTTGTGATGTTTCCATAATTATTTCTTATGCTAATGATAGATGAAAATGTTGTTTCCTGTTTAGAGATAACTATTGGAAAATTGTGACATTGCAATATTGACCTCCATGGCTAAATTATCAAGACTTTACAATTAAATTTGAGACATAATTCCTCATATTGGGAGATGAATAGTGGAGTAAGTTTTTCTTTTCATCTCTCTGTTTCCACTTTCAACCCAATTAATATCATTAGTGATTAAAAGTAAGTTTCTTCTGAGATGTTAATACCCTGTTTAAAAAGAAATTTACAGCAGTTTTTTTAAAGCTGCTGAAAAAATTGAGAATGCTTTTTTACATTAAATCACTTTGATATTGTTTATTTTTCTAGAAATGTTTCTGACACAAGTGCTACTGCCTTTAATGGAAGAAGATAAGTTGTTATTCAAAACATTTTTGTAAATGAAGTTTAAGCTAGCTCCAGATGAGACGAGTCATTTTTATTCTGTGATATAAATTTTTCTCCATGTTATCTGAGATTTCAGTCATTTGATCAAATAGCAGAAATAGTACTCTCATTTGGTTAGGTGGTGATCTAGGTTCAGATAATCTCCAGTTAAGCCATCTATCATGCAATATCTCCACAGCAGCTGTTTCTCTTCTCTTCAGTTTCCTTTAAAGTGAGAGGAAAAATGTATTTCATTTTAGCAGAGACATCACCATGAGGTCAAGGTGAAAATGTGAACTAGATATATGTATAGACCTGCCTTTATTCATCCAGGCATATTATTACAGGCAATATTGAAATGGTTGGTTTGTAATGTTTGACAGATTGAAATCTTATTTGCATAATATGTTTAAAAAGTTATACTCAATATTTGCAAAGAATTCAATATTTGTTGCAGGATGATTTGCACAAATGAAATAAGATTAAATGAAATTCATTAAAAGACTTGCTATCCTATAGCATAAAGCTTCTGCACGTCCTCAGCAATACCATATGAACTGGTAATAATCAAGAATCTCAGAAAAACTGTCAAGGACAGTATGGATATAGATTAAAGCTTACCCATTTTCTGGAACAGGGATTCAGTTTCTTCAGGCTTAATACATACTGGAGGATTAAGGGTGTTTGCAGACTGTCTTTGCATTAATTATGTTGATGTCCTTCATGTCATTATGAATCAACATGTAATTTTTCCTGTGCAGTACACTCTCTTTTTTCTTGGACAACATTTTGAAATTTGTTTTTTTTTTTCACTGAAGATAGAATGGGTAAGATTGGGAGTGATCCATCTCCCTGCTAGGGCAGGGTCATCCTACAGCACATTCCACAGAATCATATCCAGACAGTTCTTGAAGATCTCCAGTGAGGGAGATTCCACAACCTCTCTGAGCATCTTATGCCAGTGCTCGGTCGCCTGCACAGTAAAGAAGTAAAATAATCTTCACATTCAGGTGGAACTTCCCCGCGCATCAGTTTCTGCCTGTTGCCTCTTGTCTTGTTGCTTGGCACCACTGATATTCACTTAGTTTACCACCTTTGTTATGTCTGAAGTGAGAAAATTCTTTCTGTCCCCAGGTATTTGCATTGAAGAATCTGACTTCCACTTTGTATTTCACTCAATTTTTTAGAAATACTTGAAAGTAGCACTTTCATTGGCATGTTTATTTATTTCTTTTCACCAACCAGAATACTCTTTATTCAAACTATTGGAGATAATGAATTTGAAATTAAACAAAGAACATCCACGAAATGTAAAAGTTTGTCTGATGCACTTGAATACTAGTGAGATGAAATGAAGGTCAGTGTCATCTTTTTTCTTTTATTCTTTTTCTGTTTTTCTTTTCCTTTGTTTGTTTTTTGGTTTTTGTTGGCTTTTTTTTTGGTGTGTGTTTTGTCTTTTCTTTGTTTTTATTAATCCTAAAAATGGTAAATTTTAAGGCTAGTAGGTTTTGCTCTTTTTTTAAACAATATAAAACTATTGTTGCTTTGTAATTTTTCTGCATAACTTCAAAATACTCCTCTCTACCTTTGAGAACATGGGACGAGCTTATTGTTATATTACCCCCAAATGTCAGCCTTACTTGGCTGACATGTCGTTATGTTTCTCATGTTATTAAAAGTCTATCCTTAATTGCATTAGGCTATTGTAAGAGGAGTCATGCAAATATTTTACACAGTAATTTGCTGCATTCAAAATGCATTCCTGTTACATGTCAAAATGTTGGGTTCCTGTTACATGTCAAAATGTTGGGTATATTTGTGGTAAAGAAATTGTAATAAAAACTGTAGAAACAGTCCCAGCATTAACCATTATAGATTGCTTTCTTAGGGAACTTTTCAGGATTCCTGGAACTAGCTCTTATCTTCCTCATTGGTACAGTGGAGCTTTGCCACATCCCGAAGTCAGATGGTTCTTACTTCTTGCCAAGGTGTCAGATGGTGCTGTGCTTAGAGTTTTGCAGTGGTGTTGAGAGGAGAACACAGCTTTTATTGCAGCTCAGACCTACACATTAACAGAAGAGGATGTTAGTTGGGTATCTTTCTGCTGTTTCTAGGTAGGCTTTTTTTTTATTTTTTGTAGGGAACAAGTAGGTATTGTTTGTCTGAATTGACATGAGTAAAATTGTAAGCTGTCAAAACACGCTGAAGGCATTTTTAAAGGTCCTTTCATTGTGAAGCACACACCCATCCACCTCAAAGGTGCTTTGAGAAGCTTCTGATAAGAAGTTGTAATAGCGCAGGGGTGAAAGGATGATTTAAAATGACAAGTCTATTAAGGTTCTTAGTGCTGAAGGGAATGATTATTTTGATGGCTAAGCTTGAAAACATAGCACAATAATAGTGTCTATGTAAGAAACTCTCAGTTAAAGTTAGTTCTTTCCTTCTTTGGACTGAGAAGTCTGCAAATGAAGACTGAGTCCACCAGTGATGTTGCTGTGCCATGAAGCTGTACCATTACTACCTTTTAATAAGGTAGCTAAGGTTCTTGAAACAGCATGGCCATGTTAGAATAACTGTCCCTAGGCTGTTTTGTCCGGCTGAGAAGCAGGATTTAGTGCCTGGACAGAGCATGGTTATTGCTGCTGTGACTTCATTTATCTCCTTCAGCTTCACTGAAATGTGCCAAATAAATGTCCAGCTGTCCAATTCTATAAGAAAACTGACAGTATCCTTAAAAAAAGAATTTTAAATGTACTTACTGTGTAATTCACTGTTGAGAAATATGCTCAAATATGTGTATATGAACCACGGCTGGTTGAGGATCGTGCTGAATTTAATTTTGAAAACATTGATATATTAAATGGATCTGGTTAGTGTTAAAGGGGCAGAAAATATATGACTTCAAGATTCTTTTCACTTTTTCTGGGAGCTTCTTTTCTGTTTCTATGCAACTTGAAGGCCCTATTGCCATTGATCCCTGCAAAACTATTAGAGTGTTTTTTCTTTGTTATCATTGCATCAATGCTAAGAATGTGGAGCTAACCAATAGAAATTAAATTACTTATTTTTTACTTTTGGCAGATAAACCACAAAAGGCTACTGCACCTTTTTCTAGCAAGAGCACTTGGTGATGCATGCAAACAAGGTCTGTTATAATGAACTGCTGGCCAAGAGGAGGCAGCAGAATTTAATCTTAAGACTTATGTCCTTTTGAGCATATGGTGCTTAACGAGTATCTTTCACAGCCCAACTAGTAATGAGAACTAATCTAAAATGAGCTAGCAGCAAACTGCAACAGATCAAATAGGAGACTCATATTCCATACTTTCAGTGGAGAGTTAATTGCATTTCTAAAATTTAGAGTGTATTGTTGACATTTCAAGAGGTGGATATGAACCAGTGGAATGTCATAAAACCAAAAAAGCCAGGAGGGGTCAAACAGTAGAATGTTTTGGCATAATAAACATTACCATTATGCTTTTGTTTATATCACGCTTCACTTGTACTCATCTATATCATGACCACTGCAGCCTAATCAAAAATCTGTTTCTAATATGTTCTGGAAGCCCTTAAATCATTTGCATCTTGCATATATTCTACCACTGAGACTTGAATGTGAAGGTTGAATGGAATGAAATAAGTTAATGTCTGGATCTTAAATGAATATTTAAACCACTCCACATACAGAGAGAAAGAAATGATGAAGGAAAGTGGAAAAAAGAAGAATTGCTATACATACTAAAGTTGAGCAAATTTCATACAATTGAATCTGTTTCAAAAAAGTAGGAATATCTGACACCTGAATTGCATGGATAACATATTTTACCCAAGTTCTGTTGGCGCGGATTCTTGTCAAAAGGAAGACCTGGCATATAGTCAAAATTTATACCACAAAGTACTGGAAAATTAGAAAAAGCCATCCTGACATTAAGTATTTTGTAGACATCCAGTATAAAATACTAAATATTTGCAGGAACGTATGTTTGATCATTGTGTTCCAGTTGTAGACCAGGTGTGGTACTGCTTCTGCACTGACTACTAACAGCAGCTGAGAGCCTTTCTCTTAAAAGATTTTATCTTGGTAGTTGTGAGGAGTAGAAGTATTTATTGTAAGCCAGGATTGCAAGAACATCATAGAACCAATAAAGGCATACTTAGGCAAACCATAGAGGTGACAGCACTTGCATAAATATATAGAGACAATCTGTATGTGTTTTCATGGCAAACACCTAATGCCTTAGGGAAGGGGAAGAAATACACACACACACACACACACACACACACACACACACACACACACATAAATATTATAAATATATAATATTTTTTTTTTCCACATAGGCTCCACTCTTTGTAAAATTTCTGTCTTCCTACTAGAATTTAAATTATTTCTAGATCAATTTCTGGTGAAAATAATTTCTAGGTTTATTGTGGTTTGGTTTTTTTCATCTTCGACAGACTTTAAAAAAAGGAGATTGAGATATAGTAATTTTCTTTTTTATGAACTTGCGTAATAAGAAAAAATTAGAAAGCATTTTCAGCAACTTGCGTTCTAAAATGCAGGCCCAAATGCAATTATTGTGGTTATTTCATGCTGCTGGTATAAAATAGAAAGATTAATACAGGTGATACATGCTAGATGAAAACAAAGGGATGGCAGAAAGGAGGATGAACAAGATGTGTATCACATTATGCCTGTCTCCATAGAAATCTTATGTTCTTTGCATTTAAAAATATATGCACAAATAATGTATGTAACACACTGTTTAGCTAGTTACTTCAGAAGTGCAACATTTAGGTGGCACAAATTCCTTATTAGTTTTTATTATCTGGTTTTGGTTCTTTAGTCTTCTTAGCCAATAGAAGATATTACACTTTAAAAAAAATAGCTGTAACTTTCTTAAAACCATGGGAATATTTGTCCTCCTGTAAGTAGCTGAACTACACATAGGGCTTAAATATGGTGAATACCTTCCCTGGCACAACTTGAGGCTATTTCCTCTTGTTTTGTTGTTAGTTGCCTGGGAAAAGAAGCAGATCCACACCTGGCTACAGTCCCCTTTCGGGTGGTTGTGGAGAATGATAAGATCATTCTTGGCCCTCTTTTTCTCCAGGCTAAACAACCCCAGTTCCCACAGCTGTTTGTAATGGGACTCGTGCTGCAGACCTTTCGCCAGCTCTGTTGCCCTTCTCTGGACTTGCTTCAGCACCTCAGTGTCCTTCTTGTAGTTGAGGGCCCAAAACTCAATGCAGGATTTGAGGTGTTTTGTGTCCCAATTGTACAATGTCCTCTGACCTTAACCAAATAGCATGGGTTTGTTCTGTTGTCCGTTGGAGGTTTGTTTTATCATTTTTATCCATGCAAACATATTTTAATTTGGATGCATTCCAGGGAGGCAATTAAAGTACTGCATAACTTTTGGTGTATTTTAATTTGTTCTTCAAAGCAGCGCTTGCTGATGTGGACTAATCAGCTTTTATGTGCCAGTGAAAGCACAGAACATGATGACAGATGGTAAGCCAGAAAAAATCATGTAGCTAAATATCCACTGTCATTGTTAACCTAGACAGTGACAACTTTGGTGTAATTTTTACAGGATATGAGTTTTCCTTCTGCTATAGCTAGGTGCTCAAGATTTGTGGGACTGCTTGTAGCATGGTGCATTTGAACATGAAACATCCAACTGACATATCAATGAGATAGTCCTGATGAATGCTACGATTTCAGTTAGGCAAAACATAAAGTTTGCGTCAATGTCACAATGAATACCTAATTTCTTAATCAGTGCATCTGTCTTTCCTTACACTCTCATAATGTCCATCCATAGCTATTTATTTGCATTAAACTTGTGGGAAGATATTTCAGGTGTCTAATTAACAGTGTAGGGGAAAAGAATCAATCAAGTTCTGCTGATATTTCTGCTCAATATTTTAAGGGACCTACAAAACACACAATAAATAAGTTTTATTTGAACTAAGAAATATGTGACTAAGAATCTTTTCAAGCAATTGAGCTCTTGGTATCAGGAACATCAAAGGAGAAATGCACTTCAAATTAATGTTCCTCCATAAAACCAGAATTTAATGCCTCTGCATAGGTTTTAAATTAAAATATCTGAAGTACAAAGACGATTCTGCTGTAAGAATTAAAATAACTGAAATTTTATTTTAAAAATAATACTTCTTTTATTGAGATGTTTCAATTGTGCTTTAGTTCATGCATTTCATAACTTATCATGTCAGCAATAGGGAAACACTGACTTGTCAATATTTACTAGAAAGTATTAAGATTTAGCGTAGGAGGGTGGGAAAAGCAGGGTGGTATGATTTCAAAACAAAGCCAGTTTGAACACCTATCTTCCACTCAAATTACCAGTTTTACTCTAGATATATGGTTCCTAAACAAGCAATCACATTTGGCACATTGAAATCGACAACAGTTTTTGGTAACTTGTGGTAAAGTTTATTTTGAGGTGAAGTTTTGTATCTTGCATAAATAAACTTTTCACAGGGCATTGTAGAGAACTCCTTATCTCCACTGAAGATGTTGAGATTCTTTTATTATTAGTGAATATTTGATATGTTTGCTGCTTTTTGACTAACTCTTTCTCTCAGATACTGTTTTTCCAAATGCTTTCTTTCCTCAACCCACAAGAAACAAAAGGTTTTTCAAAGAAATCACACATATATGAAAGCCAGTTAAATAAATGAATGGCTTACTGTTGTTACGAGCTGAAAAAAATTCAATGAAAATTGTTTTTATGTATCCTAATGTCTTTTAAGGCCCCAAAAAATTAGGCCAAGATTGGTACACAAATTATTATGTCCATATGAGGTAAACAGAATTCAGGCAACAGACGAATCTTCTCTCTTTATTCTGAGCAGCTTATGAAAATACAAGCAAGAACAACATCAGCTAAAGTCCCCTTCCATTAATATCAAATGGTTCTCTGATTTTCATGTTGACTGATTTTTGTGCAGCAGTCTAGGGGAAATATACTTTATTTATGCTACTTAATTGCAGAACTGACTCCACATGAGAGAAAAGGAACAGAAGAGGATAATTTTGCAGACTTTGCTTATAAGCCGTGCTCTTCCAGCTTAAGTGTCCACAGCGAGGTGTCTCTCATTTTCATATAGAAAATATTGTTGGGAATGATGCAATGTTTTTACCAAGCAAAAAGATTCCACAGGCAAACAGGACTGCCAATGTTGCAAGTAGAGAAAAGGTCTCAGAATTTTCCACTGCAAGAAAACTGAAAAACAACTTCTAGCTTAAACTGTTATGTACTAACTTCTAGTGATTGGAGAAAACTAACATGAATATGGTAATTACAGTAGTTATGATAGGCTATAGGTAAAAGCAAAGGTATAGATTGATTCTTATGTTTTAAGATGCTCAGCAAAGAAAAGTATATAAAGCATTGTAACTAAAATTAAATGGTCTTCAGGCTGGTCTACAGCTGGAGCTGATAGCTGCAGGCACAGGCTGCGTCATCCACAATCCTGGACTGTTTTAACATCTTGGATACAATAAACTGCATTTTGAATAGCCACCTGGAGTCCCACATCTATCACTCAGGCTCTTATGACATGTCTTCATGGATCCTTCATGGAAATATTCTTGGCTTTTCTTTAAATATGGTCTTATCATAAGGCTCCTATGGCTCAAATGGCAATCCTGTATTTAACAATTTCTTGTCAGAAAATTTCCTGACTGGAAGATTTCCATCTCTTGTGTGTTGACCTAAGAACAGCTGACTTATTCCTCATCACCTAGTTTGCACTCTTTTTTTTTATTAAACTCCAGCTGACTGTTGTACTTCTGGACATTCAGCTAGATCCGAAAAATACAGAGCTGCTCTAATTCTCACATTCAGGACTCAATGCCTATATTGTCCTATTCCCTAGACACTGCTGGATTGCCACAGCACTTTTTATGCTTTGCTTAATGCATGTTTTGCTTGTTTTTAAATACATGCAATTGTCTGGAGGGTTCTTTTTTACAGTTCACAGTAGGACGCACACACAGTTCACATGCACAAACTGAATGTAGCCAGTCAACAGTAAAAAGAGTAAACCTGCATGGTACTAGGTAATTGAAAAGTAAAATATAAAAAGAAAATCCAAAATATATCCAAACAGATTGTGTGAGTGTATGAAACATTGTGTTCTTCTCTTAATTCTGTGATGTATTACAGTCTATCAAAAATATTGCATTGGACAGGAAAGAGAAGCCATCCAAATATTTGTACAAATGTCATACTTAGAAATTGCATTTTACCCCTTTAAGGCTTTTCACATTTTCCTGATAAAATGATAAAAGAGTCTCAAATAATGCCTTACTTTTACTGTGAGGACCATTTATTTTCTTCAAAATTATCATATTTTTTTCTCAAAATTTTCTCCGAAAGGCTCACAGGGTGGAGGACACTACAGAAATCCCAGCAAAAGAGGAAGAATCTCTGATGAGCAGAGCTGGAGGGAGAAGAATAGAGAAGCAATATAGGCTGTATATTATAATGAAGACTGATTTGGTATTTTAAACAAGATCTAGAGCTGAACACCTTTTTCACATGTTCAGCCTGCTGTTGCGCTTACCAAAATGCTGCTTGCTGAGGAAGATCACATGCAGATTTGTGGCTTGACAGTCTGATACCTCTTCTCTTGGAATGGTCAGTTCATTTCAGCTGCCAGCCCTGTAATGGTGCCAATAATCTCTTAGAGAAGATCAGTAACAATATCTAGATGAGGGTGGATGTTTGAGCCAAGTGAGTCTGGAGTTTTATTAGATGAGATAATTTTACTGATTATTCTTGTTTCTCAGCAAGATTTTAGATTGTGTGTCAGTTCATTGAACCCATGTGCCTCATCCTCACTTCTGCCACCCTTCCACACCCTTTGCTTAACTTTACCTCCTCCTTATCTTATATTCTTCTGCATGATACAGATACCATCAGCCCAACTCCAATTTCTTTTTTACTTTGATTTTGCAGCTAGAACAACTACTTACTTATTTTCTTTCATTTCAAACTGGGTGCAATTGTAAACTATTTTTAACTTCCATATTTCTTACTCTGAATTACTTCCTACTGATAATATAAAATACCTCTCTGAAAGACTGATCTGCTGATTTCAGAGAGCTTTATAAAGTGTTAATCATTCCCAGACTTGAAAATTGCAGCAAGGTTTTAACAAAATATTTAAAACAACCTAAGTTTTTATAAAAGAAACATCCTTTGCTTTCCTTGCAAATTATTTTGGAATGGCATAACTAGAAGTAGCAATGAGGACATCAGAATATTACCAGGTATTATATGCATCAAAATTGCATTTATAATATTACTGTCAAAATTATCAAGCAGGGATATGTCAGTTTGGAGGGTTAATCAAAGACTTGTTTTTGAAGTTCATCATAAGACTGGAGAAAAATGTTTTTCCCTCATTCGGATGGTAGTCATTTTCTGGATAGTTCTGAATCTTCTCTGCTCAAGGTTGGCCTTTAAAAGCCATGTGTCACAATAACATTCTCCTGGTCCTCATTTCCCTGCCACTGCAAGCCAACAGGAAACATTTTTTATGAAGGTGCAAGAACAGTGTCAAATTATCATTGTCCTTGTGTTTACTGAGAATTCAGTTTTCCCTCTGCTTTGGAAAAAAATAAGGGAGGAATGATTATACCTCAGGATTATCAGAAACACCAGACATAAGGATTTTTCTCAAGGACCAATTTTTAATAACAAATAGGATTTTGTGTTGAACATGTGTGCTGAGGTCGTCTGCTGCCTCTTTCCTTCACACCTGCTGACCTGCGTACAATTTTTCTCAAAAACAAAAAGGTGGCAGGAAGTTCCCTCTGCTTATATAGAAACAGTCGACTTTAGTTTTAGATTCAGTGGATCTTTTCGTACATGTTTGCTACAGTCCAGAAAAAGATATATTATCAAACACTAGTAGTCCAGCTTTTAAAGAAAGACAATAAATATACAGCCTTTTGAAGAAATAAAAATGTTTTCCTCTTTATCATCCAAAACTAACAACTCAGATTGAAGACATAAGGGCACTTGACCTGAACCTTTTTTGTTCCTGATGACTTTTGGGTTTTACAGGTTACTTAATCAGCTACAACCTGAAAAATCAATATCTTCATATTTTACCTTAGCTACCCAGTGCTTGCGTCTATATATCTTCCTGCCAGATAGAGGGCTGTGAAGGTGATAAAGAATCTTGAACTTGGATTAGTACATTTCACAATGTAAATGTGCGATAAAAAAATGTCACAATAGGTCAATCAGTTTCCTGCAGAGAAGTGAACTGCATTTAATTTTGGATTTGTCAAAATCTTGAGCTGACCAGTGTGGTGGGAGAACCTGACCCATTTTCTCATTTTTGTACTTGAATGAAAAAAGATGACAAAATAAGAAGACGGTGTTTACTGAAATTCATTGCAGCTAGACTTTTATTTTAGATAAGCAAGTAGAGATTCAAAAGTAATGAAAAAATAATGATCACAGTATGTGAACTGACTTGTAAGATTGTGCAAGTTTCCTGCATCTTTCCTGCATCCTGCTGTATTACAAAAGCAGTAGCAATGGCCAGTAAAGAGAAAAAAATGCTAAAACATCTTCTCAGACTACTCTGTGCAATTTCTACAGCTGTACTAGACACAGTTTTTATTTGTGTCTAGTAAACTAACAATAAACTGTGTTACATTGCAAAAGTATGAGTATTGTTTTTCAGGAAATATATATGACTACCACAAATTCAGGATCAATGAAATGAGATCTAAGTGTTCAAACTTACTTAATCTCAAAAATCTGTTCGTTGAAAGGGATGAGGTAACTTGTGTCCAATGCTAGCACATGCAACAATAGCCAATATGGGTATCTGAGGAATATCATAGAATATATTAATATAGATGTATAACTATAGCTATGTTGGTACAAAGTGTGTAGAGGGCCAGAAAAAGCTAGTAATTCTTTATAGAGATAATTATTTAACTCAGTTATTCTTTAGGTAGAAGTTTTATATAAATACAAATTATTTGTTTGTGTCTTGCTTTGCAAGTATAAATAGAATCTGCCAATAGGACTGTTATTTCCCAAAAAGTATTTTCCTGCTAAAGAACTTTAAAGTTCTCATCACTGCAGTAAAGCCTCCCTTATTTTGAATAGTGATCAGCAATCTTATCCAAACCATTCATCACTAAATGTGAAAGCTTTCTCATATCTCCACTATGGCTTGCTCAGCCTCTGTGATTTAGTAAATACAGATCTCTTAGTAAATGAGGCACCTCTGAATAGTCAGTTTCAATCATAGAAATCACCATTTCTTTGTGGATATGTAAATCAAATATGCAGCTCTCACAGTAAAAGCCTGAAGTAGAGGCCAGATGTAATGCAGTATTTAAAGATATTCATGCTTGGTTTTCTTAAGCTCAATATTCACTGAAAGATTTGTTAATGTTCATCCTTTCTAAAAAATGGTAATTTTATTAATTTCCTGACTAGTGATTTAGTTTGGAATAGATTTAGAAAGATTTTAGTTGAACAAACATTCTGCCCCTTCAGTATTTCGTTATTCATACAAGCTGGCTTAAAGGTGACCCTACCTGTGGCGTTCTCATCAGATTTGACATTGACTGAAACTGCCTACAGCTGTAAATTTAAATCTGTAAATGTAGAGGTACTCATGAAAAAAGCAGTTATTCACAGTACTAATTCGGGATATAGTTGCTGCTGGTTTTCCTTCTCAGGTACCAAGAAAAACTAGATTTTCTTTAATTTTAAAAATAGTATTTAATATTTTCAGTGAATATTCCAGGTAAATGATTGACATGTCTCTTTTTCCTGTTTTACTATGCAATGGTTGATAATTAGTTTTCAGAACTTTTAAAGCATTTTCATAGAAGGAAGAGGAGGGACAATCTGTTAGTTTGCTGCAAAAAATCCCAGAGATTTATTATTGATAGATGAACTCTATACATATGGTGCCACTTAAAATACAGAGCTAAAATCATCCAACTCCCATATATAGTCTCTTTTCCACAAGTAGTCAGAAACTGGATCTCAACTGTAGTATTGTTTTGCTCATTATCATAATCACAAATATTTTGTCCAATCTGGAATACATATACAGACTGATAGTATATTTCAGGATGAAAATATTCTTCCTGTATTAATCCTGAAAAAGTGTCTGTGAGAGGTTTTATTGAGTATTAGCAACTGCTGATCTCTCAAATAATTTTTTTTCTTTGTATTTTTATGTCTGTATTGGTAAAAATCTTTAAAAAACATATAAGATTTTAGCAATAAGTTTTAGAAGCAACAGAGGATTTTAGTCTTGTGAATCACACAACTATAATTACTAATTCTGAAGTATTTGTTGCTCAAAATTTATTTTTAAAAAAAGTTTAAGTATTTACCTTAAATTTCTGATAAATTTTCCATCTCTACCCTTTATATTCAAATATCATGAACAGACATTTCTAAATTCCAGAACAAAAATTGCAATCAACTTTGTGCTCAGGCCAAGTGGCTAAGAGCTTTACAGTGTCTTCTACCACCTGAAAACCTTGAAACATATTTTAAAAACCATTCAGGTTGTATCATAAACCTGCTTTAACAGCATGTTGCTTTGTTAATGCTTTTGCAAGAGATTGTTTTTCTTATCTAATTTTAGATGCAGTTCCCCATTATACAGATGTTGCACTTTTGTTTTCCACTCAAATGCACGTTTGAGGGCTTTTCATTTTTAGCAGGGATTTTTTTTTAAGGAAAAGATCTTTTTCCTAGCAAGCCACCAACAGGTATTACTGTGGAAATGCAGCCAAATGAGGTTCCTGCTGTTTTAAAAATATTTTTACAAGCATATTGTGCCTTTTCATGACTCAATCAGTTCTTCTAAATGACATTTTTTATAGCTGTTTATTTATATTCCAGGTTTATATTTTCATCCATTTAAGTTTTTTTGGTATTTTTTTAAATTTCAATTATAAATGATTACCATTTTAATACAATCTAAGGCAGAAAAATAGCAAAATATTAGCATTTTTTTTTCTAATAACCTCAAACTGTTTTGTAACATTAATGACTGCTAGGTTTTTTTCTGAGATAGATAATCCTTGTCATTTCAAAGCATTTAGCAGACTGGAAAGTAGATGCACAGTAGGATTAAGTCACTTCCCCAGGATTAAACAAATAGTTACACAGTTATTTTCTTGCAAGCAGGAGGAGCACAGTTAGATACATTTCCTCTGGTATTTGAGGAGAGCAGTTTATGTCTCATGTGAATACAGGCTTGATAGATTGTAGGGTTTTTTGTCTACATTTTTTTATGGGTATTTGTAAACAACAGGTCGTTGGTAAACTGCAGCCTGGGACCCATGACTTCAGGGTTTTTTTACACCACAGGTCATGGAACAACCAAAGTTTGCATTTACTGATGGAAATTTGAACCCCTTGTCTGTGACACTGAACAACAGTATAACCATGGAAACAGGCCTGGCTGTGCACCTGTTGAGCAGGTTTATAGAGGGTGCTGAGTTCTGTCCTGTGGTGTGTACACAACTAGAAACGTGAGGATTGACAAAAACTACTCCACATGTATCTACACTGGGGACAGTCCTTGGATAGTCCTTGGACTGAGGAGAAGAGGCGTGCTATACCTCTTAGACCTCTTGCTCTGAGAGCACCCAGAGTGCTTGTGAAATTCTCATCATGCTCCAGTGAAACGCAACAAAGCTACAGCAAAGTCTTGTGTTTTTTACATCTACACTTCTCCCTGACTTAGACATCTCCATGGGCTACCTTGTAAAGATGCTCCAGTGACCAAGTCCTAAATATACTGGCGCAAAAACCCTACCCAAAACCACCACCACCACCCCCCCAAACCCACAAACAAACAAAAGCTACAAGTCAGATTTTGGATTCTTTTGTTGCCTTTCCTTCTATATGTATTTTTTTTTCTTTGAGATGCTCATTGTAATGCATAAAGATATTATTGTTTTTTTCTTTCAAAAATATTTGAATCAAGGCAGAAGCTAAGTGAGAATAATTATTTTTGCAGTATCTACTAGAAACACGCAATAAATAGAAAATAGAAGCACATGGATGGATGCATGGATGGATGGATGGACATGATGATTTCCTTTAGGATGGATGGACATTATGATTTCCTTTAGCTCTTATTATGACATCTGATGCTCGGCAAAGTGAAACTATGGAGGACATAATAATTATTTTGAGAGGAGGAATTATCTAGTTTCTGTTTATATTTTAATCTTTCCGAAGATTCATGGGCCAGCATTCTCCTATGGACTGAAATCAAGATCCAACTTACTTCATCTTTGAAATCTAAACACGTGGCTCTTTTTCTATTCATTTCTGTCATTGTTCTGAAAAAGGGAACATCAAAAGTTACAATTGTGTCAATACAGAAGGACTTTAATGAGGATACAGGTCGTTAGGAAATATAATTTTGTACCTCAGGAAATTATTGTGATACTGAGACTATCTTTCAGAAATGGATAGTGATGAAAGCAAAAAAAATGTAATTTTCTAATGTCTGTAGGACAGGGAAATCCCACACTGAAATGGAGATTGTCTATCTCCCAATCACCTGCACTTATTGTCCGGCAGAACTGGCCAAGCTGCCGCATCCTTTGCTTAGTATAGGCGCACAGTCAGGTGGATGCGTATGCTGCCTTCCCAAGCTCCTCACTTTATACCACTTTGCAGCCTCTAAAATGTTTGCCTGCAGTTAAAGAAGGAAAAAAACAGCAAAAATTTTGAACAGCTGTCTTTCTTCTTAGTTGTATTTGCATACTAATTCTGATTCTACTCCTTACTTTCTTGTTAAAAGCAAACTTGTATGTGTCTTGGGACTTGATCAAAAGCATCTAGAGTAGCTATCAACAGATGGAAAACATGTAAGGATAATTCTTCTGACAGGTTTTCATCATTACCTTTGTCTTAATTTTTGTAGTTTAAGAGAATCATAAGAGTATTTAATTGTAAGAGACTGCAAGTCAAGTCAAAAAAAGAGGTTGTATATGGGGGCAAAAGCCAGAGATTTTCTTGAAAGAGAAGTTGAATTATTTCTGCCTTCTGGTGCTAGGGCAGGGGATGCCTAGGACTGAAAAGATGGATGACTAGACACAGGCTGTGCAATGGACAGAATCCATTATGCAAACTAGGGAGACTGCTACAGAAAGGTAAGAATTCTTGGTGTATTGCCATGAACCCCTTGAGCATGATGATGTGCCAGTGCAGGGAGAGTAGATCTGTGAAAATAAGTTATTTTTTTAATCTATGAATCATCAGAATATTCTAATGCAAGTCAAAAGGACTGCATAAATGTAGCACATTTATTAAATATACAGTGTATATTATATGAGTTGCTCAGCAAGTTAAATCTGACCAAGCTGCTTCAGGCTTTATATAAATTCTGTTTAAAACATAACCCTGGGATATAGTCTAACCTGAAGTATGAAGTACTTCATAGAGGACCCTCATCACCCTAAGCTATCCCTCTAATCAGTGTGGTTCCACATTATGAGGCTGATGGCCTGAATTACCTGGAGGACATGCTTTCTTCTCTCTGCTGACTCTAGAGGGACCCTGTAGAAGCCAGGCATCTCAATTAAATGCCTGCAGTTAGATGAAAGCAACTTAAACTTGAATGCGCCAAAAATTTGCATACGCATAATGATGCTCAGTGTATATCTCACTCTACATCCTATCCAGATATTTTTTAAGATAGGGACAGAGTAGGTTTTCTGTACCTTTACGCCGAGCAAAATAAGATGCCCTCTCAGATTTCACAATGATAATCTATATTTGCCCATGAGTCAGTTTATATCAGAAATTAAATTCTAAATGATGGAGCCAGATGGTTTTTTTTATTTTCATGATATGGTTTAACACTGATTAAAACTGTGTTATGTATGTCTTCGGATTAAGATCTTCATATGGCAATATGTCCTTATTTAGTGTTTCTCAAACACTGCCGATCTAAACAATTTTATTCCAATACTTGAATTTCCTTGAGAGGAGGATTTGTAATCTTCTGCTACCAGGGTCTTCCACTCTACTAATTTCTCCTTGTCTTCAAGGTGTCAAAAAACAGCTCAAGATGTGTCTTATTTTTGCAGGGCTTACTCCATTTTGGATAGCTTCTTGAAGAACTGCTAGCCAGTTTCTGTGGTACTGGCCAGAAGTAAACTGGTTTTATAATTACTATCTAATTTCAGCATTTAGAGCTCCAGTTCAACTCTAAAATTAGAAATTTGACAAAGCTTCAGATTTCTTTCTATTTTAGTTGAAATCCCTCATCTTTTCTGTATTCTAGTGCTACAACCTAAGGCAAAATGAAGCCATGATCTTATAGTCATGAAAATTGTCCCTTTTGCCCCTCTGTTTTGGAAAAAAAGTGGAGATAGAGGATGATAGTGAGAAGGGAGATAAAGAAATAAAATCTATGGAAGCTACTACTAGACTGTTTTGCAGGTGCATGATAATTTTTTCAAGAGCTACTGCAAGCATATTAAACTAGAATATAAGTAAAGTCCTAAAAATGAATGATTCTTAATATGTGTGAAAAGAGATACAGACCCTAATGAAATTAGAATCTAATTAGATCCTTAATTATCATATTTCTTGAAATTACTTGAAAACATGTGAACTCAAAAGGACTAAGACAAGAGGCATCAATAACTGCAACTGTATTTGAGAGTGGTATTGTTTTGATATGAAAAATTGTAGTGTAGAGTGAAAGAAGAGGGGAAAAAAAGAAGAAAAAAGTATAAAAAATGGTTCCTCAATTTTTTTGTTTTCTAATAATTAGATTACTTGATCAAATAATAATATTATTAATATAATTATTATTTTATAATATGAATATAATTATTATCTTATAATATTTAGAATGTGTTATAAAATAAAATATTTTATAATTGTATTACATATTATTATATAATACTATAATGCTATTAATATAATGTATTATTATGGAATAAAATTATATAATAATAAAGAAAATGTTAATAACATAAAATTGGTAATTTTAAAAAATGAAGGTATTACTAAACTTAATTTCTAAATAGAATTTAAAATATTTTCGAGACTATCAGATTGTTTTCTGAAAAAAATCCCTCCACATTTGAAAAAGACACTTGCAGTTCTGCAGCAGAGAGCAATAAAGATTCTTTACTTCCTGTGTGAACATCACTCAAAGCTTGTTCCTAATCACATAATTGGGTAGTTCCCATGAAACTGTGCTGACCCTTTTTTGCATTACCAAGGGACCATCAACCTTTAAGACTTATTTAGCTTCATTTTGGAATTTATGTGTTTGCACTTAAATCAATAATTTGGATTACTCCAAGACTTCCTAATTAGAAAAAAGACTTTGGAATTGTTTCTTTTTAAGGTGGTTTCAAAGAAATTTGCTTGGATACCTTTTAAAAGAACATTTTCAACTTAAAATAAATAAATAAATAAATAAAATTGGGATAATAAGACCTCTGAAAGTGTTTATTCAAAGCAATAATTTAACTCCTGAATCAATTGAGGACACCAACAATGAGAATATCATGAAACACACTGGGGAGTGCTGCTGCTAATTGTTTACTTATCTAGTACCACAACAAAAAAGACCTGCTTGATAAAATAACTACTGAACCACTGGCCATGTAACCAGAGAAAAGAAAAACTATGATACATAAAACTGAAAGGGGAATTTCTTAATGTTGGCTTACCAAAATTTCAGAATTGTGAGGAAAAAATATCTCCAGAAGTCTAATATTTTCGAAGCATAGTATAATTTGATTCCCCTGCAAATTTCCCTCAGAGTTTTTTTTTTCCCAGATGGGTTAGTTCACTGTTCTGCTCTGTTGACTCAAATGTCACTTTCATTTGGCCTTCTTTAGACCATCTAGTAATTACACAGAGAATTTTGAAACGTTGGCATATTACAGTTGTATTCAAAATATGTAATTGAAACACTTAATAGGATCATAATTTTATTTCAGTAATAACAACATATTGAATCAATTACTAGAAAAAAATCTATAATTTTTGACATATTTATTATGTGTTGTGTTGCATAAAAAGTAAACAAAATGTTTGAATTAATTGAAATATATATTTTAAGAATATTTCTCCTTGAAAGTATTATTGAAAACTTCAACTTACCAAAATACGGGTTTTACCAATCGTTTTCTGACCAAAAAAAATATATTTTACCATTTCAAATTCTCTCATGAATTGGTTTTCTTGGGATGGTCTTCATGTGTTTCAATATATCATAAAACCTGATTTGCAGATACTGCAGCCTGCTAAAATGAATGATATGATTTCTGTCTTAGCAAAGCAGGAAAAAAGGTACTGAGGAACAGTGAGAACTCTACCATGACAAAGTGTTCAAGTCAGAAAGGCATGGATTAGAAGACATGGTCTTTTACAAGAGTGGTTTGACTACATTGCTATCTGGGAGATACCTAAGACATGCACCATCAATTTCTATTAAGTTATTAAATCTAGAAGCAATTGATCTCAGACACTTCCCTGTGGCATCTTTCAGAATTATTCATTGACAGTAGTTTAATTAGTGGTATGTTAAGCTTCTAGGACTGTCTGAGTTCAGGGAAATATCATGCATTTCTTCCATGAACTTCACTGTCGCTAGAGAACAAAATATGTGAATCTTTTTCTTTTTTCTTTTTTTTTTAATTAGTTTTTTTTTGTGTGTGTGGCAGAGAAAGCATTTGGACACATTTACCTTTAGTCCAAGTAATTACAGTGCTTATTGATAAAACATATGAAACATTACAGTTATTTCACTATATGAAATAAACATATATTTTTTGTCTTTTTTGTGCTTCTTGGTAAGGAAATTGTGTCCATGGGTAGGATCAGGCCAGAAAGAAACAGAAAAATCTGTGGACAGCTGTTGTAATTTAGACATTGCATTTTCAATCTTTGAAAAGACAACATTGGGAACATTACTAGAGTACCTTAAAAAGGGCAAACTGCAGACAAAAACATAGCTCTAATTCTACTGATACATTCTTCCAGTATCAAATTTTTTATATTCTTCTGTAAATGTGTGTGGAAATTTTGAGTAGGACAATGAGAAGAAAAATAAAACCTTAAAAACACCTTCTCCCCCACCCCTCTCTTCTTCCCATCTCTACTTCCTTCTCCAGCGGTGCAGAGAGACCGGGAATAGGGAGTTACGGTCAGTTCATCACAGCGTGCTCCCCCACTCTTTTGGGAGAGAAATCATTCCCCTGGTCCGCTGGAGGGTGTTCCATGGGCAACAGCTCTCCATGAACTTCTCCTACATGAGTCCATCCCACGGGCAGCAGTCCCTTACAAATTGCCAAAGTGTGGGGACTGCACTCTTCCATGGTGTGCAGTCCTTCAAGGACAGGCTGTTACAGCAGAGGCCCCTCACTCCATGGACCTTGCACAGGGTCACAGCCTCATCTCAGGCTGCATCATGGATGTCCTCTATGGGATGTGGGTCTGCATTCCTGTTGATATGCAAGGGCTGCAGGGGCATAGCTGCCTCACTGTGATCTTCATCATGGGTTAGAGTGGAATCCCACCTCAGGTGCCTGGAGCACCTCCTTCCTCTCCTTCTCCACTGACCTTGGTGTCTGCAGAGTTGTCTCTCACATGTTCTCACCCTTCTCTTCTCTGGCCACGATTACAACTTCACAAAAACTTTGTTTTTTCTTTCTTCTTAAATCTGCTATCACATTTCTGATGCCACCATTTTTAACTGTCCCTGCCTTGACCAGTGGCACGTTCATCTTTGGTCCAGCACAGATTGGCTCTGTTAGACAAGGTGGAAGCTTCTGGCAATGTCTCACAGAAGCCATCCCTGTAGCTGTGCTACCAAAACCCAGGCCATGCAAACCCAATAAATGATCCCAACCCAATTTAACCTTGGATGAAACAACATTTTCAGCTCTAAGATTTTTTTTTATAATCAATATTTTCCATGGGAAATATGTCATCTATTATAGAACATGAAATGCAGCAATGCTTATGAAATCCATGCAAAAATTGATTAATGGGCTTACCATGTAAACAAAAAGAGAACAAAAGAAGGGAAGATAATAAATGTGCGACAAAAATGCTCAGCTCCAACAATCAGTGTGGTTCCTTCAACTTCATTTAGGTTTTTGGGTTTCATTCTAGACTGAACACCCAAATACCCAAATAAGTACAAATTATGTTTCTGATAAAAAAAGGAAATCTTTAAAATAACTTAAAATATATTCTTTCCTTATGTCTTTTGAAAAGAAGGAAGAATGAAAGAAAAGGCATCTGGAAGAATAATTTTTTTTCCTTTTAGAGAAACTTGTAACATGGTGAAACACTTGAATTTTGAAAGAAGGGAAAACTGCTGGGATAAAGAAAAAGCCCTTAACTGTGAGAACTGTAGAAAATTAATATGTGTATTCAATTTCTGTCACTAACAGTGCAGCTCTAGACAAATCTCTTGGCTAGATTTTGCCTAATAAATTCTGCTGTGTTAAGAAAGCTTCAGAAAATAACATGTGCATTTGACCCATACGGATTATTCTTATTTTGTTTTTTTTATTAGCTAAACAATGTTAAGGGTCTCAAAGTTTGCTTTGCAGCACTAGGTACCTGTATTTGTATTCACAATCTCATTAGAGTCAAGGCATAATTTAGCTTCAGAAAAGCTGGTGCAATGGGTTATATTGCACCTTAAATTGTTGTGATTGCAGTCAAATATAAACTCACAGAAAACAACAGGGATTATAGCTTTCATTCTCTAATCAAAGACATTTGACACATCTGGTGCTGATTATTATATCAGCAAATATAATTATATTTCCTTGAAGTTAAGTGAAAAACTGTACCAGAATTACTATGACACAGTCATAAAATGCATTTTTCTATTTTCTTAATGGAAGTCACCTTGTACGGGATAAGAATAGGACTAAACTACCATTTGATTTTTTGAGCTTTTTCTACAAAAAGGAGACTGATCCTGTAAAATCATCTGCTGGGAACCACATAATACAATGGCAATACTTACATTATTTCTGAAATGAGAGATTTTACACTTTTGAGAAATATTTTCTTAATTCTCTCAGCTTGCTAGGACCCAAATGTAGAGCAGAATGTGTAATAAAAATGAAAATTAGATCTGTAAAACAATTACAAGCACAAAAACCATAAAACACTGAGAATTGTTAGTTTTTTACAAATAGCTCCATTCTTATCACCTCCATTTCATGAACATTTTTTACTCTGTGAGGAATTCTCTGCAGGGAATGCTTAGAGACAGCAAATTGGCCAAGACCAGAATAATTATAAGAATGCAATGAGGAATGTAATATATATGGGAATTGATTAAGTTGGGAAAAAAACAAAACAGATTTAATTCATCAGACCACAAAAATAAAGAACTTTTCTTGACAAGTATTGTCCACTTTGGGAAAAAAAATCTGTTCTTTCCCTCAGATTCCTTCCAAAGACAACAGTTCACTCTCCTTTCATGGCTAAATAAGGCAAATTCTGGGCAGCTATTAAAAGACTCTACTGTTTGAGGACAAAGCCCAGTTAAAATAATGTGCTACCATGTATGAGACACAGAAAATTCTTTGATGCGACAGTATAATTTTAAAGATTAAGATTATTCAGAGCTTCTGTTTGTGCCCACATTCTTGGCTCTGAAGGGTGAGTGCAGAGCTACAAATAAAAGGCATCTGTTTAAAAAGTACAACATTATTGCAGTTTAATGAAAACACATCTAGAAAGTTATCAAGGAAACGTTCTGAAGAGACTGGGAAAAGTATGTACCTAATTAGATTACCTTGAACAGTTTAAAAGCATTGTCAAATGTTCAGGCTAGACAGTACCTCAGCAGTGAAAGGTGGGAGAGGCAGCATCACACAAATGCAGCATGGCTTAAGTGCAAGCAGGAAGTTTAGATCCACTAAGATCTAAGAGGGTTGGACCACCACGCTGGTTTGCTTTTCATTTCCATCCCTACCCAGTGAGAAGGCATACATGGTGTAATGAAGGGACCTACCCATTTTTCAAGAGATTTCTTTCCACATCAGCAATTCATCCAATAATACATTGTAGGGCAGGACTAACATTTTGCATTTCAGCACAGGTAGAACTGGTAAATCTAACTATGCCAGATGTTGATGTTCTCAAGAGAGAACCAATGGTTACTCTAATTCAGTAGTATGTCACTATAGTTCAAAAACCAGTCTGACTGGTATAAAATGTACTTTGACTTTGAAATGGCAAAGAAGGAAGAGGTAAATTAACTCTCTGTAGGAAATGAAACTCACACTTATCAATAGTTCATCACTCCATTACAGGAAAGGGAGATTTTAGTCAAGGAAATAAAAATTTTTGGTTTTGATATCCATTTCATACATGATCTGTATCATGTACCATCCTTGTTTAAAAGAGCACTAGACCATGTACCCTGAGTTACTCTGTTCATTTTGTGAAGTAAATGCATCCTCATTGGATGTAATTATCTAAATGCATGAAAGAATAGAAACAGAAGAAAATATCTTTAACTTTACAAGCATGAGAGATCCCACTTTAGACATTCAAGATAAGGGTTTATGAAGCCTCAAAAGCTAAGTGAGTAATGAAATAATGCATCAAGTATGTATGGAAACCTCAAATAGCCTACAGGACATGTCCTTAATTTCCAGTGCTGAAGACAATTATAACCCAAATATTCTGACATGCTTTCATTTTGATGTAGACGAATTTTGACTGTTGGTATTTTCTGGCCTTGACTTTAAATGTATAATGATTTTATGGCAACAGTTCGGGTTATTTTTTCTTGCTGTAGTAACAGTAAGACATGTTTGAGCTGTCCAAAGTACTTCTCAACAGTTCTGTTTACTTCTCTCTATGAAATCATAGAATCATAGAATGGTTTGGGTTGGAAGGGACCTTAGAGACTATCTAATTCCTACCCCTCAGAATGGGCCATGATACCTTTCACTAGACCAGGTTGCTCAAAGTCCCATCCAAATTGGCCTTGAACACTTCCAGGGATAGGACATTCACACCTTCTCTGGGCAACATATTTCATTGCCCAACCACTCTCACAATAATGCATTAATCTCTAGTATCTAATCTAAGCCTACCCATGCTCATTTTAAAACAATTCTCCCTTATTCTGTCACTGTGTGCTCTTGTTAAAAGTCCTTGTCCAGCTCTCCTATAGGCCCCTCTTCATACATTGGAAGGCTCCTACAATGTCTTTTCTTCTCCAGGCTGAATAACCCCAAATTCTCGCAGCCTGTTTTCGTAGCAGAGGTGCTCCAGCCCTCTCTGAACATCAACATGGTTCCTATGTATGTATGTGTATGGATACAGAAATATATGCCCAAATAAAAACTCATGTAGTTTTATTGCTGGAACACAGATGTCATATAAACTTGGAAAGCGTGTTTGTATTACGACAAAGCAAAAAACTTCAAAGTTGATTGATGCCTAAGATAAAGAGAAAATTGCAGAACACGCTGTGAGTAGGCATAATGTATCCTTACACATACATTTAGGCAAACAGTAAATACCAGAACAGCTTACAATAACTAAAAAAAGCCTGAGTTACTTCTGTGCCTAATCTTCCTTCACATGTAGCCTTTTACTGTGGTCTGTGCATGCTGCCTGGTAACTTTAACCTCCAGTAATATATTTTTCAAACTGTACCACATGAAGGTTCCAATACTGGACTTCCTCACAGAATGCCCTCACTGTTCCTTGTTTCTGACTTTATTGTGAGCCATAAAATGTATATGAGGCTTCTTCAGAGATGCCAGTCATGTAGCCGTGGGACCTCATTCAGTAAAAACAACTATTTCATCCCTCTGCAAAATGTAGTTTCTGTATTTTCTGAATGTTTTACCTAAATGTGTGAAAGTGCCAATCAACTAAGAAATCCAAAGGAATACATTCCCTTTTCCATAGACTTTGCTGCCAATAGGAAATTGTGCAGTGTGTATTTTCTGATCATTTCAGATTTCAGAATAATTTCAATAAACATGCCAATAAGGATTTCCCTGTATGTTAGCATTAATAATGTGATTTCAGGACATCTTCTAGTGCTTTCTCTGGCACTCCTTTTCTTTCCTATCAGAACCTCAGATGATCAGAACATCAAGAGTATATTCTCTGCCTACTGGAACAAAGATTATATTGCTATGCATAATGTATCTGCACTCATCTCAAGGCATGTGTCAATATTTCAGCATGAAAACCATGTGTATCTCACCCTGCCCATGTACCTCAGTGCATATACCTCTCTTTCTCCTCCTGCAGTCATTTTCTACTTAGAAAAAAGTATTGGGAAAGTCTACACTAGGGATCAAAAAATCAATAATAGGCAACCCTTAATTTTGTTGGTATACTTTCTGTTACATATTCATAGTTGTTATTTATTCCCTAATTAGAGACCATTTTCAGTTGCTAAAGAATTCTAGAGAACTGCAATACTGCTGATGATGGAGTTTGCTGGTGCCTTGATCCTGCAGTTGAAGTTTAGTCAATGAAGTCTTATAAGCCTTTCATGCACCAAATGCTGTTCATGCTCTTCAGGTTTCTTATGACATCTTACCATTTCACTGATTGACAGAAAATCATTTTGTCAAGCCTTCCACCTGTAGGCAGTTAACATCCAATATATCCTGAGCTTTCTGCAGTGAGAATGCATCCTTCCACGCCCTTGTTTTTGGAGATCAGTATCATGTATCATCATGTAAATTGCTTGCCTGGACTAAAAATATGATATAAAATTATATTTCATACTGGTATATCAGAAAGAAATATTGACATGCGAACATTTTTTCTGCTTTAGATCATGCCATGAAAGATAAAAGGATTATATCTTTATTTCCCTTTCTTTGTATCCCCCATTTCAACATCAAAACACTGCTCCAAAGGAGTGGGAACAGGGAAAAGTATAGAAAAGCTTTTAGTTCTTGACACCTTAAAGTGAGAGGATTAAGTGAGTTTTCCCTTGCCACCTCATTATCAACACAACCTCTTTTAGACTCTGTCAGGTACTTATGATGTGCATAGGTTGTCCTAGCTGGAGCCAGTCCTTATCTTCTAACATAGCATTAGTTTTAATTTTATCAGATGTTTGGGATTTCAGATCTCTCTTTGATCTCTAAAACAACCCTTTTTTAAAGAGGTGATAAAGCTAATGAATTGCAAATCACTTTTCATAGTTCTGAGATTTTAGTACTGGTATTAGGAAGGATAACACAATACTCCACAGGAAGTTGAAGCTTTTTGAAAACCACAGCTTCTTATTAAGAATAATGATCCTAGAAAAGACCTAATTCTGTGGGAAACTAGTGCTTTCATTCGGATGTACTTGAAATATTATGAAATATTTATTTCTAACATTTCAATGTTTATTTACAATGTTTCTGTACAATGAATGTGTATTTATAGGCCGTAAGGACACTGAAGAACCTACTGTGCTTGTCTCTTAGGGCTCCCTAATCCTGTCCACGGCCCAGGACCCCATTTCACCCCTCTCAGGACATGAGCAGTTGCCTCAGTGATGCCACAGCATGGCCAGTTTCCAACTCCTTGCAGCTCTGACCTTTCTGTTTGTGGGCCCCTCTGAGCCAGGACCTCTTGTGGACCCCCTTCCCAGCCTGCCCTGGTTGGTTCCCATGCCAGTGATGTGCTCAATGCCTGCGGTTGCGGCTGCCCTGGTGTCCCCTTACTGCCATACTCCTGGTTAGACTTGTGTGTTGGTACCTGGCCCTTGTGGCATCCTGACCATATATTTTCATTGGCTTTAAAATTTTTCACTCAGTCAACTTTTTAGATGAGCAACTGAAAAGGTTTTAAGAGAAGAATGAAAAAACAGAGGTAATGTTCAAGGGGAGAGAGGAAAACATTTTAATTCTTCCAAAAACATCTTGGAAATATGAATATTAAAAGCTGAGTTGTCAGATGGAAGGGGACATTGTGCAGCACAGATGGAGATCTCTGCAGAGATCTTCTGTAAAGAAATGAGCTGTTCTGTCATGCAGCACATTTTTTACCCATGTTAACAGAATACTTTACTGATTCACTATGTACTGTCTCCACAGACTTCTTTCTAAATTAGCTCTTCCTTACAGTGCTTCTCCAGTTCATTTATGCTTTTTTCTCAGCTATTTGAATATACTTTGTAAAGCTCGGACTGATTGTATTGGTATGTGTCTTAATGAAGATTAAGGCAGTCCCAGAGTATTTTTATTTAGTGGCATGGTAATGCTTTCATGTCTTCATTATTATCTTTAAATAAAATTTCAGTGTTCCAAGTACAACACAGAACAATACCATGACAAATTTGACTTTTCCTTGTTATGGTGTTCAAGATTTCAACTTGATATTTGTATTCAGAAGTTCACACCTGATTTTATACTAACCCAAAGATTCAGTCTCCTGTATTTCTGTTTCTGGTTAAGTTCTAGATCAATCTAAGCAGTGTTAAGATTAATCTTTATAAAGAAATTTATATTTTTTATCATTTTTGGCTTTCAGTTTTCGCTATTTTTTTCTCAGAATGAGAGAAGCAGGTCTTGAATACATAACCCTGTCATTAAATGCATAGAAAAAAAAAGATAAAATATTTTTAGAGCCCATCAAAAGCAATAGAGACAAAACTTCTTTTTTTTTTTTTTTTTTTTGAGGTCTATCACTGTAAGCATGCTTTCATGTCCCTTCAAATGCATTTAGACTCCCAGCCACAGGTCCCCAAACAGCATTTCATTCCTGCACATCAAACATTGTGGTGTTCAGACCAAACGTCTGATTAAGGTGAGACACATCTGACTGTGCAGACACAGTGTCCTAATCTCCCTGACATCTCTTGTGTCCCTTGGGCATATACCCTCAGGCAGGGCCCAAAGGGGGCCTGTGCTGAAATTTTTTCTACCAACCTGTCTGCTATAAATTAATTTGCTTCTTCTAAGGACTCCATACCTCTTTGCAGCAGTGGGCATTGGAAAAAAATGGGAAATGGAAACAGGAGGCTTCACGAGCAGATTGTCCAACTCCAACATCACAATGAGTGCTTTACAAATGCACACAGCATTTCAGTGGTGCTGCAGAGAGACAGAAAACAGAGCAATGCCTACAAATATCTGATGAGCTCATATGAGGTTGCCCATGATAGAAGGTTGTGCTGTTCCTCATCAATCCTATAGCCACTGAGATTTTGACTCTGCCCAATTCAGAGGTGCTAATCACTCTTCAAACACTTGGATTTGACTTACAAGAGCAAAACCAAATGAGATGGATGGCTCCACAACTGGCACAAGTCCAGAAAGAGAGGAAAAAATCTCATAGGGAAGCACTGGCCCCTCAGAGAACACGACCTTCTCTACATTGCTAATGGCAAGTCCTTTCTAGCAGTCGTGTTTCCCCTCATTACAGAGATGCCATGGTTACAGCAGTGAACAACATCTATTTTACTTTCTGTTTCCTCCATTGTGTGCTGTTTCTTAAAAAACATTTCAAGAGCACTGCTGTAAACAGAAACACATATTTTTTTCTCCCACAGGAACCACCAAGCATGCAAAGGGAGAAGAACATTCCAGGGATGATCCTGAGGACATACATTCCTTTTATCGTGGGACCAGAGGGATGTTGTGGGTTTGTCAGAAAGCCATTAAGTATACTGAAATTGCTCCTGGAAGCAAATGCATGCCTTCACTGACACAGTGAATCCATTATATAATATTCTTATATCTCTTCCATATGACATTTTTAATTTCTTTTTTTAAAAAGTTTAAAAATTCTATTTATATTCCCATCCGTCTAATCTGTTTTAAGTTTAAAGGCCTCTTACTCTTTTGGAGTGTTTCTTGTATTAAAAGTACTAGAAACATCTCTTTGATGCTTTACTGACTTAAAATTCTGTCCAATTTATCAAAGCAAAAAAGGAGCTGTAGCCCCAGTAAAAGACTACTGTGAATGAACCCATGTTGATTTTCAGCTGTTTCCTTTGAAATTGTGCTGCTCCACTAGATCAGAACCATAATTCTTGACACATCCTTCTCAACACATCTTTCTCAGAGACTTTTTGTCAAAATTTCAATTTTGCACCATTTCTTCTTCCTGCTGTTTTTGGTATTGTAATAAGTCTCTTATTTCCTCCCAGTATTCCCCACCAGTTTTCTCATTCAGAAGTCTATGCATAGGACACCTCTTCCTTTGGTGTATGAGCAGCTACTCAGAGTCTTCTGTCTCTGGTGATCCTAGTGGATCAGTGGACTGATTTTTCTTACATCCCTGCATCTTATACTCTTAGGAAAGGATTGTTGGAAATTAGTTACCCTTATTGACCATCCATGTCACAACTATGGGACAGTGCCAGTTCTAGAGGGACTCTTCACTGCCACTTCTGTCTGCTACTTCCTCCTGGACCTTAGAGAGTAGTAGATTTTAAGAGAGGTATGTATTTTGGTGAGAGCAAAAGTATAACAGGCTTTCCAGAAGATATCCAGAGAGTTTTTAGACTGCCAGACTGGTTCTGCTACTGACCTTTGAGATTTTCAGAGACCCGATGTCTTAGAGAAGTCTGACTGAAGGGCTCATTTTCAAGTGTTTGGAAGGACTTACCAGAAATGAAGAGTGAAAGTCAAAGGAAATGACTGCAGTGTTTTGTGAAAAGAGGAAATTATTTAGAGGTAATATCCAGGAATGCAGAGGATGCACATAGGGGAGTGTGTAAATGGAGGAGGAGAGGTGGGACAGATTGTCTGTTGCATCCAGGCAACTACCAAACAGCAGCTGGAAGAGCAGAGAGTTAGATGTTGGATATTTTTAGACTGAGGTATGAGCTGAAACTAAGCTGGCGTATGTTTGATACATGATTTTGGTGCCTGGGACAGGCCTGGAAACTTATAAAGGGTGCTGATGGATTCTACATTAGTGTCACAGACGTCCAAATCAATGGCATAGACCTTCTGTCACCTCACAATGTACAGTCCCATTAGCTACTCACAGCCTTCTAGAAATTCTGTGTTTTCAGATGAAGTCATTTTTGGTCCAGCTCTCAACTTACTGCTCTTTGGGGAAAATGATGACCATGGCCGTTAAATTGCAGATGATCTTCCTGAACTTGCACAGGGTCTGGTTTGTGTGGACTGGCTGCCCATGTATGGAGAGCAGTTGGTGAGTCTTCCAGAGATATGTTTACATGTTTTCATGGTTTCCCCACCAAAAACAGCATGCAAAAAAAAAAAAAATCATACTGTAAAGTTTCAGATTTGGGACAATGTTTCTTGCTTCTGGCTTCATCCATAACATCTGGAAGCTGAAGCAATGTCAGAGGAATGTGGTTTTTAGGACAATATATGCATGCCCCAGTGGCTAAGGCGGGCGCTCAAGACACCAGTTTCCAATCTTCCCTCCTTCCCTATGTTCATGGTTCCTCCCTGATCTCTAGCCTATGCTCCATCTTTCTCCTGCGTTTCCACAGTGGCAGGAGAAATGTCCCCATCCCCCATCCTGATCAGTAAGCCTCATCTCACCACCTGTGGTACTCTTAATAGCTATTGAAAAACAAACTGGATCAACTCTCTCAAGGAAAAAGGCAAGTGAAAAGGGACTGAAAGTTTTATATAAACAGATTAAGTGCTACCTTATCTGTGAGTCTCAGCTTGGTTTTACTGAGTGGGAATAGGTTTTACTGAGTGGGAATAGGCTGCCAGATTTATTAGGTCAAGGAAGTGGGCTTGCGACTTTGTTCTGATACAGCATTTAAACACAGTTTGGGTAAAGTTTTAGAGGGTAAATGTCTACACATCTGTGGAAGAAATATCTTAAACAACTTAACCAAAACAGATTGTGATTAGATGACTAAAGAAAGAGGACCTAACTCCTAATTTACCTGCCTAGACAAGTAGATTAGCCAAATGAAGGTGAAATGTACTCTTTAGAGTTTTATCAGACTGATTAAGTCAAATAATTAATTATTACTAGGTTATATAGTCTCCTAAGACATTGAGAGCATTTTCTCCAACAGGTACAGCATTTTCTCCATGGTAATTAATAGATAAGTTATGTTTACCAGAAAATATATGGCACAGCCGAAGATTAATCTTTTCCTGAGACTCTGAAAAAGTCTGACCTTCATGCCTTCCACATATGGAAAAACTGATGAGCCAACTAACTAGTAATCCAGCCAGAAAGATAAAAAATAGGGACTTCTCTTTGGCTGGGTCTCTAAAGTACAACAAAACTGTGGCTGCCTTTAAATAAGTAAAAAAATAAATACATGCATAAAGAAACAGAAGCAAGCAGTTAGACTTACTGTATTAAGTAGCTTTTTATTTTATTAGGTTTCCTTAGCTGAACCAAACTAGTTAAATATTTTCACTTCAGGGAATTGCCTTATTGCTGAATGGTTACATAATGTTCCTTCTAACTAATGAATTTGAAATATAAAACTTTGTGGAATTGAATGGTGGAAGCTCACCCTTCCAGCATAGGTTAGGCTTTTGCTAAAATTTCTGTGAACATCATTTTACACTCAAAAGCTTTACAATATTTTTTTCTCTGTATTTCCATCTATTTGTTTACTCATCCAATATTTTGCCAACTTTTGCAAATGTATTTTGCAGTTATTCATTAATGGACAGTGATTTAAATATCTATAGATATCTGTTTCTTGCCATTAAGAAGATGATTTGCTCTTGAAAGGAAGGAATATCTTATCTAACCAGCTGCCAATTTTATTTTCTTTATTTAAATCCCATTTGTATTGATGGATCTGAATCTTACATTCTGTTGGGATTCTCTACTTTACCCAGAGACATGAGATTGTGACTTCTCAAACATGAAACAGCAATTTAAACCTTTGATGAACAAACTACTCAACATACAACTTCATCACTCATTTAGGGATGACCCAAATCACATATGAATTTCTTTTAGATAGAAAACTTGAGTATATATATTTGTTCCCTTAAAAGATAGATGCAGTATTTGAGGTCCATCAGCCAATGATGTTTAAATGACTATGTGCTATGCTACCAAAAGCCAAATACGCATTTCACATACAACTTTTCTGATAGTCTGTAACAAAACAACATACTTTTTTGGTGAACTTAAAAAAATGCATTGCAAAAATATATTGTCATTGAAGTGACATTCAGATCTATCACACAACTTCAAAGACAAGTCTAACTGGAGGATATCTTTGACTGTATAGTAAGGGAAAACAGATATGGTAAAATAAACAAGCCTTGTCACATTACATTTTCCACAAATAAATCACAATAATGAGGGCTTGTCTTTCCTGTTCTCACAGCCAGGAAAATGTTCACTTAGAGGTGTAGTCATCAACAGTGACTGCATAAATAAATATATAAATGCATAAACATTTTCTTTTTGATCTGTGTAAGATCAAGGAAGATTTTCCATACCTGCAGTAATCTCTTTTACTGTTAATAAAACTCACTCTGACTCACTGACTTGGTGGAAAGAATAAATGTTAAGATATGATTTCAGCTAATATGCTTAGAAAGTGTCCTGTTTCTCTGATAAAATAGAGCCAGATGATGCCAGTAGTTTTGTAGGTAAGCTCTACAAGAGTTGGTAAGACATATTTGCTGTAAGCTGACAAAGATGAGTTTATGTTCACATGTTTTCCCTTATTTTTAAAATGTAGTTCTCAGCAAATTATTAGACTTACATCATGTTCCTTCTGCTTTTCTTAACTGCAAATCCACTTGTATATTCTTTTAAAAGCTAATTTTCAGAGTGCAGTTTAGTCACAGATGAACTGCAGTTGACCTAATTCTGCTCTCACCCACAACAGTGTTAAGCCATTGAAAAAAAATCAGCATTGTGGTTTCTTTTCTTAATAATATTTCCATTAATGAAGATCAGTTAATAAGTTAATGATATCAAACGGGATCCATGAGATATCATTATTACTTATTTTCTGCATGACCCAGTGTAAAAATGCTCCTGATTTTTGACACATATCTTTAAATTCAATTGAGATGGAGAGACATCACAGGATTCACTAGCACAGAATCACTGGTAACTCAGAGTTGGAATGGACCCATAAGGATCATTGAGTTGTACTCTGAATCGAAACACTCAGCAATCAATCTCATTTTCTATAGATGGCATGGTGCCTTTTCCCTGTGGGCATACACCATACCACAGAAGTAGCTGGTCCTCACCTTCCAGCCAAAGGAAGTGGGAGTTGAAGTTAAAGAAGATATTCTGAGCAAGAAGCATAATTGTTTCAGGGATATTAAAATCTGTAAAAGGTACTTCTTCACATGAGCAAATACAGTTATATCAGCTGCTTTTTTTGACTTATTGTCTCAGAAAACTCCTTTTGCTCTAAAAAAAAAAATCATTGAAAAAGATCCACTTTTATTTTCTTTTATTGTAGTCTTTTCCTCATTTTGTCCTAATCAGGATGAGAATAAGAAATGTATGTCTCATCTTTCAGGCTGGCAAATCAAAGTCAGTGATAGATTCCAGAAGAGCTGCAGGTGTTTGAATTTGACAAAAAAGAATAATTTTTATCAGTAATAATGGATTGTTTGTTTGCTTTTAATTTTGATATGGATGATGACTTTGTGGAGTTGTTTAAATGGAATAAAACACATTATTCTCTCCTTGAATAGAGCTCTGGAACCTAGAGAACTTACAAATATTTTCTGATATATGTTGCTGTTTATCTGTACTAATTGTCAGCATTCTGGATGATGGCTTAGAAATAGGCATCTTTACAGCTTCTGTAGATTCTATTTATTCAGTGTATGAAGAAGGGATTTGAAATGGAAGTTATCTACTTTATTGGAAGAGATAAAGAAGGATCAGAGCATAATAATATATCAATATACAAGTCACATAACTGTATTGCCCAAGAGTAAGACCATTATAGTTAGCAATGAAAAAAGTAGTAAGCTAGATCTCAGTTCCTTTCCTTATCATAGACTTATTTCAGGATATATTTACACTTAGGAATAGTTCCTCTTTCAGCTTTCCTCCAACAAATCTAAGCAATCCAAACCCATCTGATCTCCTACTGCATGAGTCAGTTAATAGTACATATAAATTTATATGTCTTAAAGAAATAAGCAGTAGAGATGCCTGAGATCTCTTCAGGTTTGTAAATTGCTATGAGTTAATTTTATAGGTTCTGCTTTGGAATACGAAAAAGAAAGTTTATTATATTATTTTTTGACTTTTTATTTTTTTAGGAACTCAATATGCCTTTATCCTGGTAATTCAGGCAATGTTATAAAACAAACAAAGAAAATGAACCTTTTAAAAATATTGAAATTTAAACAAACATACATGGATGATATCTGTTGGAGCAGAGCAAAACAATTTGCTGTGCATGAGTTACCAAGCAAGTAAGAAAGGTCTTTTGCTAGTATTTGTGTATATTATGATGTACAAACAGTTCATTTCTTTTCTTTTCAAATGGATGTAATAAAAATTATCCTTGAAGGTTGCCTGGGGCTTTCACATTCCTGGCACAGTGTTTGTCCAACTAGAGCTGTAATAAAAAGGAAAGCTTATTAGTATTTTTCTTGCAAATGAAGACCAATTGCAAATTACTAAAGATTACACTATCATGTGCTTTAATTGCTATACTGATTTTTCAAAAGATACTTAATAAGAAATGTAAATGTGTAGGTTCTCTAAATAAAGGTTTGTACTCCCAAAACAGAAATTCCCAGATGCTAGTGTCTGCTAATGGTAAACATTAATCTAGATTGCCTATGAAATCATCACAGTAATGAGATTAATTTTAACTGTCTCAAAATGGATGAAGACAATATAACAGTACATTAAAAATCACTCTTTTTCCTTATATTTGAAAGCATTCTTATTTTTGGTTCTGCAAATGCATTATCTGTTACTCACTCCTATTTTTAAATATGCATACTGGATTAGAAATAGCTAATACTTGCTAGAAGTAGGACAACACCTGTGTTCTTCCACAGAATTTGATTTGCTTACTATCTGTGGAGTAGGGTAGCTCAGCCTAACCCTCACAACCTGCTTTCAAATACAGAATTCAGATGAAAACATTTTTAAGTCCTTAATCTACTTTGATAGTGGCATATTCATGGTTTTGAAGTAACATCTTTCTTCTCACAAGTCTGTAGGGAAGTACTTACGCTGGAAAGTGATCCCTTTAAATTTCTATTAGGAAGGGAGGTAGTCCTTGAGGCCCTAATTTAAACTAGGGCATCACTAAACTAAATGATGGACAAAATATCCAGCCACAAATGACACTGTTCCAGACAACTGTCACTTTATGCTCCCTTTAGTATTTTTTTATTTTTAAAAAAATTCTGTCCCTATAGAGTTTCGGGACATTCAATTGGTGTTCAATAAAATAATGAAGAGCAATAAGAAGTGTACGATGGAACCCCACAATTTCAATATTCTTGAATTCAGATGAATGAATAAAATGAGTTTTTGTGTCAATTGGGTCATTCAGATGAGTTTTTGGATCAATTGTATTTATTGCAAGAGTACTTTATTATTAAACTTGGAAATGCATTTCAAGTTCTAAATTACTTTTTGTCTTATTCTAAAATAGATATTTTCAAGTTAAAAAAAAATAATTCAGTACTATACCCCCAAACCATAGCACTGATATGATACAAATTTATTGATTCTTAAAATGGTGCAAACATGTTGGATTTGGAATAATGTGATTCCAATAGAATATTTTTGTCTTTCAAGAGAGAATGATTAATTTTATTAACTATTTTATGTTACTGTGTGAGAAAAACACTTGCAAGGATGAATAAATTTCTATTATCTTTGTGATATAATGTGTCTTTTAATATGTATTTAAAGAGCTACTGAAGCAATTTTAGCCTGCGGTACATTCAGAAACACAGATAAGTATTAAAAATGAAGTTCATTGTTTTCCCAGTAAGCCTTTGCTAAAAGAAAGATTTCCTGACCATATACTATAGTCAGATACTAATGGTACTAATAACATAAGCAATATAAAAAAGAAAGTGTTTGCACACCCCTTACTAACAAACAGTCAGAATGGAGTCTCTGATCAACAATATGTCTAGGAGTTCAGATATTCATTATATCATAAACATGTAGAGTAAGTTTGAAAATAAAATTCTTGAATTATAGTCAAACAAAAAGAAATAGTTTTTTTTTTAATGTAAAAATTTCAAACAGTACTTAGATTTGTATGTGTCACTATAATATTCCACAGGGAGCTAGAGTTTGTGTTTCTCCTCCCTTACAGACTTGGTTTTCTGTTAGCATATTTTCTGTGCTATAGCACCTCTCTCCATGAAGGGAGGCAAAAAATAATTTCAAAAGCCCTGTCATGAAAAATACATATTTTGTGCAGAGTAAAATGGCAATATGGTCTGTGTAGATCCCATAAAATAAACAAATGAGCACTAGAGAATATCTGCAAGTTTGAGATTTCAGGATAACGATAACTTTTCCAGGGAAAGACAGTGATCAATTATTAGAAAACCAGCTTTTGTGTGGTGAAGCAAAACACCAGACCAAATCCATGGAAACCAGAAAAGGCTCATGAAAAACTTCAATCAATCCTAGTAAATTATACTTATCTGTTTCCTAGGTATTTCAGTTCTCAACACGATTTGATTTACTATGGAATAAAAATATGGTTAAGCCAAAAGCAAGACATTTAGAGGAATCATACTCTAGGCTGCACTAGGAAACAAGCTGCTGTATTTCTGCATCAGGCCCATGACTGCTTTGGGGATGATGGAGGGGAAGCTGCCAAAGAATTCAGTCTTTGTGGTAGACAGGTATAAGATTCACAGGAAGAAAGCCAAACAAAGCAAAGATGCTTCCGGGTTTTGTCTTTCTTCTTGAAACATATTATTTCATTCACACATTTGTTTAGATAGGATTACTTTGTTATTAAATTTATGAAAAAGATGCAGATAAAATATTTTGAATGCACTTGAATTATAATGCAACGAAAAAGAAAAACTCTATTAGTGAGTTCTAGCAATTAAATGATAACTTATGAAACTTCTTTCTATTATAGTAACTTATTCAGCAGATGATCTCTGGGGTGCAGTAGAGGAACTGTGAACATGCTCAAAATGGTAGGTGATGTAGGGTTGCGCTGGTTTGGGCTAGAGCAGAGGTAATTCTCTTAGTAACTGCTATAGGACTGGGTTTTGGATTTATTCTGGAAACAATGATGATAAAACAGAGATATTTACATTACTGCTGAGGAGCACTTACACAGAGTTAAGGTCTTTTCTGCTCTACACCCCACCCCACCCCACTCCACCAGTGAAGAGGCTGGCGGACCTCAAGAAGTTGGGAGGGCACTCAGCCAGGACAGCTGACACCAACTGACCAAAGGGAAATTCTGTACCATATGGGCTCATACTCAGCTAAGGGGACAAGAAGAAAGAAGGGGGTGATGTCCAGGGTGTTTGTTCTCCTAAGTCAAGGTTATATGTGATGGAGTGTCCCTTTCATGGGAATTGCTGAACAGCTGTCTCCCATGGGAAGTGGTAAATTAATTCCTTGCTTGATTTGGTTATGTGTGTGGCTTTTGCTTCCTTATTAAACTGCTTTAAACTCAATCCACAAAGAGTCTTCTGACAATTCTTTTGCTATTCTCTTCCCAATCCCAGTGAGGGGAAGGAGAGTGCACAGCTGCACGAGGCTGTTTCTGGCTGGTGTTAAGCCTCAGTAAAGACATACCAATAATATTTGGAAGAAAAAAAATTCAAATATGTAACTGAAAAATTCAATATATTTGAAACAGATCCACAGCACACTGAAGTAAATATTTTCTGCCAAAAATTGTGTTTGGTCTTGTTGTGTTTCTTAATTTGCTTTTATATTCCTGTGGTAAACAAATCCTTTTCTAAAACCTGTTTGAACAGTCAATGTAAAACACTGAAAACTAAAACAAATAATTGTAGTTTAAACAATGGAAGAGTATATGTTCATATTTGTTTTCCTGTCTTTATGCAAAGTACATTTTTCTGTCATAACTTATTTACACACAAAAAGCTGTCCTGAGCTGTATTTATCTGGCTTGACTGGATAGAAGTATACAAAATCTGAAGTAAGGATGTTTATAACCCATTTTACCATATGTGTGTTTTTCAGAATAAAAAATAGCAAGGCACTCATCATTGATAACCCAAGACTTTTAAAATTATTTTTTAATGTCTTAACTATTTTTTTTGCATATTTTGCTACATTAAAAGAAGATTTTGGAGAGTGTTCTACACCACATATAATGAGTTAGATGAACAGCTGCTGTTACAGCCAAAAAGCTGACAGGATTATTCCTTGCATGGAAGACTGATAATATGACCTTGGACAGGACTCAAAATAGCTTTAAAAACCCCTGCACTTACAAAAGGGAATAAAACACTTGTTGTGGGCACCAGTTTCTTAGAAAGATTCTCTTTAGCCATTATTAACAGAATTCTTGAATATATAAATATACACATCTGACATATCCTCGGTGGTATCTGATATAAGTTAGGAAAGATGGTAGAGGTAGAAACCGTATTTTGTCTTCCTGCCAGAGGTGTTGAGAAGCTGCAGTAGCTCTCAGATCACACACTAAGATAGCTGGAAAAGCAGAGTGAATGAATAAAGTTAAATCTTGATAAAATCTATGGTTGTGAAGAACTAATGGCAGACTTAAAAAAGACATTTGGCTTCTTTCTTTTCTTAGAAATGTAAAAGCACTGCATATATTTCATCAAATGGGTAAGAAAACTTGTTCTTCCTTGATAGTGTGCTTGTATTGTTATCTTAGCAAAAGCAAAATTTATTGCAGCACTAATTGCTTTATTACCACAGCACTGTGATAATTTTGGAAGTCAGAGAAAACTTGTTTTTTGATGGAACAATTCATCTCTGCCTTGGAATCTATGCATCCTTCTTAGCCTGGATGTCTCAGATTAAAGTAAGGTTAACTAAAGGGATACCTAGGATTACTGTCCCCAGTTATAGATTACTAGTTTTCTTGTGCTAAATTCTTTCTACACAACTTGCATGTAAATATAAAACAAATCCACTATTTCTAATGCAGCCCACTCCCCTCTGATATTGATTGTTGATTGTTGCTGATTGTTGCTGCATGCATAAACATTACTTCCTGTTCCAAATTTTGCCACGCAATATTAAAAATATGACGGTATTTACACCTTTTTTCTCGTGCATCTGTTTATCTCTTACAATAACCAAACATTCTAAATCTAAAGATGCAGTCAGCTTTTTTTTTTCAAAAGTCCATCAGGAATTACAGCCAGAAACTTAAATATCCAGGGATTTAAGTGTGAAGCAGAGTGCCAAGAGTAGCCTTTGTGACCAAAGGCCCACCACGCTCGTGAGAGTGAAGCAGAGAAGCCTTGTTCACAAAGCATTACCTGCTCAGTATGGATGACTCACTGCCACATAATCCAGTCTCGTGTGCTGGGTAAGGAGTAGGGACTGTCACTGCCATGACTGTTCATTAAGATTAAGAACTGTAAATTAAGAACTCTTCACCCAACACTCTTAGCCTTATGCAGTACCTCTGTTGGGTGCTTTGCTGTTTGAATCTGTCCCTGAGGTTTTGTGAGTGAAGGCAGCTTGTAGAACTTCTTAATGAGTCTAGGCCCTAGACTCTGAGAGGAACATAAAGACTCAGAAAATACTGAAGGCAATATCAAATAGTGTCAACATAGGAACTGAAAATTATCTCATGTGCCAAGACCAAAAACAACTTCTAAAAATATAAAGCATCAAGCAAAGTGAAAAACTGTACTCAATAGTAATTCAGAACACTTTATAATTAGTCATCTTTTCAAGCGATACTGCCATGGAACCTGTTAAAACATAATTGAAATAATTTAGAAACTGAAGCCATATAAGTTTATAACGTTAATTTTATTTTTAAAAGATGGATTCGAGAACTACTGACTTGAAAAGCTTTTTAAATCCAAGACCCTAATAAGCTATAAATTGACAACATGAGATAGCACATTTTGTTGCTGATTCCAGGATGGCAATTCAGTATTGTTAACATTTCTTCCTGCTTTCTACTAATTTTATGTGCCTTTGAATTAATTTATGGCTATTGTTGAGAGTGGATTAATCACCTTGATAATATTTAATTTATTTGGACTTGCAGTAGAGAAGATGTTTAAAGTTAATATCCCTTGAATAATTTACTAAGGGAGTCTTATACAGCATATCAGGTGTCAAAGCTAGAAGTATCTTTGCTTTTCTTTTATGATGTGTGCAAAGTAGAACTGTGTCAAATTACTTTCAAGAGAGTAGAGTTAATTTCTCCATGAGACCTCCTAAGGACACCTAGGTTGTAAAGTTGTCATATCTCTTATTTATTGGTAAGCATAGCAATGCCTATTGCAAGAATTAAGCATATTTTTCAAAATCTTTTTTTACCTACATCTTATTCTGATAAAAGAACAGCTCAGACCTTACTAAAAATCATTGCTCATTGAATCAGTCATCCTATTTTGTAAAGCTCTCCTGAGATCTCCTGCTTTTAGTTTCCAGATTTTCCATGTAAAGCCCAATGTGATATGGTGTCAAACATCTTAGCTCTATTATATAAATGTCTAATATTCAACCAGGCAGATAGAGACTTGATCCAAAGAAGGACTTAAGAGGACTTCCCTGTGCTTGTCGTACCAATGCCTAACTTCCAGGCTCCAAAATCAGTATTGCACTAGAAACAAACCTTTATGTTTCACCTAACATGGTCTTTTCATTTACAGAGGTGCAGTCTCATCATAGTACAGCTCTGGGACCTTAGGACCTAGCTTGTGGATTTCTACATTATGTTCCATTTGAAAATAAAAAGCTCTGGTGGGAATAGACTAGCATATTAACTGAGCACTGAAAAATCAAAAATTTCCCTGGAGCAACAGAGAGGGAGAAGATATCAACCAAAACAGTGGTTTAAAAATCAAATTAATTTCAAATTTCTTTTACTGAATATCATGCAATTTTGTCCAACAGCTGAAAATAAAATAGGTATTACATATTAAAAGCAGTTGGGATTAATAAAACAGAAAGAAAAATCCATGGTATATTACATTTCTGTGAAAAATTCCTGATCAAGGCAGTTGCTCTGTGCAAAAAAGACAGAAGTTTTCAATATAATGTATTTTATCTGGTCAGTGTGTTCAGTTCACCAAACCATGTTTATATACCTTTATAAAATCAGGGTGTCTTTTTTCTGCCAGACCAGCCCTACTTCAACTCCCTGTGCAGACTGCTCTCTACATGAATTAAACCAAGTATGCTCTTACGCCTTGTAACAGCAAACAAGAATGTTATATTGAACACTAAAGAAGGTGCTAACATTTATTTCCCTTCCATTTGTTCCCTGTAGTTTTCAAGCTTATTTTCAGTATGTGTGTCCATGTGGCCTCCCAGCCTTTATGGAAAGGGAGCACATAAGATTTATAGATGCTCTTGGTTGAAATGAACTTCAAAAGTCAGAAGGTGTGCAAAAGTATACAAAGTTTTTTTAATAAATTACACTTGGCATGGAAATTTGTATAAGTTAGTCCTTGATCTCCCAGCACTGATGCCTAGAAATAGAACACAATTTTTTCTAGTCAATATTAGACTGATAATATAAAAGAAAACCTTTACTAGAAAGCCTTCAGGTACACAGTACTGTGAAAAAGAGTGCTGGGAATTAGATCCGTATGATTTTATAAGATCAAGGATTTGAATATCTAGCCAATATTGTCCAATTAAAGAAGCAGTTGGTTAAATAATCTCCTCCCTAGGTTTTTCCCCATTGGAGCACTCCTATCGTACCTGTATTATGTCTATGATTACACAGTGCAAAATAAAATGTCCTTGGTGAACAAACAAGCAAGACTAAACAAAATTTTTAGAATGCCATCAATAAATGTTTGTTCACTATGAGCAGGAAAGTTGGAAAAGTACTAGAAGTTATACCTAGGCATTTAACAGTCTGCAAAGCTGCAAATACATAAAGAATACATAAAAAGCTAAAAATATTTAGGCATCTGCATAAACACATTGAAGGGGTGTTTGGACAAAGATGTAAGTTGAAAGTAAAAAGAGAACTAGACAGGTTAACAAGAGTGTGAAAGGGAAAGAAAGGAAGAAAGGGAGAAAGAGGGAGATCACCAATCCTGGCTCCAGAACTGATCAGCTGATGGGACATCCAGGGCCCTGGGGCACATCCACTCCCAGCCCTCAAAGGGGTTCCTTTTCATAGAGAAGTTTTCCTCACCCTGGAGATAAGTTTCTCACTTTCTCTGTAAATGAGTTATCATGTTCAGTCCATTCTTCTAGATCTTTTAACACCTTAAATTTTAACTTTCATAGTTCTTGGATTCTGTGCTGCTTAGGTGCATAGCTCTGAGCTTCATCTTGAGTGTCAGTAAGCTCTCTTCACAGGGTAGTTAGACAAAACAGTCTTTTTCCTGCTTGACACCAAGGGCAACCATTGCAACCTTCAGGTCCAACAGTATAAACAATGAAGCACTGAGAGGAGCAAACAAGAAGGATGTGACTTCATAACCTGAAGCTATAATTGGACAATTAACCCCAATATGCAAATGGACCAAAATTATAAAAGTGTGGAACCTCATGACCAGTCACCCGTTTTCTGATCACTTTGGGTCCCTCTTGGGTGCAGCCTTGGCCACATTCTTTTACTGCCCAAGGTGTATCCTCTAAGGCCTTTCAATAAATACCTATTTTATTCTCTTAGCTCTCTCTAGTCTCTGTTCCAGGTTCAGCGTCTTGAGGCATCACTTTCTAGAAATGGCTGAGGGCTTTAAGGGTCTTTGGTGGTCTTGATCCTCCCATACAGTCAGTACCCACATCTCAACCTCATTTGCGCACTTGCACTGTGCTGTTCTGTGCTTGTCTTCAGGAGCCAGAGCAAGGATATCTGTCCCAAAAAAGGGCTGCCCTACCACCATTTGCTCCCACTTTCCAGCCACATCCTGTTCTTTCTCACACTGTGTCATTTCCAAAAATCCTAGGTTGGGTCCAAAGCCAACTGGGCATTGGTATGTGCGACATTATCCCCTTCATGTTTTAGGCTTCAACAGTCCACAGGGAAGTATTTCTGGCTCATGTTTAACTTTTACACTCTATCTCCAGCAGAGAAGGCAGAATGAGGATAATAATAATGTATATTTTAAATAAGAAAGTCTAAATACTGTTTCAGATTTAAATTCTACCACAATTACTGGATTACTCATCAGACTGATGTTGACATATGAGTACACAGTTCAGTTAAATTGATCTTATAGCTTTTTTTTTTTTTTAGCAATTAAGGACAAAAAAGTTTTGGAAAAGAATAAAAGCTAATGAAAAAAAATCCTAGAGAAAAAAAATATAATGATATTGTGGCAATGGTTAGCTCCTGGTACTACTGGCATTCTGCACTTAGTCAGTCTCCCAAGGCTGTTGTAGATAGTTTATTTACCTACTCCTTGCTCTAAAAGGGGGACAGATATTGATAGAAAGTTTTTTTTATACTTGTCACTAATCCAGCTGATTCACTCATTCCATTCCTGATCTGCAGCAGTAAGACGACACTGTGACTTCATAAAGATGAATAGGTCATAAAGATGACTTGTGGAATAGCTCCAGGCCCAGATTCTATTCAGTTTTTGGCCATTTGAATGATTTTGGTTTTGGGTAAAATTGGAATGCTTAGTTACACAGCAGACAAGTATAAACAGTGACTTTCATCCTAATGGCTGCAGTGAAGAGCAGGGCTAAGAACAGGGCAGAACGGCGAATTAATTACATAATATGCCTTTTTTCCCCAGTTGTGCATATCCACTGTTAAACGAGTAAGAAGAAAAGGCTATATATTATTTGTAACACAGTAGAGGTTTATTGAAGGAACATTTCGGCTTGCACCCAAATGTGTTCACAAGCAGGCTGGCTGTACAGCTGTACTCTCACAACAGGCTTACAGACACTGGAAGATGGTCACCTGCTACCAGAGAATGGAGAGCTCCCTTTGTTTAATGCTGATTTTTTTTTTCTCTTTCTTTCCTTTTTCTTTATTTTTTCTTTTCAATGTTCAGCATTATCATCTCAGTGATATTGTGGTCCCATTTAGGATAGGTGACAAATTTCCAGACACGGACACCAGACTCTTTAAGTTATCCACACAGAAATACACTCGTAAGCAATGATGTGAAGTTATGACTCTATGACTTAGACCTTTGCTTCAGAACATTCAAAAACATCTGTTGTCACAGTAGCCCTGCCAAACCTTGTTTTGCTGATTGAAGAAACTGGTGATATTGTGTGGCATCTGGTGAGCAGTCCAGGGATGACCTCTTCCGTGTACTGCCAAATTGATTGATTACTCAAGCAAGATGAATGAAGTTGGATGAAGAGCCTCAAGCTGAATATTAGGTCAATACTGAATCCAAGAAGATGAAATTAATGAGCATGAAGAGGAACTTCTTAAAGAAGACAGGCCCTGTAGGGGCTACTCTTAATAACAGTAGAGAAAATACGAGCACATACAAAAGTAAAGAAATTTGAAGTGCTATCCAAAGCACACTGTTGTTTATTTTTCCATAAACCTTTATAATTTTTCATATATTTTTGTGTTTTGGGAGTTTTACCTCTATGAATCTATTAGCTAAAAAATATGAACTATCATGATCGGAGAAATACAGAGAATGAGAGGGAATCATGACAAATATTTGCTAAACCACTTAGTGAATAACTTAATGGTGCTAACATACTAGAGGAAAAGTCGGTAGAATAGAAGTATGCTGACAGGTTATCTTTTTTTCTTGAAAGGCTGGATAATTCTATGGTTAAGAGCATTTATAGCAATTCAGGTGAAAAAATATATTCTTCAAATTTAATAGGAGTAAAATTCCCTAATTTCATGTCTCATTTCTTTAAATAGTTTCATCATTATCTAAATGTTTTGTTGGGTTTGAGTTTTGGTTTTCATTTTTTAATTTGAAACTTTTTATTACATTTTGGTTGGTTTATATTTGTCACTTAATACAAGTGAAGATTGGTCAAAATCAAGATGCATCATTTAGACACACAAAATTCATGAGTCAGTGAACCAGCTAATTGAATCTGAAAATAAAAAAAATCTACCAGAATGTTATTGTTGTCCTGAAGATGAGAAAGTTTGTACTTATATTTTCTAAGCTACTCTGCAGAAACACAAACAAACAAAACATCTTAGCCTGTTTTGTAGTTCTCTTATTTCTCCATATTTTTTCTTAATGTAAGGCATTGTTTCCTTATAGAAAGAAAATTAATACAGAGACAGTTATGCCCATATCTAATTATATGTCTAGGAAGAAGAAGAAGCTTGTGTGAATTAGAAGGCAGTGATATGCTGCAACATTTATGAAAACAAAATACTAATAAAGGAAGAATGTGACTCAACTACAACTTCTGGGATTGATCTTGCCATACCTCCTCTCCTGCTCCACATGATTTATGCTGGAAGAGATAATAGTGGCCAGACTGGACTCCCAACACCCCAAAAACAGACCCCAAACTGAGCTGTAGTGAGAGAAGCTTTCCCTCCATTCAGACATGAGAGGAAATAAGCCCAAGTTCTGTTGAAGTGAGATGATGCAAAGCTCATATCGGTCTCAGTGAAAATTAACACGCTGAGTGCCTTTCAGGACTAGCAGCATTTGTTTTGATCTTCTTCTTCTTCTTCACACTTTCCTTGTCTTTATAGAGACACAGAACACTTTTAATTTTGTATTTTCCCACCCTCTATCTCCATACATTTTCTCTCAGCTGGAAGCACTCTTTGTTCAGTTGATTGTTCTCACCCATTCCCATGGCTAAGCTCATGCAAGGAGAGGATTGAACATATCACTTTTCAAGTCACCCTGAAGGCTGTGAAACCACATTCATTTTAAGTTCTTACCAGGGGTGAAGCTAGAGAATTTTACGATTATTTTCTAACTAGGGATACTTTTTGAAAATGCAAAAGTTTCATTTTTTATTGTATATATATATATATATATATGTATTTGCATGTTTATATATAAGTGTTCACATTTATATGTATATTTACATATAGTTGTTATGTGGAAAAGTAATGAAATCTCTCTATGATGGCACAGATTGATCCAAGAAAAAAAAGTAAAAAATAAGACCACCTTAGTGCCATTGGATCCTAATGAAGGTTGTTAACTCTCAGACAAAACGTAATAACTTTAAAAATGAAGAATGTCAAGATGGGACTTGCCTGTTTTAAAAAGTGCAGTTATTTTTAGCTCTGACACCAGCTATTAATTTTACAGCAAGTGTCTGAACTCAATGGAGCAAAGAAAGTTATAAACACTTTGCTTTCTCAAGTTTCCAAAAGGAACTAAAATAGGCTCGTTACCTCAAATTGCTGCTGTCAGATTACTCACGGGGGGCTGAGAAGCATGGCCACAAGCTGGCATAAAAACCAGGTGAGGGGGACAGAGGTAGGAGTGCAGCATCTGCCCTCAGCAAAACCAATGGTGTGATGCTACTGGCAATGGATTCTTTGGCATGTATTGGTAGCCAGAGGAAGCAGAGGAAAGAGGCTGGAAACAGGCAAATGACAGTAATGCAGTTAAGGAGAAATCAAAAAGAGGGTGTGGACAGTGAAAAAAAGAAAGATGTTTCCTTGGTCTTAATGGCATACTTTACACGGTGTTTTACATGTGCCAAAAAGGCCAGAACCACCTTTAGAGTGAGGTATGTCAGAAAGTGCTGACCTGATGTAATGGAGATGGATGGCTGCTCTAAAACACCAGTGATGGACACAGACGGAGGCCAGCAGGCTCAGTCCAGAGCTCAGGCCACTGGATGTGTTGGGATGAGGTGGCAGGCCTGTTGCATGGGTCAGAGAGAGGTGGTGTCTGCCCAGCCATTGCTCATTCTCCCTGAACGAGCGTTGCAGCATATCCTTAAAGAGATCTTACTAAAACCTGAAATTTCTTTTTTTTTTTTTTTTTCATGTCAAAAAACTGAGTTTCAGTGACAGGTATTAAGATTTGCAGATTTCAGTATTTTTCCCCCTTGTTAGAATAAGAAAGCAGGGAAACAGCCAATAAAAGCCCTTTGAATTTGAGCATTTGTGTTGGAATTGCACCAAATTGACTCCGTCTTGGAAACTCTTTAGGGAAATTAAACTACACAGAAAAAATTTATTAATTCCCACATACATAACTGAGTATTTTTCATTCAGAAAGAAGCCAAAGTAACATAGGAAACCATTTTCTGCTCAGCAAGCAGTTTAATGGTCAATCTGACTGGCAATTGAGCATCACTCCCTCTCTACTATGATAAAAATGAATAATACCAAAGTTTAAATAACTCTTAAATCATGTCTCAAAATATTCAAAAGTTATTTTACACTCTGTGTTTCAGAGAGGAAATACCTTGATTTCCTTATTAATATTCACAAATTACAGGATTTAGTTTGTCAGAAACCAGAAAGAAATATTAGCAAATATGAATGTTAATTATTTTTTCATTGAACTACTTTTCTCCTAGAATATCTTTTCAAGCTTGTCTGAAAAAAGAGGAAAAAGGGAAAAGAGGAAAAAGGGAACTAATCTCTCTTCATTTCATTATAAACCTAATTCTGCCAAACCTTTGAGCACATAATTGAGTCCTCAGAGATTATAACTGCTTGCCTGAAGCTAGGCATTTACTTACGACTTTGTTCAAGTTGGCATGATCTGATTTTCAGGTACTGATCCCACAGAGTTTTTCTCTGAGTTCATGGGAAATGAGCACATTGTGCAGAGGACAGAATACATCATCAAATGTTCCCCTATTATGATAGAAGGGTATACAATTGTCTGAAATGCTTCCCAGTTTAGTGTCTGTCTTGGGATATTGAGATATCCTTGTATTTGTTATGGGACACTTTAGTCCCAACAGAATGCAATCAGGGGGAATAAAAGGAGACAGTAGAATAGTTCCTCAAATTAGTTTACTCTAATAACATTCAGTAGCAAATGAAACTAGGCTGTCAAATATCCTGGTCAAAGAGAGCTTAAGAAGGTAAGAGAGTAAAGAAATTAAGAATTTAACAAAATATTCGCATTTCATTGAGCTTTTTGCTTACTGTGAGTCTCCAAAACCAAGTCCAGAGCTATTGAAGGCATGTACAACACTAAAGAAGTAATAAACTGCTGTAGGGTACCCATTCAACCGCCTGCAGTTCCCAGGCACGCAGAAGCAATTGAACACTGTTGTGTGGAGTTTCCTGTTAGTAGGCAGAGTACACATGCAGCTTGTGTACTCTACATTCATGATGGATCTGTGTGTTAATCGATTTTTTCCTACTCTTTTTGGTGTTCTGAAATAATTCTGTCATAAGCATGTCTCTAAAATTTTTTATCTGAAGAACAGATGAGATCTTTAAGGAACATAAGTTGAACATGTATAATTTTCATTGCAAACAACTACATTAACTCATGTATGAGACTTTTTTACTCATGTAATAGATGTCTGCTGTTTGCTTCTTAAGATTTCCTGATAAAAATATACACTGTCATTCTCCTGCTTACAATTATAGCGCCGTTAGTGCACAATGTTTTTCAAGAGTTCTCTGACACAAAAGAGTTAAGGGAAATAATACTGGGGCTTGAACTGGTGGATTTATGATACAAGTAAAGCATTGCCCTCAGACTGCAGGCAATGGAAAAAATGGAAAACTTTGTGAAAAGGAGGATTTTTAAAGCTTCGTGATAATCAAATGGGAATTTGAATGTGTTTTCCTTGAAATTGGGCAAATAATAACAAAAAGAATAGTATGTTTTTTCAAGTCTCAAGTTTCTTTAAAAATCGTACCATTCTGTACATATCAGGACACCAAGAGTTCTGGTAGCTAAACTTCCTGAGGCAAATTAAATGTAAGGGATTCAGTAACTTCCTTTCTATGATCTTTCCCTGACCTTTTTTCGTATATAAATATTAAGGAACTTCAACCAAAAAAGACCTAACTCAGCATGGTCCAAACATATTTGTTGATGACTTGAACATTTCCAGTTCAAAAGTCACTTTAATATGATCAAAGTGTGTGAGAGATGATGCTTTTAAACTTGACAAGAAATGATATTTTGCAATAGGGCTGAATAAAAGAATGGCATTTTCTTAGGCTTTTATAAAGCCTTCTTTCTTATTCCCCATCACATCATTAGACTGTGATCTCCTGAAGTATCTTCTTAAATCTTCAGTTTTAAGAAGTGCGGAAATATCTAATTTTTAAGTTATCTTTAACAACACTAAGTGTTGCTCAACACCTCAGATCTCAACAAGCAGATTTTTTGTCTTCCTGCTGCAAGTCTACAGAGGCCAGACAAATACTTTCTGACTTTTAGCCTGACTCTAACTGCGGATAAAGTCTACAGACATCTGGGACCAGGCAAACACTTGGCCTTCGCCTGCTTATGTGGCTGTCCCAGTTCCTGATTTGGTCAGAATCAATTTAATAGCCTGACAGCTGGCTGAAATTTTCATTTATTTCAGCAGCTTGGGAACTGATTGCCACTGTTGTGTGACAAAGACATCTTGTCCTGGTATTTTTTTTTATGCCACCATGTCAAGCATTCATTTTTAGCAACTTAATTCTAAACTTCAGTGATTTGGATGTTGTCGGCTCTTTGTATCTCCCTCTAAGTAAAAAAAAAATCAATGGCCAAGTAACAAAAGAGGTGCCATAAATACATGTTTAAACAAGCTAACAAATTTAGTTATCCAATATATAGAGAGAAGTTCATCAACACAAATGTTCTTGAAAACAAAATGCAATTATTGGTGTATTCATGAGAGGCTGTTATTACGATATATCTTAGCACTTGTGAGTCTCCATATGTGTATTTTGCTTAATTTTAATTCATTTTGGATCACTTGAGCGCCCAACTGAGGGAGTTTTAACTTGATGCTGAATGTGTGTTTTTTGTTTTGAGGGCTCGCTGTTCACAAATACATCAGAAAAGTCTTTGAAGCTTGATGTAGAGAATGCATCCTTACGCCCATTAAACAGTGTCCTTCATAAATTCCGGTGTTTGCTGACTACTTGCACGACTTCCAGCATCTTAACCCCCCACATATAACTGCATTTCCCTGCTAGAGGGCAGTTGTACAGTGTTTTGGATAAAGTCAGCAAGCTTCAGCAGAGCTTTGGGGGAAAGCTCTTCCAGAAAGTCAAACATTAGGTGGAAAGTGTAAGACAGTCACTCATGGCAAATGAATGAAGTTCAGTCTGTTTGGTAACACTCAAGACAAGTGGAGCAATGATACCTGAAGTTAAAACTGAAGAGCCACAAACACCTTTGGGAAAAAAAAAATCTTCAAACACAGAGGGAAAACTGGAAAACAGTGATGCAGAATAGGCCTCTCTCTTTGATGCAGCTTATCACTTGGCCTCTAAAGGAACTCTCAACACTCATGGAAACTCCCTCCAGCCAGCCCTGCTGGTTAAGTACAAAGGAATCCTCTTGCAAGCTGCAAAGCTTTTTGAAGACAACCAGCCACAGGTGTTCTGAATGCCTCTCAGCCCACCTGCCTTTTGACAATTAAGGCTAAGAGAGCAATGATAAGGTTGACACCCACACAGTCTATTTGAAATTTATAATACCCAACCATGATAAATTACAAAGTAATTTTAATCTAGATTTTAGATATATAAAATGATCGAAGAATATTTTGTTTGAATGTTACCCACTAACTCTAAGGTTTACATAAACCAGGGTGAAATCAGAAGATTTTAAAATTTTCTTATACAATGGACTTGCCTCAGAAGATTACAACTCAATTTAAAGTGATATGTAAAGAAATATGCTAGCCAAGGGTACAGAACCATCTCTTCAAATTGAGATCAAACACGTCAAATCTATAGCTCACCTTAGGACTGAACACACATTAAGTTTGGGCAGATGGACTGACAGTATTTTAGTAAGAACATTCTATTTTGGTTTTGGTTTTGGGTTTTTTTTTAGTCTTGTTTTAATAACTCCTTGCAAATTTGTCTCTTAAAAGTAGGTGCTATGAAGCATAAGAGCAGATATTTTAAAATTGCATGTCTTTGTTGTAAAGAAAAATAAAGACAAGAAACAAAATTTGTAAACTTGTATTCAACTGAGGAAAATTTGTGCTATCCACAGGTATTTCTTTCAAAGCTGGACCCAGCCCTCAAGAGTGATGCTGAAGGGCCATTTACACCAGGAAATTTTCTTTGGAAAACCGAGCGACACTAGCTTTTTATTTGTGTGCTTTGTGGACAGGCTGAGTATTGACCTGGTATTCCTGGAAGGACAGACTTTGAACACTAGGCTTAAATTCTGCCAGAACTGGAATTTTTACTGCGGGGGAAAATAATATTATTTTAATGCACTCATTTAAGTTCAAGAGCAGGTTAAATGAGTTGAATTAATTCATATGTCACAGTCTAGAGCTATGAGACTCAGACACTGCCACAGTGGATGAGACCAAAAGTTCAGCTAGCTCACTAACCCATTCCTGGTAGATGCCAGCAGCAGCTGCTTAGGGCAGGAGTAGAAGACAACAGGCATGTGTAGAGTAATCCTAACCTATAGTCTGGTTATATATTCCCAGTTTTTGGCAGCAGTTTAGGGATTTGTGGAAGCAAAGATTACATGCAGATCAGAAAGTTTTTTAGTCATGAATGGACCTGTTTTCCATTCATGAGCCTAATCCTCATTTCCACTTTTGGTTTCCAAAATTTGCTCATGCAGGCAGTTCTACCATTAGTGCATTATTAAAAGTACTTCTCTTTTGCTTCAGTTTAAATATTTTGCCTGATAATTTGAATGGCTTCTCATGAGTACTTATGCTGGGAGGAAAGGCAAATACTAAATCTCTGTATGATAGTTTTTCCCTCTTTACCTCCTGCAAACAAATTATGATTTTGTAGACTTCTATAATATTAGTCTTCTTTTTCTTTTTCAAGTTAAAATCTTTGTCTAACGCATATTAATGAATATTCTTTTCATATAATAGCCTCTCCTTTTCTTGACTAGGTTAATTTGTTCTTTTCTAATTAGCAGGAAGGATGAGAACTACATAGTTCTCTCATAGTTAATAAGTTACATAGGCTTACCAGGTATTTACCAGCCAGAATTATGTTCTGTTTCTGTTCTGCTCCATTCCAAATAATTCCCAATATAATCTCCCATTGCCAATTTGACTTGCACTGATCCAATTAATGAAAAAAGAAAACATAATCTAAGTTTGTTTGGTTTGGTGTTGGTTTTTTTTTGTTGTTGTTGTTTTGTTTTGGGGTTTTTTTGGTTTTGGTTTTTTTTTTTTTTTTTTTCTGTGATTCAAGGCAAAAAATACATTTTATTCTGACTCCAGGGGCATGTAAACAGTAAAGTTACAGTGACAAATGCAAAATTCCTCTGTAATTTCAGTATCAATAAATGTATCTTAGATATTTCTTAAAAGTAAAATTTCTGTTAGGATATTAAATATAAATAAAGTTTATGGAATAATTTAATTGATAAACTGTAAATTAGATTTATATGTTATAAGTATTTTATTTAGAAAGAGCTGGAAATATATGCCCCAAAACAGCAAAAAGCATTTGGCACAAAGATCTAACAAAATCTGTCTTCTGAAATAAGCTTTCCATTGGCTTCCAAGACTCACTGCTATGAAATAGCTTTTAAAACCTCTTAGTATTGCTCAATGTAATGAAAAGCTACCTACATGCTGAATATATTGCTTTGGTGTACTTTTCATTTGAGTCAAAACAATATGTTCTAAGATTTAAAGTCCAGCTGAGAGGATTTTACAGGGCAAGGAAGAGTTAGTTGTGTGTCATCATTACAGGACTTTGCCACATAGTTCTGCAGTTCTCCAGAAATCTGTAATGATTCACACCCACTAAGGTGAAGTACAACAAAAAACTAACATCTCCTTTACAAGAGGCAATACAAGATAGAACAGATAAGAAGGCATCATTAAACAGGCTGAACACAAAGGGACCATGATTGGGAAGCTCCCTCCAACTTACTGACACAAGTCATATTTACCATAGGTGTAGACACACTCTATGGAAGTGAGTCCTGGGAAATCTGGTCAGTTTGAGCCTCAGCCTGTCCAAGCAAAGGTAGGTCTTAACCATATTTTGCAGTTTGAAGGTAATGTGGTGGTTTAGTCCAGTACAAGTCAGTACAAGCACTGACGAAATCCATCAGGTGTGCAATGCATGTGGGGACATATATTCCACTTTCCCTGCTTGAAATTATAAATGATTAAATAGAGAACCCACATATCAACAACTTCAACTTTTCCAACATCGTTGGGAAAAAATATTAAAATGTTTGTAAATCAGAGATCTTTTATGTACTAATGTGCTTATTTTTAAGTCTCCATGTTTTCTTTCCTCATGACTTCACCAAGAAATTTAAGAAAACATATTTACAATTACTAGGAAGGAAGGAAGGAAGGAAGGAAGGAAGGAAGGAAGGAAGGAAGGAAGGAAGGAAGGAAGGAAAGAAGGGAAATTGATGTGATGAGAAGGCAAATGAGCAGTCTGCTTTTAGATTAGCACACTTTAAAATCTCTTTTGTAACTCCAGTCCTAATGCTGCTCTTTAGGACAATGAAATTTTAAGAAAACCAGATAGTCAACAAACTTATGTATTGCCTGTTCTGGGTGGGGTAAGCTTTCCCAAAACTCTAATTATGAAAATTTTAAAGACCTGGTGTTACTGTATATTCAATCTACAGAAAACATTACAAGAGAACTCAGAAGAAAAGTGATGAGTGGGCAGAAGATTTTTTCAAAATCTCTGGAGAAAAGGAACAATAGCTTTATAAGAAATGTGACTATTTGAGGGAGCATGAGCTGGGGAATATGACCTTTTGAAAGAGTTAAGACTGCATAAATTTCACCTGTGTGAAAAAACAATATAACTAATTCTTATATCCCTGGTTTTCAGACACATGGAAGCAGAGACAGACTGGCAAGAGAGAGAGAGCAGACAACTTCTGGGTTATGGTTGCAGGCATAATATCTTTCTCAAATAAACTGTAGTACCTCTGTAGCCAGTATGATATCTCACAGTGTTTTATTAGCCTCCTGTTGAAGTGGCATATAAAATGCTGTGCTACAGAATTAATGCCCTAGAGTTACATTATTTTGGGGTCACTTAGGTGGGAAAGAAGTGTTGGAAAGGTGGTTTATTAGGATTGGCAAACTGTCTCTATTGAAATATTATTTTTGGTGCAGTGAGGACTTGGAATAATATCACTTATCACCAGTGTATGGGTAGAAAATAGAACCAGTACTCCTTTGATGACAAGGATGTCCTATAGTCTTTCCCAACCTATTTTTTTTTCTTTTCTGTGAGGTCTTTTTCCCCATTCTCCTCATTTCCTCTTCTGCCCCCTGAACTAGGCTATTGAGATAACAGTAAGTTTAAAATAAACACTGCCTCCTATGTAAATTTTGATTACTGTGATCAGTTTAAGTCATGACAATGCCAGGTGGGAGACAAAAAATCACTTTTGGAGTTGACTTGTTTTACTTTTTTTTTGTTTTTCTACTGTTTGCTGTTTAAATACAAATAGTGCCAGCCATGCAGAGACTGTGTTCTACTTGGTAAACTTGATTTAAGAACACATTCTATAATGTTTCACTTCCCAAGAGGCAGAAAGTATCCACACTGTAAAATTAAAATGTGTTAATACTTTGTTTTTCCCTCTTACCTCCACTCTACCCCATCTCTGTCTTCCCTCCTCTTTTCTTTTATGTCTTAGTAAAGCAGTACTTAGAGACTGTTTCGGCCTCTTTCAGAAAAAGTATTTTTTCCTCTAACTTTAATCATTACTTTTTCACCATTCTGTTAATTTATTTGTTCTCATTAATTTGCTAAGAAAAGCATTTGTCAAGAACAATTCTTCATGCTTGTGTATTTTTTCAGCCTAACTTTGAACTATAAAAGGCAATAATTTTTAAAGATGACCCTGCAAAAACTATGTACACCACGTCTAACAGGTCCAACAAAACTCTGCTTGTTTCATGAGCCACTGTTTCATGCCAGTGGTCAGTGAAACATCCTTCTTCTTAGGAGGTCTCTGGATACAGCATTGATCCTTAAATTAATGTTTCAGAGGAAATAAGCACAAGCAATGTTGGTCCTTATGGAAAATACCTTGAGGAAGCTAGGGAATAAATATTAACAAGAAAGGTGCAGCTCCTTGTTGTTGAATTTCAGCTCTAATAGATAACGCATAATCATCTCAATATTGCGTTTGAAGGGCTAACAGAATTTTATAGCATGCATTCAACATGAAGGCTCCTGATTTTGTCAGCTAGCAGCAAACATAATGAGACATTTAACTGGGGACATGCTGTCTGAACTGTAATTGGACAGAACTTGCTTATTTAGGGGGTGGTGCTTCTTCTTTTGGGAGAATAGAATGCATTTATTTAAAGAAAATAATACATATGCTTACGTATAAACCAAGGAGCAATTATTATCATGTTTTTCCAGGTTATTTTGTAAAACTGATCTGGTTATTTTATATGAAATCGGAAAAAGGAAGAAAATTGTGCAACTGTTGGGGTTTTCTTTCTTTGTTTGGTTGGGCTTTTTGTTTTGTTTTGTTGTTTTTTGTGGATTTTGTGGGCTTTTTTGTGTTTTTTTTCTTGTCCAGGATTGTACATAAACAGAAATATATCATGCATGTGGAATTTTCTTGCATCCTTTGTACATAGGAGAACTTTTTTTCTTTTTTTCTGCAGCTTCACTGAATCATTGTGATTTTTTTCCCCCAGAAAAGTAAGGAATCTTCATAACTTAAATTAATTTCAAAAGAAAATGCACAATGTGAGCAAATTCATTTGATCTGAATGTCAGGACATCTGCAAGCCACATCTTTACAAAGAACATGTGCTCATCAACAGTGCACACAAGTAATTAAACTCAACCCTAATTTTCTTAAATGTAATTGAATTTCCTGGTGTGTGGTGTATTGTGAAGTTACCTACCAGGGGTTTCAATAAGCTTTGGCAGCATTAAAGACAGCATGTTTATACAATCACAGTGAGAAGTTTAAAAACTCACTGATTCCCTAAATGTTAAAACATATAACAAGCTGGTTTTTTCATTTCTTTTAAACAGTCAATTCACATCTTTACACAAATCCCCTTTATGAAGCTAGGGTTTTTTCAGTATCTTCTGTTTGCTAAAGGTGAAAAAAGTGATAATTTTTTGTCTGCAGAGTGGCATTCTGCTCACAACTGCTCTCAGCAGCAAGTAAGAATTCTTTATGAATTTATGTGTCCTTTCTCCTGGTGAGTCTTTGGATTTGTCACTGTTCTTCAAGAGCCACTTGAAAGCAGACCAGCTTGTGCCTTTGATTGTATCACTGAACTATTTAGGTTGAAAAAAAACATTCAAGGGTGTATTTTTTTCTTCTGCTTTTACAACAGGTTCATAGCTGGAAGGCTACAAATGCTGTGAGATTAAATACACATGATTTGGAGTACATTTATTTGTTATGATGCATTCAAGATGCTGTACTGTCCATAGTCTTTCAATTTCCATTTCCCCCACCCTCCCCACCATAGCAGACTATGATAGTTCAACTTCAAAAGTAAAGTCCCATCTTCTTTTCAGATCTGTCTGGAAAAATAGTTTTTGTCCTAGATATGAGAAAAGAGAATCACGAGTTTTTACTTATATTGCAAGTACTAGCAATTTTTAGGCAACTTTTGCTGCAGGCTTGAGTGGATGTTATTTGCACATCACAGCACCTACAAGGCCAAAAGTAACAGAAATTGAAATATGGCAATAGATGCCCAACCTCGCGCCCAATTTATTAATAATTCTCAGGCTTATTTATGTCCAAGTACAGCTATACTACAGATCAGATTAATCTGATTATCAAATGGAAAGACTAAGATGGAAGGGAAACCCATGGAAAACACTGAGACTATAAATGGCCAAATATATCAATATTAGCAACATTTGAAATAATAGATAACTCTCCTACTCATGACAACTCAAAGAAGCTGACAAGAGGAGCTTAAAAATTTGTCCCAGTCTCAGAGTTTGGACATCATTGGCATAAGTGAAACTTGGTGGGATGTGCCCTGTGACTGGAGGGCCATGATGGATGGTTACAGGCTCTTCAGGAGGGATAAGCAGAGCAGAAAAGGCAGGGGTGTGTTAGAACAATAATGGAAGGTCTGGAACGTATGGAGCTTACAGTAGTTTTAATGACATGGCTGAGAGCCTCTGGGTAATGATTAAGGGACAAACAAACAATACGGGTGGGATGTCATTGTGGGAGTCTAATATAGACAGCCTAGCCAGGACAATGATGCCAAAGAATTATTCTCAATCAACTGCCCTTGTCCTTATGAGGGATTTCAACCTGTTGGAAATTGACTTTGAGCATCACATCTGACACGAACAGTTGCAGAAGGTTCCTAAAACACCTGGATGACAACTTCATGGTACAGGCACTCAGACACCTGCCTAGGAAAGATATACTGATTGATTTGCTGCTTGTCAGCAGAGGAGGTCTCATGAGTGAAGTGGACATTGGTGACCATCTTGGCCACAGCAACCACAAAGTGACTGAGTTTAAAATCTCTGTTGGTAGGAGGAAAAGTGCCAGGAAGATTTCAACTCTGGACACAAGGAGAGCAGACTCCAAGCTTTTCAGTGAAGCAGTTAAGTAAGTCTCCCTGCAAGAATGTTTTGAAGGTGTTTTGAAGTGACCATCAGTGCTGGTCATTTTTTTACGCACCACCCCCTACAGGCAATCCCAGAATGTCAGAAGTCAAGCAGACAAGGCAGAAAGCTGACTTGGCTGAACAGAGATCTTCCCTTGGAAATAAGGCAAAAAAAGAAGGTATATGCCCAGTAGAAGTAAGGACAGGTCATGTGGAAGGAATACAGAGATGCTGCTTGCCACAGGGAGAAAATTCACATGGTCAAAGCTCCACTGGAGTTGAAGGTGGCCAGAACTGTGGGACAGAGCAAAAAGAGGGGGTTTTAAATACATTAATGTCAAAAGGCCGTGCAGAAATTGCATCTCCCAGGATGAGGATAGTCATCCCACAAACAAGGACTTAGAGAAGGCAGAGATGTTCAATGCTTTCTTTGCCTGTGTCTCCATCACTAAGAGGTTGTAAGTGCCCTGAGTTAGAGGACTGGCTGTGAGAGTGAGAGAATACCAGTTGACCCTGAAGTTGCAAGAGATCTGCTGGTTCACCTGGATCCCTGTAATTCTATGGGTCCTGATATGATTCATCCAAAAATACTTAAAGACCTGGCTGGCACCGCTGCAAGGCTCCTCTTAGCAATTTTTGAATAGTCTGGGAAATCTGAGAATGTCCCAGTTACTGGGAACTGGCTAACAGTGTCCCAGTTTTCAAAAAGGGCAAGAAGGATGACCTCGTAAACTACAGGCCTGTAAGTCTCACTTCCTGACTTATAAGGTTATGAAGAAGATTGTTCTGGGGGGTATTGAAAAACACCTGAAAGGCAACACAGTCATTGTTCCCAGCCAGCACAACTTCATGAGAGGAAAGTCCTGCTTATTGAACCCAATTTCCTTTTGAAAACTTTATTTTTGGAAAACCAGTTGATATAATTCTTTTGGATTTCAGTAAAGTTTTCAATAGTGTATCTCACAGGATACTTCTGGACAGAATGTCCGGCACACATCATGGATAGGTGACGGGTCAGACACAAAGGGTTATGGTGAGTTGGGTGACATCAGACTGACAACCTGTCACTAGTGGGGTTTGACATGACTCCATCCTCTGCCCTGTGCTCTTCAAAACCTTCACAAATTATTTGGATGCAGGACAGGAAGGGATATTAAGCAAGTTAGCAGAAGATACTAAAATCTTCAGTATTAATTGACTTTTATATTTAAGGTAGAAAGGAAAATTAGTCTATCAGTATAAAATGGTGAACTAGAAAGTGTTGGATATTTTTTTTTAAAGAGAGAATAAGAGTATGCAGTCTGTAAAGGAAAAGTCCAATGAAGTATTTTTGGAATGAAAGACTGCATGGTTCTACTAAAATGACTACAAATCATTAGTAAAATAATGGAGAGTTAGATGCCTCAGCTTCTAAATTAAATGTTTAATAGAAGTCCCCTGAAGATTGCAGGCCATAGACTAAGAGATACCCAGTTTCCTATATGCTTCCCCAGCCATGCATATAAATTACACCACCTGAGTGTTACTCAGTATGGGAAGAAACTCTTCCACCTCTGTGAAGCAAAAAAGCAGCAAGAAACTGCTCATCATCCAGAAACACATATCTTTTATCTCGTGTGTGTCCTAATAACTTGATCTTCCTCAGTGACTTCTGTAATCCCTAATGCTCTAACTCTCCAACTCACAGCTTTGTTCTTCTTTTCATTTTTAAACCCCCAAAAAGGCCAAGTTAAATCAACAGGACAGAAACCTACTAAAACATTTCTCCTGCAATATTTACAATTCTTTTCTGTTTGTGAAGAGAGCTCAGTGTTAGCCTGGGGAATCTGTTTTCAGCCTGCTGTGTCTGTTCGGTGTGCATTAGCCACAGAAGCTCTGCCCATTTTTTATTGAAAGTTGTTAATCTCTGGATGCCACAGTCATGATCACTGAAATAAGGTCAGGAAGCGAATGTCAGAGGCTTTACTCTGTGTAGCAGCGTCTGACAAAGAAGTTCATTGTTATTGTTCAAAAAACTTTTGGTGTGTGTTTGAAAAATATCTATTCTATTTAGATACACTGGTCTTCATCACTTCTTGCCGCATCAGAGTGCAGCTGACAGAATACCAGTGGTTTATAAAGGCTGTACAGAGAAGCAGAAAGATCCAAGATAATGCTCGTAGCAGCATCTGTTTGACTACAAACAACAAATACTGTCTCATAATAATGAATCAACAAATATTCTTCAAAAATCTCAAAACAGCCTGATACTTCACAAAGAATTGAAATATTTTCTTTTGTCTGTTTTGTAGATTTTCCTGGATGATAGGATTCTTATGTCTTTGGAAACTACTATAAAAATTATAAAAATATTCAATGTAATTACTTAACATATTTACTATGTGCAGCAAACACATAATTTATTGTAATTGGGATTGAGCTTGGGACCACCAGGACAAATAAGAATAGCAATCTTCATTCTGTAAGATAAAGACAAACTCCTATACTTCAAAGCTGTACAGAAATATCTTGTATGCCTCAGAAATAAAAGATATTACATTCCTTACCTTGAACAGAGTTAATACCAGGCTGCCTAGGACCTGATTGTGCAAGTTTGGCCGATGGTAGGAAGTGCTACATATGAAGTTTCCATAATTTCACCATGGAGGGTGGTCTTTGATGTAAAAGAGTAATTAATATTGGTACCAAGTTCAGAAATAGTGATGTGACACAATACATCTTCCTCCATGATTAACTTTGCAGCTTGCCTCTGTTCTGGGCTAGTAAGTCTTTTCTCAGTATATGCTCCTTTCAAGCTGTAACAAGAACTGGACAAAACATGAAAAAAACTTTTTCACAAAACAGGCTTGTCCGGCATGTGATTATGTCTTGTAAAGTATACACTAAGACTTGTATAATGGATTTTTTTTCTTGAACTTCACTGTTAGAGCTTGTTCTCCCTGTTGCTGGATGTGCTCCAGGTGGTAACATTGCCATTTGTTGCTATGGAAATCAGTGCCAGAGGTTGCAGGGCTAGTGAGAGTGTGCTGGGTAAATCACTTAATGGAACATGACATTGTCAGACATCTATTATCTTTCATTTATGATAGTTTAATTTTCTCTCTTACTTTGCTGGGCTGCTACCACTTTCTGCTTAATAGCCCTGGTACAAGAAGTATTTTTTAATGTATTGTGGCTCTATTGCAAATCTTTACCCCTGTATTATGCAGATGCTTTTAACCCTGGTTTAAAATAAGTAGACATTACAAGGAATGGAGTCCCATCTTACAAGACTCTGTGAACTTTGTATGAACTAAATTTTCTCAGGGAAATCTGCTGGGGGAAAGTATATGTACTCCAGAAAAATAGATAATTAGTGTGTTGTGTTTATAGCTTGTAAACTAAGTTAGGCTGTTATACCAATTACATTAATACAGAAATTAAATTTAAATTTCCACTTGCCCTTCAATTCTATATATAATATAATATAATAAAAGAAGGCTAAAGTTAGTGGTAATAATGTGTGGTAAAAAAGAAAAATAAGCATTGGCTTTTAAGTTCAATGTACAAACGTGATATTTGAAGGTGCATCCTGTTTACTGCAAAATGGAAAGAATTTAACTGGAAAAAAGAAAGGACATGAGCAATTTTAAAAACATTTGTTTATTTTTAAGATAAGAACCAATCATTTTTTTTCTTTAGCAGAAGTTAGAAAGCCGTCCTTAGATGTGTGAGAGATCTAAGAATTGTTCTTAAGAACCAGTAGTTTTTCTTTTTGCTCCTCTTCTTGTTCGTTCTTCCATCTTCAAGGCCATGTTCTCTGTGGTGAAAAGTGTTGGAGTGACACTAAAATAAGCTCTTCTGATGTGCTTCACAGCTAAGAAGCTGACTGCTATTAGTCTTTGACTTCAAAACAAGAAACAACTATATCTGCTGTCACCTAGGAAGTACAAAAGCATCACATTAGGTGTAGTGTAGAATAAAAATTTACTGCACTAGTCAACCATTATAATGTCTGGAATAAAAACTTATATTTTTTAAAATTTACATGATAATGAATATTCAGTATTTCTTATACATCAAATCTGTATAAATCAATCAACATGAGTAATTATTCAATTATTCTTATTAATCTCTTACTCCTCCCCCCCACCCCCCCAGTTCTTCTCTAAATATAATTTAAACTTGATGTAAAAATCCAATGAAAACCTTGCCAAGTGCCATATTCTATTTGGATATTCCAAAGTTGCTAAGTGCTTTATTCTATCTGGATGTTCTAAAGTTTACAAGTAAAATTTATTTTTTATTAAACCTCATGAGAACTTTGTGTTTTCTCCCACACACCTCCCACAGTATGTACAACTACCTTCCCCGGCATCCACTGGGTGGGATGGGACAAATCCAAAGTAGAAAATCTCCAACTGGGAAAAAAGTCAGGCCAACCAGACCAGCAATAGCTGTACCTAGCTGATTGTCAAGATGAGAACCAGAAGACCAACTGCCTCAAGTGGTAGCCTTTCATGCAACCTGGTAAAAACAGGAAGAATTGGAGCTCCAAGACCAGTCAAAAAGTTATAATATTGTAGGAATAGCTGAAACATGGTGGGACAACTCGCATGACTGGTGGATCATGGTGGATGGCTCTAGGCTGCTTCATAATGAGAGACAGAGAAGAAGAAGAGGAGGAGGAGCCAAAGTCATGCTCTGTGTTAAGGAGAAACTTATGTGTCTAGAAGGAAACTGCAGCAATTGTAAAACCCCTATTGGACGTGTCTGGGTCAAGATCAGAGGGGGATCTTACAGTGGGCATCTGACTCCAAACCAAGATTATAAGCCCAAGAAAGGAATAATTGGGTCACTTAAGCAAGTCTCAGGTGAACAGGTTCTTGTGCTGACTTCAACTACCCAGAAAAATCACGTCACCCTGGAACATTCCTGGAATGCATAAAATGCTGCTTCCTCAAGCACATTAGTTATACCAACAAGGAATGAGTTGGTACTGGACTTCCTACTCCCAAACTAAGAAAACTTTCTTTGTGCTATCTGTCTCAATTCATGATGGCCTTGGCTGCACTGATCACTGTGTTGTGGAGTTTGGGATCCTGATGAGCATGCTGAAGGAGAGAAGACAAAGATTGCAGATTTTAAAAGAACAAGCTTCAACTTGCTCAGAGCTCAGCTGAGAGGGATTCTGTGGCAATCTTCCATAAACTATAAAGCAGCTATAGAGTGCTGGGAGTTTTTCAAGAACACTTTTGGAAGTACAAAAACTGCTGGTGATCCTTAGAAGAATGGGAGCAAGAGATCCCAACTGTGAGTTTCTGAGTCTGCCAAAACCCAAAAGAGGAGGGTGCCAGAGATGGGAGAGCAGACAAATACCCATTGAGAACTACAAGGCATTTCCAGAGCATGCAAACATGAAGTTAGAATTCAGATTGAATTAAAATTAGTCAGAGATGTCAAAGACTACAAGAGGGTTCTTCAAGGTTATAAACTACAATCAGAAGCAGAAGGAAAATATTACCCTTCTGACAAAGGGGAGAGGGTGCTTTGTTTCCAACAACACTGAAAATGCTCTTTTTCAACACATTCTTTATCTCTGTCTTTACCAATACTGCTGAGCTCCCAACCTTGGGAACAAAAATCCAGGATGTGAATACAGCACCTTCTGTGAGGAGTTGGTGTGTGTACTATTATAAAATAATTCTTCTCTAGCAGATAAGTTAGATAAAAAGAATCAAGAAAAAGTATTTTATCAAGATGATGAATTTTGGCTCTTGAAATAGAATACTTAATATTTTCAATGAAAATCAAGTATCTGAAGTAAACTTTACAAAATTTGATGAAGTACTCATAAATATAGATTGAATTAAATACATTGCCCTAAATTTATTCTTAGCAAATATCTCAAAACTAATTTAGCATTTCTTCCCTGAAAAAGTCTGAGACTAACCTGATAAAGCAGGAAGTATTCAAATATCTACTTCTTTCCTATGTTGTATTTTAAAAAACAAACCACAAGAAAGCCCTTTTGTTAATTCAGTACTTGAATTACCAGTCTTTTACTTTGATTGGGTGTGTGTTAATTTTGATGCTAAAGACAAAGGAAAAAAGAGACCTTTGATTTAACATATGGGTGTGAGTTGATGCTTCTTTCATCACAAACATTGCCAATCAGGATCTTGATTGTTAACTTAGTCCAAGAAAACAAGAAAAAACCCCCAACATTATTAAAATCTAACAGGTTACGATAGAAATATAAAGCAAAAGAAACAGATGAGTTCTGATAGTATGATAAAATGAAAAATAAGGTAAATAGTAGTCAGATGGCTGGGCTGCTTATCCTGGCTGTCTGTGCAAGTAGGCATTGATGTTCTGCTTGCCTGTAGATTTAATACAGAAGAGAGTTTTTGTGGTAAAACTGGAAGGAATCACTGAAATACCTGTAATGATAACTCTCAAGCATATGTCAAAAATTCAAAATGGAGGATGAATTTAATTATAGTATTTTGTTAGGAAAGACGTCAACTTCAAGATTTGTTCTAAAGTAAAAGGGGAAGATTAGCTGTTAGCAAAGATATATTTTTAACAGAGTTGTGCAATGAGAAATATAAGTGAAAGAGGCAATGATGTTGGAAAATCAAGCTTGTGGAGGTTCATCTACTGCAGCCGCTGTCAGTCTTCCTTGTGAAGACTTCATTGAGTGACGTTATCCTATGTTCCTCCAAAACCTTAGTCATTCTGCTGAAACGTGGTTTGGATTAAACAGACATACTTGCTACTGGTAGTTGGAAGAATTATATTTCATATGAAAACCAAAAATTTTCATGAGCCTGTCAGATGTGGTCACAATGAAGATTGTTGGTTTTGTTTTATAAGTGTATCTGGAGCAGGTTTAGGGTATACAGAACTCTGAAGATTGTCTTTTTCTTTCCAACATAAATGAAGACAAGCAAAATTGTTTTGTTTCAAGACAAAATGAAATAATAAAATTGTTTTCTTGCTCTGTTCTACCTCAAAACTTGAAAGCATTTCTTTTCTGATGTTTCTGATGCAATTGCTTTTCCAAAGTTTTGGTACAATTGCATTTCCATATGTTCTACCCTCCCGAGAGAAAGTGAATCCAAACAGCAACTGAAATCTAACAGACTGGTCAATGAGATTTTAGCATTGTTTTTCCATCTATCATGATATATTTGTGCTTAAATTAGCAGTTGAATATGTGTTTCTTCAAGAATAGATTTTTGGGTTTATGTAAAGCAGTGCTTTCCAACTAGAAAATTCTGGTTTATGTTTTGACAGCTGTAACTGGCTTTTTGAAGGCTTCGCAAATGGGGAAATGAGAAATCTAGAGGAAAAAATGGAAGGGCCATGGTTTTGATTACTTTTTTTTTTGCTAGCAAACCTTAGACTCAAGCATTTCATGCATCATCTATGGATTCTTGTTTACTCACTGGGCTCATCTTAATCAAGTATTTGCAGCCCATCCTTATTACATGCCTATGCATATTTTCTTTCAGCTAAAATTGAGAATAGTTTTGGGTTTCCCACCAAATGTTTAGAATTGGCATTCTGTTTGTTTTTGTATGTAAAAGATTTCTCTTCCGTTAGGACAGGTTCTTCCTTGAACTAATGTCAGGCTGAAATACAATAATTCTGTGGCAGGAGG
>NW_005054311.1:490252-538994 GCF_000277835.1 Geospiza fortis | reverse complement strand
TTTCCCTACCAGAAACCCTGAGAGAAAACCATGAAAGCATAGAGTACCATTATTATTCATTTTTTATTTTAAGATAGAGAACAGGTATTTAATTTCCCCTCTATTTTTGTAAAGCTCAGGACTTGAATTACGTCTGTGTATTATAAACCCTACAAGATGAAACTCTCTATGAAAGGAAATATGTTTTTCGCAGGGATTTTTTCCTAACATGGATTAATAGAACACATATATAAAATAGAACACTTATAGTTTCTATAAGGCAGAATACTTCAGTGTTGTTAAGTCAAAGGCAAATATTCAGTCATCAGAAAACCTGAGTGAGTGTTTTCCATCCTACCTTCTCCTTTTAAAGTTAGCCACTTCTGACCAGCTTTAGTGACGGCAGAATATTCTTTATTTCTCTGTTTTTTGATCGCCTCTCTTCTGCAGGCTATCTCAATAATAATAAAACAGTGTCTCAAAGTGTTTACTAGAAAGGAGGAGAAAATGATGTTTGATGATCTCTGAACATTTCCATACATGCTTTGCAAAGAAATCACTGTAAGAACATAAGTACATATAGTATTCTCAATACTGCTTTAGTGTATGCATCCAGTTTGCTTTTTTAAACTATCCTTTCTCAGTTCTCTTCTTTCTTTTCAGTTAATTTCTGGAATTCCAGGACGAAGACCAACCTTTTTTTCTACCAAAATCAAATCAATCATTTTTACAAATTGTATCAGCAACAGGAATTTATAGTATAAATTTTGGTATCTTGATATTCAAATTTTCCTTGTGGATTTGGGGTTTTGTGTTTTTTACTTTTTTGGTTGTTTGTTTGGTTTCTTGTTTTTACTTTCACATGACTTTTTCTTTTACTTTTTGCTTTAATATATGTGCCCATACTTCCAAATGAAACACAGTTTCTGTTTTCAGAGACTAGTTTAAAAAGAATTCATTAAGTACTCTATGAAATTTGCCACTTTCTGAATATTGCCACTAATTGAAAACAGAAATATAAAGAGAGTACTGTAATTCTTTTGGTCTCCATGTATATTAAGTCAGTCTGAGGGATAAACCCTTGAGATTCAGAAATACTCTTATATAGCGTACTAAGTTATTTTTTATTATTTCTTAAGTAAGCTATCCAGGAATAAAATAAAGCTCAATATTTTAACTTTATACCTTGTTTTATAACACTAAAAGAACGCGTTTTCTTCTGCTTGAGAAATATATCCATGGATTTTTATACAGTTGACATAACTTGTAAGGACACAAAAAGAATGAGCTATTCTCTCTGGGTAGAGGAGCCCCAGAAAAGCCAAATATAATTGCATAATAGCATAAAGACAATCAAGGGGCTGGAAAATTGACTTAATATAAAACACTGAAGTAACTAAATATGAATGAGGGCTTGGCTGAGGAATTGCTACCAGTGAAGGTCAGGACCAGAAACATTGGAGGAACATAAACACTGCGTGTGGAGAAGAGTTCCATAGTGCAAACCATGAACCTTTTTCTTTCCCAAAAGCATAACTGAGAGCAATGTGATAACATTGAGAGAGCATCATAGAAGGCCTCCACAGTAAGCAATGAGAGACTCCAAAATAATCTCTCTCTCAAAAAACCCCGAAGTTCATTGTGCACAAATAGAATTTAAAAAAAAATTAAGGTAGTACTGTGGGAAAATAATCCTATATGTGATAGCAGTTCAGAAGCAGAAAAAATCCAAGGACATAAACTAAAATAGACCAAATTTCATCTCAACATGTGGAACAAATTTTTACATTGATGGTGGTAGAACGTGGAACAGGCTGGCCAGGGAGTTCATGGAATGTCCCTCCCTGGAGACATTCCAAACACAGCTGAATGAATTCCTGTGTAATCTCTCCAGGTGACCCTCCCTTGGAAGGAGGGTTGGACTGGATGATCTCCAGAGGTCCCTTCCAACCTTAAAAGTTCTGTGAATCTGTGGATCCCCCTTTGGTCAGTTTGAGTCACCTGGCTGTGTCTCTTCACAAGCCCCAGCCATTGTATGGCCCTGTGTGGCCATACAAAAAGCAGAAAAGGCCTTGGCTCTGTGTAAGCCCTGCCGAGCAATATCAAAAACATCTTTATATTATCAACCCTGTATTCAGCATGAATCCAAAACACAGCCCTGTACCAGCCACTGTGAAAAAAATAAACTCTACCCCAGCCAAAACTGTCATACCACGTCCATTTAAAATACTATATATGAAAGCACAGTCTTATATCTATACATAAAAGAGTACCTAAAATTCAAAATAAAAATGAATTGATCATATTTACTGGAACAACAATTTTAACATGGTTTTGAATATTTTACTGTACATAATATTTTGTTTTCCAAGTACATATATCTTCTTCTGTTGTATTCTGTTGTCCTAATCTGTGATGTCAGAGTATGAAAGATTGTGAACTCTGTGCTTTATGTATCAGAAATAGCTATGCATCAGTGGTGAGGGAAGGGGAAGTTTTGTAAAATGGGATGTGGATTGTCTAATACTGGCTTTTTTCCCCACCCTTTGAATCCAAATATATGTACCAGTATTTGAGGGAACATAGAAGTGCTGGTGAATAAATTATTTGAAACTTGCAAATATTTCCTGAGATTATCAACTGCAGGGCTGTTATCTGTAATTTGCAGGTGGTACCTTTTGCTCAGCCTGGAGTAATTCAATTTAATTAACACTGTGCACACTAATAAATTGATTTTGGATTGCTATACGTAGACTGTTTATATAAGACTGCTATAGAAATCTTACTGAATTTATTCTGGAAATTTCAAACTGTAAGAAATGTTTGCAAGCACATTTTATTGTACCACAGAAAGGAAGCCATTGTGTTTCCATGCTGCACAGATCCCAGTTCCCATTTACTCTGGATGAGTTTACTCGTGCTGACCATACACAGCTGCTGTGGCTCCTGAAGGGCATTTTGGGATTGATTAACCATCTGCTGATTCTCACTGTAACAGCTCAGTGACAACAGCATGAAGAAATTTACTTTAGATAATCTGCAAAGATGTGGACACTACAAATAGTCCTTTTCCAGCAGTTGCTCTGACTGGTATTCTGTCTACAGCCATTGTATAATAGGATTTGGATTCAATCTGAATTTTGGAAGTTTATCTATATTGGTCTGTGTAGGGCATCTAATATGAAGTTTTAAAAAAAGACGCTTGATTTTCCTAAGTGTTAGAGTTTGTTGCTTCTTTATGCAAAGTTATCAGCACAAGAATTTGTTAAAATGTGTTGCATATTAATATAAGAAAAAGCTATATTTGGAATTGACTAGGATATTTCTAAAGTTAACTCCTCATAATTTCACAGGGTGAACAAGTCTAAAAATGCAAGGAGATCTTTTCAACTGAAGCAGAGTTAAAGTGTTGATTTGGAAGAAAAAGAAGGGGAGAAAACCCCAAACAACCCAAAGATAGCTGTTGTGTTACCATGTAACTGGAGACTTGATAGTTCTCATGATTGTTATTCCAAATAAGATAAACATTCTAAATGAGAGCTGGACATATGGTGCAAAGTTTCCCTTGCTGAGTGCAAAATAGCTGGCCAAAATCTGCAATGTTTTATAAAGCTAGAAATATGTTCACTTTGGCAGTTGTGTTTTGACTACTTTCCCTCTCTCTGTTTTAAAAGCACAGTATTTTGACAGGAATCATGGAGGTGAACTAGTATTTTAAATACACTCTATGCTTTCCAATGCATAGATACGTATTTCAGAATCATAAAAATTTATAATACAGAAATACCCTGAATAGCATGCATTGGGGTAAGGTTAGTGATGATTAATACACTAGGTAAGTTGCATATAACAACATTGTTGATAATAACTATCTTTTTCTAAAACAAATAATTTATAATTTCAAACGAACAGAGCAGTATAGTACTGCATTAAATTCTGTGATTTATTATGCAAAAAAAAAGAATATTTAGACAGCCATGTAGAGTTTGGGTAAAATCATTATGGCATAATAGGATTTAAAAATAAAAGTTCACCGAACTCACAGGTCACAGATGCAATAATTGAAACCTCTTGTCTTTAGTGCCATTAATGGCACTCTTGATACCAGTCACTTTCATGCCCACAAAGGAAAAACTGATAATAGAGAAAAAAGTACAACTATCTTCCAATATTCTTAGGGCTTTTCCATTTCTGTGTCTTCTGTTTATTAAGATGCTGTGTGCCTACAAACATAGAAGTTAAATATCTCAGTATGAATTGTGAACTGGATATCTAACAGGACAGCAGCATAGTTCCATTTTACTGAACTGGTGCTTGAAGTGGATGGAGTAAGCAGGCATTAAGAAAACTACTCTCGTGTAACTGGGTTTCTGCCAGGGAATTTGATATGCCACAGTGCAACCCACCCAGCCTGAAATATGACTATATCTCATGACAAACTACAGCACACCTTTGGAAAAGAGCAATATCAATAATGGATCTATCAATTTATTGAAACCTTGCTACTCCTGTGGAGTCAGGGAGTGACACTACTTCCTGATTTGTTTCATGTCTACATTTAGAAAGTTACTGCCAAATCATCTTTTGCCTGGCTTACTCTCATAGAGACAATGTGAATTTCCTAACAAACCAATTATATTTTCAAATTTTGGATTTTTTTCTATATCATAAGTTAAAACCATGTTTTCTTACTTTTAACAAGCTCAATTCCCAACTTTGCATCTCATTTTCCTAGCTACTTTATCCAAAATTAAATTCTCTGGCTAGATACTCAAAATGTGGTGGGTTTGATCACCCCATCACAAATGGTGCTCTTCTTGGTTTAAACTCTAGTGAGGGCTAGCTGCAAAGAACATTTTTTTTCTCACTGGTGTTTACATGAGCAAAATATTCCAGCTGCTTCAGTAAGACTCCATGTAGTTGCATGGTCATCCCAACAGTTTAACATGAAAAACAATTGCAATCACACAACCTAAACTTTCATGATGCTGCCAAAGCTGAGAGAAGGGTAAAAAAACCTGTGCATTGGAATCTTAGAATCCCAGAACATCTTAAGTTGGAAGGGATCCATAAGGATCCAACCTCTTTCTCCTCACAGTACTCTCTAAAACTAAAGCATATGACTAAAAGCATTGTCCAGGTGCTTCTCAAGATCGGATGGGATTGGCACCCGGACTACTTGTCCAGGGAGAATTTCCTGTAACCAGCCATAGTCTCAGTGAAGAACCTTTTCCTAACATCCCATCTGAAGTTTCTTTGATGCAACTTCATTTGATTTGCTTGTGTTCTGTTGCTTGTCACCAGAGACCATAGATTAGTGCCTGGCCCTCTGTTACCATCACTGGGAAAAATGTAGACTACATGAAGATGTCCCTCAGCCTCTTCTTTTCCAAGTTGAGCAAAGCAAGTTACATCATCTGCCCCCTGCAAGCCTTGGCCTTGAGGCTTTCCATAATTTTGGACACCTTTCTTTGAATGCTCTCTAACAGCTTTTTACCCTTTTTCTGTTGTGACCCAAAACTGCACACAGGGCTTGAGGTAAACCCCAGCACCCCCTTTGCTTGGCTGGTGATGCTGTGCCTGCTGCCTCCAGGACACCCTTGGCCCTCCTGGCTGCCAGGGCACTGCTGACTCATGGTCAGCTTGCCATCAACCAGGATCCCCTGTTTCCTTTCTGTGGCACTTCTTTCTAGCATCTCATTCCCCCATCTGCCCATACCTCCAGGGTTGCACCATCCCAGGTGCAGAATACAGAACTTGCTCTTGTTAAATTACAAATGGCTGGTGATTGATTGTCTCTCCAGTCTGTCCAGTTCTCTCTGAAGGGCCTCTCTACCCTTGAGATGGGCCATTATCCTCATCAATGTTTGATTTCAGGTTGTTATAGTGCCTTTAATGTTGTTCTTTCTTGTTCTTTATCATCTAATTGTTCTCACAGAAGTAATGTCTTCTGCATTTTACTACTCTCAGATGTGCTGCATCTCAGTTTTAAATCTGTAGAATGTCCCATATCCAGTGTTTTGGGAGAGGAAGTTTTGTGGAATGTGACAACATTTTTGCCATTTGAATAATGGCAGCCTATTAAGATATTTTGTGCTTCATACTGTTCTCCTGAATTTCCTTGTGGGAAATGATGAGTTTTTACTCTAAGATTCTGTTTTCCTGAATAAATATGTTTGAAGCCATGAGATTTTGATGTAGTGAACATTTAAAATAAAGCAGCATCAGATTCTCCAGCAAGCAGAGAAATAACCAATATGCTGTTATATAATTTGATTTCTTTCCCTTCTCTCTTCTGACTGGTGGAAATATTATAAACAGTAGAGAAATCTTAATAATTGCAAAGTCTGTAAGTGATATGTAATACACTTATATTTTTAAAACTGCTCACCCATTTTACTCTATATTTTAAAGAAAAGGGTCTGTATTGGTTTTTGTTGTGCTTGTTGAAGGCATAAATGATTTTCAAAATTGCAATGGTAGTAATGGAAAAGGGTTACATTCACTGGAGAAAGACCATTACTACTACAGTTTGGAACTTTTGCTGACAGGAGATTTTGCTGCTGAAATTAGACATGACAAATTCTCAGAGATTAATGGTGTTGCTTCAAAACATAAATGTCTAGTTCAGAAGGAGTCAAGAAACTCTGATAAGCTTCAATTTTTCTCAGTGCTGGAGAGTGAAATACACATCTTCCCCAGCTTTTGTTAAGCTGTGGTAGTGTAAAACTGTGTCAAAAAGATAGTACAGCATAGAAGACTTACATTCTTTCTTCTAAAATGTACTGAGAATTGATTTAATTTGGCATTCTCTGAAAACAGTGGGAATTTTTTCAATAGGAACAGGGTCAGTTTTATATGAAATAACTTTGAAAACCCCCACAGTTGCTTTTATCCTGTTTTATGTGTTTCTGTACTTTAGAAGGAATGTGAGATATCAGAACACAGTATTTTTATCTTGGTATGCAAACAAGTGTTTTATGCATTACTGCTGTAGTGATATCAATTCTCCTGTTTTTCTCCTGTTCTACATGCAAAATAGTTGTATTAGAATAAACACTTGTTAAATTGGCCTTTAAGGAAGAAATTTATAGTAAATTTGCTGTTCCATGACATGTATCTAATTCAGCAAAAAGCCTGAGAGTGACCTGAGAATTCAGTCACAAGGAAGAACATACTTACAGTCAGCTTAGTATTTGTAAATAGTAAAACCTGGTGTCCAGGTCACACTTGCACATTCTTACAGTGTGATACTTTTTTCCAAAGTATACATAAACCATTCTAACTATCCACTGTCACTTGCTTTTCTCTTCCTGTTCTTTTGTTGCTCCAAAGCTGATCCCCTTTTCTAAGTTTTCTAAACTCTCTTTCAATTCATGTTTTCATTTAGATTTCCTTCAGTCTTAGGCAATGTTGTTAACCTTTTTTTTCGTATTGCCAGTATGGCACTGGTTTCTTAACCATACTCCTGGCCACTTTCCAAGACAAATTGATCAGCAGCCTGATGACCCTGGAGTCAGTGTGCCTGCCCGCGCCATTGCCAAGTTTCAACAAAGTCTGAGCTGAGTTCAGACACTCAGCTGCAGTTTCTAACAGCACTTGTCTTTTGGGGTTTCATAAATACACTGGCTCAGTTAATATGTGAGATTCTGAAGTGGAAGATTAAGTTTGATGGAACCTATGAATAACAGTATCATATTCTGAGAGTTATCTTCTTCCAGGGAAATTAGGTCCAATTATCTGTTCCATTGGCTTGATCTTTCATCTTATTTCTTAGAAACATGGTCTGATTTAGTCTTGACTGACTTATCCTTTTGTAAGTCTCAGTTGCCTTTATTGTTGTCTCTCTTCTTATCCTGTAGAGAAACTTCTGAAAAAACTCCTCAAAACAGCACATTGGATGTCACCCTGGAGAATTCACCATTTTTTTCTGACCCATTTTGCTAGCAACAGCTGCTTCTCCATGCAGTAGAAAATACAGGAGTACAAAACACACTGAAAGAAATGTTCAATAGAGAGTGGACCTAAAAAATCAAACCATGCTTTTATGTTCTATGGCAATTCTTGTTGCTGTGCTGAGTTTGTCATGTATTATAATATCATCTGAACTAAAATAACCCTGGGGCTTCCATGAATGTTTTATTCATAATATTCCAGATACAGCATAAAGATTTTTTTTCTCCTCTGCTAGAACTATATCAGTAGCTCCAGTACTACACAAAAGATCTTTAGGCACTTTTATTTGTTGTCTTAAGATCTGAAATCTTCCATCACAATCCATATCTGAAAATACAAACTGCTTAAATAAACTGTGTGGAACTTCTGATATTTGCCTTTGTGTTTCCTCACTGCATTATCGTACAGTAGCATAGTAACAAGACAAAATCTTTCATGTTACAGCCAACCGAACCAGTATTTCTAAGGAAATCTCTTTTTGTATTTTTCCTTAATCGTTTCCAGCTCAATTTTAGTGAGTGCCAGGTCTTGTCCTTAGGTCACAACAATCCTGTATAATGCTTCAGGCTTGGGGTGGGGTGGCTGGAAAGCAGCCCTGCAGAAAAAGACCTGGGGGTGTTCATCAACAGCAGCTGAACATGAGCCAGTGTCCCCAGATGGCCAAGGATCCAAAATCACTGCGTCTGGCAGGAGCAGGGCAGCGATTGTCCCTCCATACTGGGCACTGGTGAGGCCACACCTAAGTGATCAGTTTTGAGCCCCTCACTACAAGAAGGACATTGAGGTGCTGGAGAGTCCAGAAAAGGTCAACAGAGATGGTGGAGGGTCCAGAGCAGAGGCTAAATGTGATGAACTGACCACAACCCCCATCCCCATCTGCCTGCACTGCTGAAGGCAGGGAAGGATAGAAAAAACTGAGAGTGAAGTTTTGTCCAGGAAGAGAAGGAGAGGAGAGAGGAGAGGAGAGGAATGTTTCCAAGCTTTGTGTATACATCTCATTGTCCTGCTCTGAATTGATTGGCACTAAATTAAATTAATTTCCCTGTATTGACTCTTTTTGCTCATGACAATAATTGAGTAACGTCCTTATCTTGATGCACAAGCCTTTTGACACATGGAGAGGAGAGGAGAGGAGAGGAGAGGAGAGGAGAGGAGAGGAATGTTTCCAAGCTTTGTGTATACATCTCATTGTCCTGCTCTGAATTGATTGGCACTAAATTAAATTAATTTCCCTGTATTGACTCTTTTTGCTCATGACAATAATTGAGTAACGTCCTTATCTTGATGCACAAGCCTTTTGACACATTTTTTCTCTCTTGGTCAGCTGAGGAGTGACAGAGCAACTTTTATGGGTACCTGTTCTCAACCTACCTTCCTAAAATTACCTGAAAGGAGGTTGTAGTGAGATGAGTGTTGGTCTTTTTCTGATGCAAATGCGATAGAACAAGCATAGTTTTGCCAAGGTAGGTTTAGATTGAATATTAGGATAAATATCTTTGCTGAAAGGACTGCTATTTATTGGAACAGGCTGCCCGGGGAAGTGAGCAAGTCACTATCCCTGGAGGTAATTGAAAGAGATGTAAATGTGGCCCTTAAAGAGATGTTCTAGGGTGGACGTGGCATTGCTGGGTTAACAGTTGGACTTGATGACCTTAGAGTTATTTTTTCAGCCTAAATGGGTCTATGATTCTAGAGAAGGAATTGCCAAAGGGATACAGGCTTCTGCAGAGTATTAGAGTCTTCACCCAGAAGTGTAGGGCTGGTAAAGCAGTTGAGAGCTATGGGAGAATCTGAAGAGCTGATAATGTGTTGCAGAAAATGTTATTAAAAAAGACAGCAAATATAAATCAATGCTTTGATTTTCATTATCAATTCAGGTGTCTATGAAATAAGATCTGACATTTAACCAACTAAAATGTAATTTTTAGACAGATGGCCAAGTTCACTTTAACATCATTTCTTAAAAAATAAAATAGTTTTAAACTTTACTTAAAGACAGTTTATAATATGCTTGCTTCTATTCCAGAGTATTTTCCAGCTTTCTTTTTTTTTTTCTACAAGAAATAAATATGTCATAACTGACATAATATAAAAGCTGTAATTATGACAAACAGTGATTGACATAATGATTTGTGCTTTCTTAGCAGAATGAGTAATTTTGAATTTCAGGATAGGTGCTGTTCTCTGTTTTGCCTCCCAGATGAAAGTAAAGCTTGACTTGTGTTTCCTCTGTAACTGATATTATTTTCCATCTTTCTTAGTAGCTAGAAAAAAAGGAAATTTAATCTCAGATAAGATACAATGTTTATTCAATGGTGGTACTGAATTCTCCTTAAGAAGGTAGCAATTTTTTTCGCAAATGTGTGAGATGTTATGTTTCAGTTCTACCCATCTCTATAGTGATACAAGCAGATTTCTATTATGCTTCTCCCCCTGTTGCCTGCCACCTTACCTTTAAAGAAATAAAGGCAGTGTACATATTCTTCAGGAATAATGAAAAGGCTGAGATCCTTCACTTCTGGCTATAAGAAGATTCAGAAACTCATGAAGTTAATATTCTATCACATTCTAATTTCTTGATCACATCTATTTTTAGTATACTTGAATACTTTGATAAAAAAGTTCAGCACATATATAAAATGGTAGAAATATGTAATTACTTTAAAAAATGTAAAAAACACTATTTTAACTGTACAGAAAGGGTAGTTACTACAATCATATTTAAATATTAGATATAAATGACTGAGAATCATAAATGACCAAAGAGTACTGTAGACCACATTTGTCTTATCAATAGAATAATTCACACATATTAATTGCTACATGCAGGGATAAAATATGCATAATTTTCACAGCAAACACCTATAAGTAGATGATTTCATTGCTGATATAAAGTCTTGTTTCAGATGATTCATAGGAAGTCGTTGTACATGTACCTCTCTCAACCTCTGGTCAATGTAATCCCAATCAATTAGCTTTTGCTCAAATAATATAGATCACCTCTCTATTTTGGATAAAAGGCTTTTTCGTCTTTGTTGTGGTATAGAAGCCCATGAGCAGGTAGCTGTCAGGATTAGCAGATATGCTCATCCTGAGACACTTTACAAGGCAGTATTTTTGGTACTAATCCAACATATTGTGGGTTTGCTTGGACTTGAGATGTGTTATCATATCCCATAGGCACTATGTGTGTATCTTACTTATTTTGATGAGCAAGAAAACATCTAAAAGCAGAAACTCCAGTTGTTGTGCCCAAGTAACAAGCATAGTCTGATCACATACTCTAATAGTCACATAATTCTCATTTGAATAACATCTCCATTTGTTCAATGTCATGTCTTTTTCAGGGCTGGAGATTCTTTTCTCACTTTCCAACTTCAGTTTGATATTCTGGATCTTTCGGCTTCGCTACTGTGGTAATGCGCATATGAACAGCTAAATGAGCTGTTCTTATGGAGATCCATACAAAGCTTGTTTTATCAAACAAAACCATGATGAACTTTTTGCAAAATTGTTGTATTGTTTCTTAATTGCTACAAGCAGTGACAGTTTGAAAACATATAAATACAAAGTAGTCCAATGAGTAAGCTGTCTTGTAGGATAAAAATTATTATAATGAGAAGTTCTATATTGCAAATGTAAAATATCAGCTTTGGACAGGTTAGGATTATTTAGCTTTCAATATTTAATTACATAATAATAGCATGCTAATAATTATGCTAATAATAGCATGATATTAATCTAAATAAAACATACAGTGTTGTCTGTCTTTCACAGAAATACCAATTAGATACATGCATGAAAGATATGGAGGAAGTGAGAAATCAGGCATGTAACTTATTAGCTTTGGTATGGGAAATACTTCTATTTTTGAGGTCCCAATGCATATATCTATTTATATTTATCTATATCTATATCATCTATACCTATATCTATATCATCTATATATTTATCTATCTATATCTATATCTATATCTATATCTATATCTATATCTATATAACCTATAATCCATATTTATATATATAATTTATATATATATATCTAATTTTAAGCAAGTTGTTTGGTGGAGGTTTTTTATCTTCTAAAAATGGGATTTGCCAATACTTCAACTCTTTATGACTGGTTTCTTTCAATTTTAGATGTCAATAAGGACTATCTTGTAAAAATAGATAGAGGTTCTGTTCTTGTTATGGTGTTCTCATTATGGGTATTCAGAAAAATCATTGCAGATATGATGTTATTACTGATGCATAATGTAAATTTTTTTTCCTCTGATGCAGATTTCAAGTACATGCACTGTAATTGTTTTTTGACATACATATTCTATTTCTCTCAAGATTTCTGAACTCTCATAAAAACTGTTGGTCTTCAATAAAACCTCAGTAAATTAAAAAAAAAAATACATAAAAATACTTGTTCAATATCCCATTCTCCAAAAAGATTATTCAACTACTAAAGCCAGGTATCCAGCTAGGATACTACTGCAACAAACTGTTGGTGAAAGCCTAGACTAAGAATTCCTGCTAGATAACTGGATAATTCACTGAGAATCTTTCACTGAACCTCAGTATAAGGTTCTCAGTGAATCTTAGTTGTTTTAGTCACTTGTCTTTTATGGTCATCTTGGGGTACCGCTAGTCACAACATGTACTTCAAAAGTTTTATTCCTTAGCCTCAAATTAACAGTGAAACTATTACAGTACATAATATTTATCCCTCTTTCTAGTACCATATCTGGTGAATCAGAGAGTTCATTAGTTTAAATAAAATTTGAAAATCAGGCTGATTAATTTATAAATAAAAAGACAGAGATAATGCTAATTACTTTTCAAAACTTAGCTATGGATCTCTAAATCTCAGTAGCTAGAGGGACCAAATCTACATGAATGTATAGACCCTTCCTGTATGATTTTAGTTTTAACACACATATACCTCAAATTACTCAGTCAGTGAATGCTGTAAGCAGATAAATAATGCATATTATTGTCAGAGGTGTGGATAATTTCCTAGTACTATCTTCTTGAGAAAGAGAGTGATTACCTTTGGTAATCATGCATGACAAATGTAAAATAAGCCCCCAAAATGCAAATATACAAATAGAAGTTTCATAGAGGTTAAGCTGATCAATGAGGACATATTAGAATAGACATCAAAGTTGTGGGGAGCAGAATAATACGTTAGAAGATAAATTGTCCCTACACAGAATAATTTTGGCTGTGGAATGGTTCAGCAAGCAGGCTTAGTGAAGCTATCACAAGGCATTATTAAGGAGCATTTAGATTATATTAAGTAGGTAAATATTCCATTCATAGAATGAAAAAATATATGTGGAGTATGTGACCTTTATTAGAAACCTTAAAAACTTTTCCTAAGATGCATTTCTAGAACTGGATGAACCTAATTAGAAAAAACAGGGATAATTCATATCAGAGAAATTCTCCTTTTCTCTTCCACTCCTGCAATAGTGTAAAGTGTGAAAATCTTTCTTTTTGTTTCAAACTTGTTATTGATATGCCTCAGGGACTCTGGACATTTCAGTGTATTTCCAGCCTAAAAGAAATCTAGAAGTGTCAGTCTGTGATATTCCATCATATTTTATATGTCAAATTTAAATGTCTTTGTACTGGAAATATTTGATATAAACTCTTATTTCTCTCCATATACCATAAAGATTGGATTGAATGCCCTTGAGCATTTTATGACATTTCATTCTGTAACTAAGTTTATCATAATTAGAAAACCTGCATAATTAATCTGTGCGCAGTGCAATCTCTAGTTTGTAATACTTGTCTGAGGCAAAAGTTTGTGTGTTTATATCACATTTCATATAGCAACCGAAAATACCACTTTTCCTTTTGGTTTCTTTTTTTTTTTCCTGGATTACCTTGGGGTTTTTTGCTTCTAAAAAAATGTGGTTAAGGGGATATTGAAGAAACTCATGAAGTATTTTGTCACAGGCTCAAGAAAAAAAAATAGCACCTCCCACCCAAAACACATCAAAGAAAATAATAGTCTAACCAACTCCCATGAATTTTTTTGTATATTATCGGAAGTTATTATATGTATAAAGGAATTTACTTCTTAGTATACTGCAGAGCTTTGAAGTAACAACATCTTCAAGGGCAAGTATTTTTCTAACACTGATAATTAGACTATATTTGAATAAATACAAATTTTCCATAGTCGTGTGCATGTGTGTGCATGAAAAAAGATTTTGTATATGTATATATACATATATACATGGATAGATAAGGAAAAGAAGAAAGATAAGTCCCATATTTAATATGGGAAGAAAGGAAGATCAGGGATTTATCTGTGCCTGGAAAGATGATGGAGCAGATCCTCCTGGAAATGATGCCAAGGCATATGGAAAACAAGAAGGTGAATGGTGACTGCCAACATGGCTTCACTATAGGTAAATCATGCCTGAAAAAAATGTTGTGGCTTTCTACAGTGGGGCTGCAGACTGGGTGGTTAAGAGAAGAGTGACAAACATAATCTACCAGCACTTGTGCTAAGCATTTGACACTGTTCTAAACAACATCAATATAAAAAATGAAGAAACATGGATCTGGTGGATGGATGTATTAGTTTGAAAACAAGCCAGTGAGAGATTCCAAGTTAGAACTACAATTTAATAGGAAAATTAAGATAAAGGCAATAATACAGAAACACTGGCTTGAACTGACAAAGTCAGGATACAACCTGACATCCTATTGATCAGAGTGTTGGTAGCAGTCTGGTTAAATGGTGGCTGTAGTCTTCTTGAAGTGACAGATATGCTTCTGTTGAAGCAGTGATCCTGTGGAAGGGTCTGGTCCTCCTCTGAAGGTCCAGTGGTAGTTGTGTAGCTCTTGTCCACTGGGAATCCAGTGGGTAGTGCTGCTCTTGGTGTTCCAATACTCAGTTTGTATCCAGGTAGGAATGTTTGGTACCTACCCGCAGGCAGAGCATTTCACAATGGGATGATGTAATTTTATGAGTCATGCAGAGAGACTTGATGGCAGAGGCAGCCCTTAGAGTTATCAGGGATGAGTCACGAAAGAGATAAAGAACACTGCCCCACATGTTTTTAACAGTTTACAAAGATGCTCGTAGAATACATACTTTTGGTTACATCTTACATTGTAACCTAAGACAATGGACTTCTTGGTTGCTGAAAGAGTTGCTGTCAATGGCTCAAAGTCCAGAAAGAGATGAGCAATGCACCTCAGGGGTTCATACTGGAACTAGTATCATTTCACATTTTTTTTGTGGACAAGGACAGTAGAACTGAGTTCACCGTTAGCAAGGTTTCTAAAGACACCAAGGTGGGTGGTGAAGTCAACACACTGGAGGAAAAGCCTGTCCAGAGAGACCTGGACAGGCTCAAAGGTTGGCCCATGCAAAACTCAAGTGAAAACATGTGCAAGGTCCTGCACATGGATTGAGGCAATCCCCACTACTAATAGAGACTGGTCAGAGAAAGGATTGAGAGAAGCTGTGAGGAGAAGGACTTGGGAGTGTTGGTGAATGAGAACCTCAACATGACCTTAAAATGTACATTTGCAACTCAAAAGGTTATCCATTTCCTGGGCTAGAATGGGCATCAGATGGACCATTGACAGCCTGAGACTCAGGGGGGTAATTCTCTCTCTCTCGTGAAGCCCATCTTCAAGTACTTAATCAGCTCTGAGGTCCCCAGCACAAGAAAGGCGTGGAACTTCTCAAGTGGGTGCAGAGGAGGGACACAAACCTGATTAGAATCTGGAGTCCCTCTCCTATGAAGGCAGACTGAGAGACGTAGGGTTGTTCAGCCTGGAGAAGAGAAGGCTCTGGGGAGACCTTATGGAAGCCTTGCCCTACCTAAAGGAATCCTATAGGAAAGATGAGGAAAGACATTTCATCCAGGAGTATAGTGATATGATAAGGAGTAAGAAATTTAAATTGGAAAAGAATATACTTAGAGTAGACATTGGGAAAAAGTTCTTTGCTGTTAGGGTGATGGGACACCAGAACATCACAGAGAATATGCATATGTCCCATGCCTGGAAGCCTTGAGAGCCAAGAGGAATAAAAATTAACATTTTTATATTCTAGAGTATTGACTTTATCTAAAGTCTTACATCATCTTCACCCCAGTTGTGCTTGTGCTAACATGAAATGGAAATTTGAAACAGTTGTCACAATTGTTCTGTCAGCAATACCAGCTGAAATTTAAGAGGTGCTTACATTCAGTATTTGAAGATTGTGGGACTCTGAATTTAAAATATACAACACAAACACACACACACATATATATATATATTTGTATATATATTATATATATGCATACATAAAATGCCATTCATCTGGGTATTACAAATGTGAACTTAGGTTGCTAGCTAATTACAGATGTATAGAGCATAAATATGACAAAGAAAGAAAGAAAGAAAGAAAGAAAGAAAGAAAGAAAGAAAGAAAGAAAGAAAGAAAGAAAGAAAGGAAGAAAGGAAGAAAGGAAGAAAGAAAGAAAGAAAGAAAGAAAAGAAAGGAAGAAAGAAACAGAAAGCAAAAGGAAGGAAATTTTTACTAAACATACTATTCACATTTTCTGTATCACAATTAATGTACCTTTTATTTTGTGTTATGATCATGAATGCAGTTTTACTTTGTATGATAAATTTACTTGAAAACCACGAAGAGCTTTTTAACTGAGAAAATATGACATAAATTCACTGAATGGAACTTGATTTCACTTAAAGCTTGTCAAAGACACAAGGAAAATACACTAGTGAGACACTGTTTTCTTGGTAACAGTGAAATTATTAGTCATATTCTTGAAGATATGTAAAAAAGTAAAAATTAATGGGGGATTATCTACTCCTTAAATGTCTCTCTAGCAGCTGCCAAATGGAGCTCTTGGAAGTCTAAGGCATTTGTGGTTTCTTAGTTCATTTGTGATAATCAAACAGGGCATTCATTACAGTTTCTGACATTAAGTTGCATAACAACTGAATCCAGCCAAAGAAATTCTGACAAACACATAATTACATAAAATAATTGAACCAGCAGGTACCCTATATTCTTACTGACAATATGTAAAAGAAACATACAATGTGTTTTGTAAAAATAATTTACTAACCACCAACTTTCTGACAAGACTGGGGACTGTAAAAGTAAACTAATAATAAAATAAGCAAGGAAGGAGATATTTGCATTTATAGCAATGAAGTTTTAATTTTATAATCATCTTAAATCAAGACTTATGAAAATGCAATGAAGTCAAATTTACTGTTAATAGCTGTTTAATTTCTCTGAGAATAAACTTTTTCTTGCATTTCAATAATCTACACTGATAGTAAATAATTTAAGCAGCATGGCACAAAAGATATTGCTATATATATATTTTAAATTAAGCTGTTTAAGGAAAAAAAATGTAATGGCTTGAGGAGCAAAGTAGTTTGTGAAGAAGTAAACAGTAAAAGCAGCCTTGGAGGAAAAATAAACAAGATTTCTAATGTCTGCAAATAGCACACTTGCATAGAAGCATTGTCTTCTCCTACGTGCTGCCTTTGCTCTGAGAAGGCTTTGTGGTTTTGACTAACACTGCCTGTCTGTCTGAGCCCTGAGGGCACTGTAGGACCTACTGTCCTGGTGTCTCTGTTTCTTCCGCCCCTAGCCCATGGTCCAAGAGCCTTTTTCAGACCCTGGGGCCATTAGCAGGGCTGCAGAAGGCATCTTCACTTCCCAACATTCTGATCCGCCCTTGGCCCATAACCCAGGGACTTGAACAATCCCTGGTGCTGGAGGTGTCCTTGGCTGGCTGTCACCTGGGTGGGGTGGCGGTATGGGCCCCGGCAGGTCACAGGGAGTTTCCACTGTTCCTGTCCTAAAGCCCATTGGAAGAAACTGGACCTTATGGCACCCTGACTGCATGCTTAGCTGACTAAAATATTGGAATTAGAAATGGCAGATACCGCTGTGGACTTCCCTTCTTGCAATGGTACTAAGAATCATCACTTCATTCATAGGAAGCATTATTTGCTTTGGTTGCAAAGTCAAGATATTTTTGAAGCATTTATTTTATCAGATCTAATTCAGAAAAAAATTCTTCTCTTCTTATAAAGATAAGCATTTTTGGTAGCATTTGTTTTTATGTACTTCTTCCACTATGCTATTTTTCAGTTGATAGGAGGATGGATCGAGACAGGTCTCATTGATTTGCTTTCAGAGTGGAAGCGGTATGTTAATAAACTCAGAAAACAGGATAAAGCATAACCTTGAAAGGTGACCCAATCACTGAGAAGATTCAAGATATCTGGAAGATTTGATTAATTCTTCATCCCACTGAAAATGTATCTTTAAAGACATTTTTTATATATTTAACTCACAACTCTTTCTGCAGGGTGCTGCATACAGTTTGGTCTAATAAAAAAAACTATATCTTTTTTTGCTTCAAGACAAAAGTGCAGAATGGAAACATAAGAACTATCCATGGAACATAAAAATTATAATAAAATTTATTTGTTTTTTTCTTCCCTCTTCTCTGGCTTAAGCAAGAGGTGGGCTTTTTAGTTCACAAATGGTACTCAAAAGGATGTTTAAAACCATATGTGATATCATTTACAGTCTAATGTCAGAAACTTTTAATTTTTTTTAATCAGAGAGTTTCTTACACTCTGGTACTTCAGCTGGCCACATATCACTGCACTCGGGCTCAGGCTAGACCAAACTCTATGCAAAATTACAGCTTTAAGGAGTGTGAGTGCTTTGAGGCTAGTCACAAAGCAACTGTGGGAAAAAGAAATTTTTTGTCAACAAAAGCAACACCGGTTTTCTTATAATTCCTGAAACTGCAGTGGATATCCCAGCATTTAAAGCCTCTTAGGCATTCAAGTAATTTTCCAGTCATGCGCAGGACCTGATGTTTTGATCCTGAAAAAAATTTCTTTCAAATTCTGGTGTTTCTTTGTATGTGTCTCCCAAAAAAAAGCATATACTCAGAATCTGGTGTAGAAAATTGATTCATATATATTTGAATGCATGACAAAATAAATTTCCATCTGCATCTCAGTGAAATTACTGCCTGAAAATTTAGAGATACTTTAGAAGGTGTCATTAACAATTTACCATGTAGGAAAATGTGTTAGTCAGGATCTTGTTAGTATGTGTGCCCATGATTATGGTGGCATATCCATAGCACCCATAAGGATGAAATACAATATAATTAAGTTTTCAATAAAGCAGATTCTATACATTTGGAACCAGTTTGCAGAAGTAAATCTCCTTCCTTTTTATCCCACTTCTCCCCTACGCTTATAAAACTTGTGTTTGCTGACCTGAATTACTTCAGAAAGTAAGGAAAAGGTGGGGATATTCTTCTGGAAGGTGAGAAAAATTGGCTTAAATATGTTCCAGCTGAGGAGAGAATGGAATAACTTCATCTTAGAAGATTTCTACAAACCTAAGTTAAATGGGCAAAAGAAGGCCATTACTATATTTTCTTCATGTGACCACTGTTTCTAGCCATGGACCAGGTGCTGGTGACCATAAAACCAGCAAATATTCTGCCATAAATCTGATGAATCAGAACTAGACTCTCTGAACACTTAAGAGTTGAAAGAGAATTTTTCCAACAGCTATTATAAAAAACTTCAAGATTAAGATAAAGCTTTCATTTCACAAATATGGCAGCATGTACTTTTACTTATTTTATACAAAATAAGTTTGGGATCTTTTCAGTCCCTCTACAGTTCTGCTTGACACTTTAGCTTTATAAATAGAACTTCCTTTAAAATTAAGCAGCTTCACTGAGACTACACACTGCTTACACCTGTGAAAGCTAATACTTAGCAAGATATAGGCTCTCATTTTCCAAAGCCAATACACCTTCTGTGCTTCTCCCAGGACATTTGTTAAATACTTGGTTGTTAGTATTCATCTAGTTTGGAAAGTACTACTTAGAATTCTCTCTGCTACTTTACAGAACCTTCTCTGATCATGATCAGAGCAGTGAATAAAATGTAAAACGCATACCATTAAAAAAAAAAGAAAAAGAAAAATTATCACAAAGAGAAAGTTATTTGTTCCTGATAGACAAAAAAAACAAAACAAGGTGCAGCACAAATATGTTATAATTTACCTGTCTATTTTTCAGGCAGGAACAACAAGGCCTTCATCAATTAAATGGATGTGGCTTTATCAGTCTGAAAGTCTTTAGGATGTCTGTGAACCCAGTACCTTTTATCTTGGTCACTCCCTCTCAAGCCCCTTTCTACCGTCCACCTGGCAGGTTTTCACCAGGATATTAACTGAATCTGGACAGGGAAGGAACACAAGCGTATGTTTCCACTGAAGTGAAATCTTTCAGTGGTAAAAGTATCCTTGTAAACACACCAGTTTTAGCAATTTAACTGTTTTTAGTGGAATGTGCAGTGGCCCCTTTAGAAGCACTGCTAATGGAGCCAATAATACTTGTCTTTCTCTAGTAAATATTACAAGTTTTTCCTTGAATGTCCTTTCAGACCTGAATTATATTGTTTTGCTTCAAATCTGGGTTTTTTTTCACACCTAATGGCAGCCAAGTTGAAGACTGATTAGATTTAAAATGGGCATAAAGCTATTAGTTCCATATGTTAGATGATATTCAGCTGAAAGAAGTAATTGTTTACATGACTTTGAATGCCAATAGCACAATAAAGAAAATCCCTAAGGCTAGCTTCTTCACACACTGCATTTGTTATCTACTGGAATTAGTTTACTACTCAAATCTCAGCTCTCATATAGCAAACTCTGAACACCACAATTTGAATTTTTTTAAAGGACTTAAACTAGTTACAGAGTTCTAGTTCAGTTCTGGCTGTACAAAGTATCCCAATGAAAGACTCATCAGCAAAAACCCTAAGAAGCCAGCCTGCTCTAATTTTTGAAGACTTAAGAGTTGGTCTAACAATTAAAATTCTAATTAGAAACTGAAAATCTATAGATATTTAGGTACAGAAGACTGAAGTAATAACATCTCCGAAATTTTTAACATTATTTTTGTGATTAAAGAAGATGTTTATAGTTGATACGACCCCTATTCTACTAATAAAAAGGTGTCTCAGACTGAATTTAACTAGCAAGTTCATGTCTTGAACAAGGAAATCTTCTGTATTTAGAACAAAGAAGCAAACAAGGCACTCTTAGGTATAGGAAGGTGGACCAGAAGTTTTATGATAATTTCCTTTTTATGAAATGTCTACCATTACCAGTCCTAAGGGAAAATAAACCAGTTCCACTCTAAAAGAAAACTTACAGAAACTGTTATGAAAACCTATAAAAACACATGCTGCTTAGAATTCTGAGGAGATAAAATGCAAAGGATTTTCAGAAAGAGAAATGAGGCTTTGGATGATATGAATTTTATTTACTATACTGAAGTTATCCATTTTTAACTTTCAGGCAGTTATGCAGTCTTAAATTAGAGATAAATCTTGTGCAAAATAGAAATCAACCATGTCTATTTTCCCAATATTTTAGGCAGAAAACCAAAAATAAATGGCTTCGTATTCCAAATGCAATATTAGTGTTCTAGTAAGAATGCCATAGCTGGGATTGTTTATTTCATGAACATGAGTACAGATAGCGTTTGTTATTTATTTTTAAATCTAGATTCAATTAAAAATACAATAGGGCACCACACAGAAATAAGCATTGATTTTTAACAATTGACTCCTGGAACCATTGCAGGAGAACACTTATATAGGAAAAAATACTTTCATAATGTTGGAATTAGAGCCATAATTCCCTGTGTGAAGTGTACTAAAAATTCCTCTGAGTTTCTGTTGATTCCTGGAGCATGCTTATTAGCAAATGCTAACAGAGCCTTTGATTCAGATTCTATTTATCTGTTATTTCTTATTTTCTTCCCATGAGCAGTAGGGTGTATAAAGACATTTATTTTTTTAATCATAGAAATTAATGCCTCAACTATGTAGAATTCCTGAAGAATGACCTGTAGGAACAGAGGACTACTGGTTGGCCAGGATAATATGGTGTTGTTAATAATTTATGGTTAATAAGAATTTTTATTATTTAGTGGTAGGATAAAACTGTCATCAGATGTTTCAAGAGGTCTTATATACTTATAAAGTTATCAATTCTGTTATTACATAAAATATAGTGAGATTCTGACCTCTTTGACCCAGGATCAGAGCAAGGCCCACGAGTAAGCAAGATTTGATTTACGTGTAAGAGAGCTTCTCACTGTTTCATAGGTGGGAAGCTGTAACATAACACATACCAAATTCCATCAAAACGAGACATAAAAACATGATATTTCAAAGATAAAATCTGCCCTTGCTTCAACTGCTAATAGTTGTTGGTTTAAGTTGGGAATACTTTTGGAGTTTAAGTTCTTTTCAAAATGAAAAATATTTTATGGTTTTTTTTTCTTTTGGCAAACCAATGAGCTGTGAAATAATAGACTTTAAACAAAACCATGAATATAATGTGCCAAGACAATACATACAATCGAATTGACATAAATGTCTTACCTAGTGTCTTTGAATCATAGTTTTAGTATGATCATGACAGCTGTCTTTTACAATTACCAAAAACATTTTCTATGAATCTGGTGCTGAAAATAGTTTATTTCATTAAAGGCACATGAATTCTTCCCTCCCCTTTATTAAATCAAGCAAACATATTTCAATTAACTATTGTAGATAAGAGCAAAAAAGAAGGATATAAAGTTGGATACCATCTGTGCTGTTAAACCTATTCACAATGAAGTGTGCCAAAGATGGAATTTTTATTTCAAGTAAAACTTTTAACGGCTTTGCTTTAATGGGATTGCTTACCTTAAACTTTTCTGTCTATACAAAACATGTGCAATTGCCATTGATGTAATTGGAAAAACACGCATTTTGAGAGTAGATATAACAACATATATTTTGTCTTCCTGCTTTATTGAATATATGTCTTACCTTTAGTTTCCCTTACATCTTTTTTGTAGTTATCACCATTAAACTTCAAAGTCAAGTTTTGCAAAGTTCACTTACATGTAGAAAAGATGCCATATTCCTCATCATAAAAGCACTCTTATCTAATGTATTCTAACTTTTATCTTCAGCACATATTTGTCTTCATACCATATTCCTAGTAGGCATATAATAAGCTATTTTTTGTAATAAGGAAAATATTACCACGGCATTTTTCAGTAGAAGGTAATATGGTTTCTGTAGTACTCTGTCAGGTCTGTTTTCTCTGCACTCACTGGCCAGTAACAAGAAGGTACTCTATTTTTGGAAGAAAACAAAAATAGTGATATCATCAGATATTATCAGCTTCCCATTATGTTCAACAAATGAGAAACAATTCAAAGAATGATGATGATACTAAAAAAAAAAAACAAGGAAAGGAGAATATTATGAAATTTAGCCCCTCTGATAATTACACAGCCATGGATTTTAATGGATTTATGTCCTAAGATAACTTAAAATTTAGTTCCTTTCACCTCCATCCAGTCACAGAAAGGTGGCATTTACTTTAAGCTTATTGTCAAGACACTCCCACTAGTTAACAGAAAAAAATTAGCACCTCTAAAGGATCACTCATGCACCTAAGTATGGATTGCCTATCAGAAGTGCTTGACAAAAAGCCTGAGCTAGAAACTTTGTCAGCAGCTAGTTACTCTCCAGATTGCTAAAGAAAACATTTCCCACAGAACATCAGAGTGGGATATATTTTGCCTCAAAATACCTAGTAGGTAGAAACTTACTTCAGTGTTTCCATTAAAGTGCCCTGGTCAGTGTCAGGTATGATTTTCCATGGAAGAGGCATGTCACCCCTTGATGTCTTAAGATGGGATGATTTACTGCAGAAAATATTATTTTCTGTCAGCTACAGACAGATTTTAAACAACTTTTTTGCATCAGGCACCTATTTTCTCATCTTTTTAATTTTTGCGATATTTAACTTTTTTTGTTTGCCAGCTACTTCTTTATTAGCCCCTAATTAACCTAATGTTTATTTAATTTGTTCCTGAAAAAAATATTTTATTTACCTGACCCCTGTCAGGTGTTATAAAGATTAGTATTCAATTATAATTTAAATCTTGTAGTGAGCACTGACAGAGAAACAGAAAATATTAACTTCTCTTGGGATGAGAAACCATCTCTGCACATTTCTGGAGCATATGTGTTTGTACTTATTTTCCATGTGCATTTATCTTTCTATGTCATCCAAATTTTGGTGCCATTCAAAGCGTTCGTGAAAATACAGTATAGTCTTGTCCTATAATAAGTGGTTCTGTGGAGTTTGCTTCACATGGTTAAATTCTGGATTCAAGATTAAATCTTTTATTAAAAAGATATTTTAAAAATAAATTATAAATAATCCAATATGTCTCAAAATTATGTAACTGAAGTGACCAAAAGTTGTTTCAACAATATTTATCTGCATATTTTAGTGAACAACACAGATATAGCTGAGACCGTAATTTTTCTTCCTCCTCATTTCCTTCATTACCTAGATCAGTGAGTACAGCTATTGGACCCCTGTAGACCCATCACTGTATGCTTAATTTGCTTTGGGCCTCAAAAAAAAATCATCTACTGCCTGTACCAACAATGTAGAACTTGCCAGTATATGCTTTTTTTTTAAGTTTAATATTTTACTGGAGAATAAACATTTGATTTTATGGCTATAGGGGGCTAGACTAGACTATGCTACACGGTACTGCATTGTGCACTAGTTTAAGCTGATAGTCCTGATGTACAAAATACTGCTTACTAGTATGGAAGCTTTGCCATATACTTGCATGGATTCCCAAACTCACTAAAGCACACTTGTTAAGTTAGAAATCATGCTTTTAAATCATGCCTAAGTACTTACAGAAATTGTTACTTCTTTTCATGCTTCAGCAACAAGTGTTTAAAGTTATGCTAGAAAAGAGGCAAACAATGTGGACATTACACTGGGCAAATGACACTTCCTTTCTGAAGCTGTGTAACTTTGTGTAAAGGATTAGATTCAGAAGGCCTCTACCTGTTTAAATGCATAATACCTAATAAAAATGCATAATAAAATGTTTCTGCTGCATACATGTCTTCTTAACAGCAGAAAGCACTAGGATTTCCACATGAATGAGGAAGACTGGACCAAATTTATTGCTTTCTGTGGGACTGGACAATGTCTATTTTGGATGCTGTCGTGTGACAAGGAATACTTTTAAATATGACTTCTAAGGAACAGTCTCTGACTCCTGAGTAAACAGGGAAGTTTTGGGTGTCTCTATTAGCAGCATCCCTGCATAGGATTCCATGCACATTAGGCTTCAGAGCAGCTGAATGAAGAATGTAGGTATCTAAAAATTACACATTGTTTGTTTTCTTATAGTTAAGTTCTCAGTGGGATGTAGCTTTTGAGGAATAACTCAAAATGAGTCTGCCAAATGGAACAGACTTCCTGTAACTGAATGGACTTTGTATGACAGGGTGTCATGTATCAGAGTTATTTGTCTACACTGTATTCTAGAGGAAACCAGAGAAATAACAGTGCTTTACAAGAGTAAGGACAGAAGTCTGAAAAACAGATTTGCAAAGTATTTCAGTGAGTGGAAAGCATGAAGAAAACGGATCAGAGTTTAATTCAAAAGGTACTTAAATGGGGAAAAGAATAGTGTTGCTACAGGCATATAAAAATCTTATTGTACATGGCACTAAATTTGATGTTAGCTGACACACCAGCTCTCTGAATTAACTACTAGTGGCATATTTCAAATTAATTGTTGAGAGACATGTTGACATTTTTGTCATAAAATCTGAACAGCTGTATTTTAATAGGGAATTTAGGAAAAAAAAAAGAAAGTTATTAAATGTATATCAGTGAACACAAGTTACAGAAGAAACAATTTCTTTTCCTATTCAGATGTACAGTGAAGGAGTTTTTATAAAAGTTTCTTTTCAACTGGTTCCTGTACTAATACTACATTAATGTAGACAGCCCTCAGTCATTAGGATTCACATTCTTTCACATTCAGTGTGTAGATTTTGATAATATGGGAATGAAAATACAATTGTTAAACAATCAAATATCACCCAATACGGTTTGACCTTACACTTTTATTTAATTTGATATCAGTAGCATTGTATTGCATAGAATCTTTTTTATTTAATAACATAAGGAAAAGTTAATAACAAATAATTTTAGTACCATTACTTTACCCTCTTCTCTCTTTGCAAGGACATTATTCTTGACTCAGAAAAATCTTGCCTCCCAGAAGTTGGTATTTCTACAGTATACTTGCAATATTTTGTTACTTTCCGTGTAATGCAATTTTAGCCGTAGGAAAGATTAATTCCAATAATTACTCAGAAGAAATCCTCTGCTTTTTGTTAACTCACATCTGAAATGATCTAGGCATTAGTCCTTCATTTGAATTGAGGTAATATATTTTAAAGATTAAGCTCATTAAAAAAAAAAACCCACGATAAAGTGTGGGAAAGTGATTAATAAAAGTTGAATCATTTTGAGATATTCAGTTTCTATTTATTAATTTTTATCATTCTGGATGATGCTGTTCTTAAGCTTGCTGAGGTTTTTGTTTGTTTAAAGGAGGGAAAGCAGTAATGATTCAAAGTTTAGCATTTATATTCCTTCTTTCTTAACAAAATACCATACATACCACAGCCAGCTCTATTCACCTGTATGTTTTCAACTCTCAATATATTTCACATTCTTATTAAAGTTCTGTGTTTACAAGTTCAGCTTAATGATACCAACATTGACTTCCCATTACCTGTGGATTGAATTTGTATAGTTTCCCTTATACATGGCATAGAATTCCACAGAACTTTCCAAAGCAGAATAAACTTAATAAAATAGGAGTGAAAAAGATACCTTAAATAGCCCTTGGAGTAAAGGCAGAGTGGCAAAAAAAAAAATAAAATTAAATTCATGTAAGTTAGAGAAATTTGGTTGGTGACAGAAACATGTGCACTATAACCAAAACTCAAATATTTTTTCCTGAGGTATCAAAAAAGCAAGCTGTCCAAATAGCATTTAAGATTCACAAGTATAGTAGTGCTGTGGAAAAAGTCTGTCTGGCGGCCAAGCTTTCAGTGGAACTGAGTGGGAGCTGTGGGGGTACTCAGGATAAGAGCAAAAGGAAGAAAACTGATGTAGAAAATTATCTCTATCCCAGGCAGACTTAGAAATCATATCTAGAACAACAGCTCAGGTCAGTGTCAACAAACCCCAACATAAGTGAACCAGAACTATAAAACAATAACCTTGCAAGTAAATATTTAATCAGTGAGTACTAGAACTAATTGGATCTGGTTTTATTTTCGTGTACTTATTTTCTGTCTATTCAAAATATTGAAACATTTTGAATGGAAGGGTGATGATGCCTGGTGTGTGCAGATGCACTGGTGTCTAATGATAGATCATGGGAAAGCATTTTCAGCAATTATAATATTTCTACCTTCTTTTCTTTTTTCTTAAATATGTACTTGAGCCACACTTGCAAGAACATAAACATCTTTAAAAGTTTTATCCTTCTGTGAAATTTGCTTCATGATGAGCAGTGAATTAAAAAACTATTTAGGGACCTGTGAGCTCATACTAACCTGGAGCATGATCTTCGGAAATTCACTTCTATAGAAGCAGGCTGATAACTAACACACTGAATAACTAAAATGCTTTCAGAGTTAAATTCAACTCTAAACTGAGAAAGGAATTATCAGCTCCATCCAGTGCTTTCATGAGTCACAAGCTGCTGTCAAATTCTGTTGTCAGAAAAAAAGAGATTATATTAGAATGAAATAATAAGAGTATTGTTTGTCAGTCGAAGGACTTCCACTTTATCAAATATGGCAATAATTAAGGAGTACTGAACCCCATTTTGGTCATCACATTTTGGGAAATAATGAAATGGATATATCTCAGTGGATGTAATTATAACTGTGTTGTCAGAAGTCTAGAGTATGGGGCTGGCAGGGAAAATTGTAAAGAACAGGGAAAAGAAATTGAGGAAGTAATCCAAAAGAGATATGATGGAGTCTTCTGTTAGTTAAAGATTTTTTTAAGCCAGGGGCAATAATCGGTTTTCAAAATCTTTGGAACAAAAGCAATTGCAGCAATAGAATATTAGATATTATGTTAGATATACAGGAAAATGTCAGAGATTATTAGGTATTCAAAAAGACTATTTAAAGACTACAGTGTCTTTATGAGAAATTTCAAAGACCACGCTACAGCCAGATTTATCAGAAATGACCTTGATATGATTAATCTTCCCTTAGGGTATGGGTGATATAATAGAATCTTTGGTGTACCATTGGATCAGATTTTCAATGAGACAGGCAAGGTGGTGGGGAAGAAAAAAATTGAGAATTTTCTCAATTCTTTTAGGTTAAACAGAAACATTAAGTTAAATATCCATGGAATTAATATAATCCTTGCCTGTATGCCTAAACCTGTAGAACTGAGTCCCTGTTGCACATTTCTTTCGATATATGAATCACTAGTTTCACAAGATTCAACACAAAAAGGTGTAACACACAAACTGTAAACACTGGAATCAAGTATATTGGTGTAGTTATATCCTTGGTGACTATAGCAGTTCAAGATGGTGAGGAAATACATTTGAAACACCAAAAAAAAATTATCCAGATTTCTTCTCTCAAACAAGCCCTGAATAAGAAACAAGAAAGGTGAAGGAATTATTTTATTTTTTTCATATTATATATATGAATATATATATAATATTATTGATATATTAGCTTTTTCACAATCTGAAATGAAAAAGATTTTCCATGTTATTTCAAAGATAAAGTGTCTTCTTGACTAGACTGAATCTGTTAGATATTCTTGATGCTTTCGCCCTAGTAAATAAGGAACATTAGCAATTAAAGGAAGCACAAAACTGAAGTGATTTAAAACTTTTTCTGCACACCTCTTTTTCCCCCTTCAACTTATTCAGCCGTCACCTTACAGCTACCAGAAGAAGTGTTCTGTGTGATTCCGATATGCAGCAAGTACAAAAGCTCCATCTGTCTTTCCAAACTCAAAAAATATAACATTTCTCTTGTTCCAATATTTAGCCAGCCTCAGAACATGGATTAGGAAAAGCTGCCTAAACTAAACCATATTAAAACAGAGATTATATAGATTGGCTGTTTGCAGCACTGCAAAGTGCTATCATGACAATTCTGTCTGCTCTAGTGAAGACATCTACATCTTGATAGGAGCAAAAGTCTTGCAAAGGGGCTTAGCAGAAATGTACAAAGTATCAGGCTAGAATAAAGAAAATAATTCATTCCAATGTTTACATTTTTGAAATATAGTGTAAAATAAGGGGGGGTTTGTTTTGTTTTGTTTTGTTTTATGTCCATAGAAAGTGACATAATTCTTTCACATTTTATTGTTTTCAGTGAGAGCTCTCAGCAGCTTTCATTGATTTTTGACCTTACTTTTTAGTCACCTAGCATTTTGGGAAGGGAGTCACTTCCTAGCAGGCCATCTAGAAGGTTTCTTTGTAACAGTGCTCATTCCTTAGCCAGATCCATTTTTCTGCCTCAGTACTGGTGGCAGACAATGTATGAAAATTTGGGCCTGCAAATCTAGAGGCTTAGAACATGAAAGTGCTATTCATTGCCTATTTTTGTGCTATTTGATCCATTATTGAATAGCTCAATTTAGAGAAAAGCAAGCTCAGGGAATTTGCAATCTTAAAAGTTTGACTACCTGTTTTCTGCATTAGCTAAAATTGGAAGAACAAAACAACAAATTATGCCACCATAAACAAGTACACAATAATTTCTCTTAGTCTCAGATTTTACAATCTGTCCCCATATACAGATATTATTAATTGTTCAATGATCATAGTGACAGTCATGGTGAAGGAGAAGAAAGAGCAAGTAGAGGAGAAGAAGAAGGACAAGGAGTAGAAGAAGAAGAAGAGGAAGCAATATTAGATGAATTGTAGTGAACCATATTTGGACCATACTCTGTAACGGTTGGGTCATTTGTTATTCCTAATAATGTGTGAAACTTGAGAATTTATTATCAACAAGTCCAAATTAATCTCTCAGAAACTCAGTCACTTAACGTTTTCTTGATTGTTGAATAAATTGTCAATATTATATTTATATACATATATATATATACATATATTGTTTCAAATATTTTCAAATACAGAGTAAGAATTTTTCTGAGCATTTGGGTTTTTAATCTTCCAACTATTCTTCTCATTTGTTTTCTTTCATTGAAATTCAGATAGATTTTGTTGGTTAAGAACATAAATCTGGGGGAGAGTTCTTTAAATTTGTCTTTAACACTAAGTGAGCCTCATAAGGCCTTTAAACAATGCTTAAGTTTCTCCCTTTCCACTTTTAACAAAGATCTTTTCCACTATCCCTCTGATTCTGGGATCAGAAACACAGGATGGTATGCAATTGTGGTACAATTAATTTTGGCTATGCTTCAAATGATGCAGGTGGTGTGGACATATCTTTTGACTATTGGACTTTCAGTCAGGAAGCACACCTATGCCTGTTTGGTCTGGATTGCTTTTCACTCTAAAGTAAGGTATGGCCAAATCAACACCCCTGGCTCTTCTGCAAGCAGCATCTTCCAGCCTAAAATGACCACTCTCTTTCTGAAGTGTTTCTCCATTGTAATTTAGTAGACAGAAATGGAACTGGGATTCTCAGAACAATTCTAAGGATGTTTCATTTGCATGTCTTATTTTTTTTTTTATTCTGATGGTACAGTGTTATGAGAGGGGGTCTTATTTCTATTGTAACTGCAGCAAGAGTTGATGAGTTCCTAGAAGGACCTAACCCAGAATTTAGAGAGAATGGAGCTGATGCCCAATGTCATCCTTCACCACATACACATCACTGTTATTATGAGGACCACTCTGTGTATTAATTGCAGTAGGATGGAATATTTAAAAAAAAAAGGCAATCATTAGCTTTACATATAATCCTTTTGACATGATGGGACAGATAGAGGTGCAAGTAAAAGACTTAGAGGCAATGATCTTGTTTCCCACTTATTCATATCAGTTAAACTGCTTTATTATTGTTTTAATAACCATGACATTTTGAGTGAATATTCATTTAGGCTTTTAACTAGGAGTGTTGCCAAGACACTGCTGTGCTTTTTCCCCTAACATTTTCCTGTTCAAATGTCTGCTACTTGTCCTAAGCATTTTTTATCTACCCTGTCTTGCTTTTTCGTTTCAATGGAGAATTTATATGCAGGTTGCTTTGAAATACAAGATGCCTAACCCCTCTTTTCAGTATTTGACAATCTGGTGTAATCAATAAGCGTCTTTTAAGGATTAACTTAAATATTTGTTGAAGAATTTCTTTTTCTTTTTATCATGGGTTCTGCAATTTTATTTTTAGCTATCATAAAAATTCCAGTATATCCCTTACTTTTCCAGTAACTAAAAATTATCCATAGATTTGTGTGATATGGAGCAAGTTTTGTTTCAGTGTCTGTTTATGCTGTTAACTAGTTTCCTTCCATTTCTAAGCAAACCTCAGAGCTGTAATTTCAGTTCTCTGTATTCAGTTGTGATACTGGTGAGGAAATTTGGAGAGAGTTATAAAAACAGAAAAGTAGACAAGGCTAAGGAAGGTGATATTGTAAGAGTTAACTCTACTGTCTGACACGACAGTAGTGGAGACATGTAGTGGAGATTGTGAACCAACCAACCAGAATTGCTGCCATCCACCTCCCTACCTCCCCTTGTTTTGTTTCAAGGCTGCAGATGCCAATGGAGTAAAGTTTGAATTTCTCCTCAGGAGTAAGAAATGTGTGAGGCGCATTAGTGGGGATTAAAAAAATGCAAGAAAAAGAGCTTGAAGGATAGTCACATGCTGCACTGAAGTATTTCAAGATGCTGGTTGAGCTTCAGTGAAATGCTATGATCCCAGCTTCCCAACTGCTGGCACACAGGCATACAAGCTTCTGAGGGCATAGGCTTACTCCAGTTGCTGGCACATCCCACTCCAGCTGCTCAGGATTCCCCTGGCCCGCCATGTGGCTGATTCCATTGAGTTCTAATGCCTAGAAATGCAGGTGCTCTTATACACGTACCTGCTCTCCCTAATATCCCTTAAGTCTGTGTGACCCCAAACTGCTTTTGCCCTGCACCAAGAGGTGATGGATAGTTGCTCCCCACAACTCACAGGATGGGTTCCATGGCCAGTAGCTCTGCTGTGCCAGCTCAGGGAGGGACCTGGAACTCCTGCAGTTCCTCAGGAATTCTTCCTTTGTGCTGGCACCTGCCATGTGTACTGCAATGCTTCTCTGGGCATTTGTGATGGGCCTTTGCTGGGCTGAGGGTCTCTGGGATGAGCCAAGGGATCCTCTCACCCTGCTCCTCCCTCTGCTGTGTCTCTAGGCTCCATTGTGGGTGTCCAGAGGAGACTCGTCACATTGCCAAGGAGATACAAACTTTGTGCAGTTTAAAGGGCACATTTAATTCTTCTCTTTGACACGCTAACCTTCAGTAAGAGAAAATATACCTGCTACTTGTTTCATGTTTCCATCATGAATATAAAAAGAATCATCTAAGATTTGTCATGGAATTTTTAAATCTGGGGCCTTGACTTTGTTATTTAACTATATTTTTATTAAGATTTTCTTCCAAGCCCTGCCTTATCAAGTTGGTCTTTAGTTTCATCAGCCATGCATTTCACACAATACTTAGTTATTTTTCAAGTTTTCTTGGGTAGAATGGAAAAGAGAAAAACAAAGTAATGGCGTAATGCTTGCAAAACCAGAATTTAATTTTTGAGGGACTAAAATGAAATTTCAGCTTTTTCAACTTTTTAGTTGCCATGAAATCAGCTTGATAATGGGCTGCAAAGCATAGTCTTGTTTTTGACTTACACTTGAAGACAAAATAACTCCTTTATTTTGGTATACACATGCCAGCCAAGTGGTTCCCATGTTGTCTCCTACTCAAATGCAATCCTATTGAGCACTGCTGAAATGGCCTGACACCGTTTCTCTCTATATGTGCTTCAAAAATTTTTCTTTTTATGTTGAAGATAAAAAATTCATACCTCCTTTTTTTTTTCCACTGTGAACAGGGCTTAGTAGGTTTTGAATGTTCTTAGACTAAGATGAAAGAAGGTTGTTGAAAATCTGTTTGTAGCTGAATTTATTTTGCCTGAGCAGTGTGAATTATCTTCTGAAGCTAGAAATATGGTTCTATAGTTTTTAAAACTAGATTAGCAAGTTTGCTGCAGCCAAAACAGTCTTCAAATAATCTTCAAATGTATATTTAGCACTATAATTCACACTATTTTAAATTAATATATTTCAACAGGAAAACAGCTAGAGATTGCATTATGATGTACTTTTCAAGAGTTATCCTTTTGTCCTTTAAAAGAGATGCAGAAGATTTTCAGTTCCATATGTATACACAAACACACTATGTTTTATTTTGAAATACACAAAAAATATACATTTTTTCCCTAAACCTATAACACACTCACATAATTTCCTTTCTGATTCATATACACAGCATCCTAGCAAAATGCTCTTAAGTCAGTGGATCACAATATATTTGATTACAAATGCAGGAGCTTAGTTGAGAATTCAACATCCTTTCAATTTGAAAATGCATTATTATAATAACTGGATTGAGGCACATTATGAAGATAGAGGAGTCTCAGGGAAGTCACCTTTATCAAGAAAGACAGAAAATAATTGCAATCTGAGCCCCATTTTCACAAATTAATGGCTTTTCTCCTGAGGCTTCACAGGCTAGCTAATCTTATGTTTAGCAACACAGTCTTCAGGGCATATCCCTGTGCCTTTTCTGAACAAGGACCACTTATGAGTTCATAATATTGCAATTAAGTCAATGACCACTCTGTCATAAGTGAAACTTAGCAATCAGTGATTAAAAATTAGGTAGAATTTGCATGTTTTGGATTTGTCAGATCCTCAGCATTCTTTCTAGATGAACATTATGTCTTATTTAAACCTTTCTGAACAGCTACATTTAATACTGGTGAGGTTCCTCCTGATCAGTGAATCTCCACAGCCTTATGTGCAGGTTAAGCAGCAAAGTTTGGGAATTAAGTGAATGTAGGTACTGTGCTAATGATTAAATGACAGGACCAATGAAAAAGTAATGTAAGAAGTTTCTCCCCATTCTAACAATGATATTTTTTCCCCCCGGAGCAATTACTCAAAAAAATTCACTTTAGATACAAATTTCATGTAATTACAAGAAAATAAATAACCCTCAGTCACAAAATTAATGAAAACTTGACTTGTCCATTTAGACTTCTTAGAACAACCAATAATTATATTTAATAGGTTAGAGATTTTTTTGTTTTCAGTGTGATATACTGACATTTTGTACTTTGAAGTCAGCAGGCCTGTTTGCACTCTCTGGAACACTGGTCAAATTATAACAAATGTCTATCAAATTGTTTTGTTTATCTTTTCAACTGCCCCTCTTATTTACAGCAGAGACACCTGAAGTATATCACCAGCCAGCACTGGGTCTGGTTATAAACTACTACTACTAGCTGGTTATAAACCAGAGATACTATATTTGTTGGATAAAAATAAGGGGGTGCTTTGGAAATAAAAATGCAAAATAAAAGAAGAAAAAAAAGTTGTAACAAAGGAGAAAGCTACTATGCAGATAGAGAATTTTAAAAGCAGTCAGTCACAATCTCCAATAAAGCCCAGACAGGCTGAGCTTAATAAGATCCATAATATTTCTGGAAAGGGAGGATTTTGTATTTTTTTTGTTATGTGAAATGCAAATGAAAAACAAAATAAAACAAGCAAGAAACCAGCTCAGCTGGTTTACTTGCCTCAAGGGTGAAAATGTCATGTCCCTGCAGCCCAGTGGGGTATAGGAAGCAAACAACATCTCCAGGCCATGGTCACACTTTGAATACCCAGTATATACACTCTTTAAGAAAATATTTCAATCAGGAACAAGCAGTATGCTTCTGAGTCCTGAGCTTTGCATACTTTGTTTATCTGTTTATTTTTTCATTTTCTCCTTTTTTCCAGATTATTCTTTTTTGAGCTAATTTCATGGACATGTCTATTGGGTGAAGTTTAAGCCACCATCAGCTACCAGATGTTTGGCAATAATTTTGATTGGCTTCAAAAAACACAATAACTCCCCCTTAAGCTGTTAGTGCACTTTTTCCTAGGCTTCTGCACTTCAGTAACCTCTGCATCTTTGGGATGTTTGCCTATCTAGCTTAATGAATCTCTTCAAGTCTGTGCTTCTATTGTTTCTGGGTTCCTTATCTATCATCCCTTCCTACTGACACTTGTTTCTCCAGGCATTCCTGTGCTACCATGCAAGAGTGTTTAAAAAAGAGTAAATCAAGCAGTGACACAACCACTCACTCATGCAGCTGATCTCATACTGATGTTCTGTTCAGTCATTACTGCCAGATGTCCTGTAGCACCAGAAACTAATGGTTGACATCCCTTATGACTGAGGCACCGTCAAGAGCAGGGTCATTACTCTGTTTCCTAATCACTGTGCAATGATTACTTCTTGCTGCAGACAGCTGATATATCATCACCTGGGATGTACTGCATGGATACTGTACCGATTGGAATCTCTCTCTTCAGTGTAATTTGCTAAGGGACTAATGGAAGAAAATTTGACTGGTCTAGTTTAAATTATCTACTCTGACAGAGTTGATACCAAGAAAATGTATAATTCTGTCTTTCTTTAATTTTCTTACATCTTGAGGATATTTCAGGAATCTACTCTGCACCATTTTTCAGCATGAATATTCAATAAAGTCTAGCTGGAAGGTGAAGATCCTTCATCATTTAAACATTTTTTCTAGTGAGCTGATGATATGAAGAGGCTTGGGGAGCTTCAGATGAATCAAACTTCTTTTTCAGACTATCAGGCAGTAAGACTTCCTGTATTAATCAATAAAGAACATGGAAGTTTATGGCAATAGGTGACAGCAAATACATAAGCTGTTTATCCTGTGCATTGTTTTGTGTATATCTATACAAGTGCTTCACTGTTTAGTGGCTTCTCTGTCTTGCTGATATGAAATTTTATCTCACCAATATACAGCTGATATACAGGTACTCTTTTCCTTTTGTTTTCTACTTCTGTAATGTCTAATATGGAGGAATCCATATCCCATAGCAGGGTCTTAAATTGTTAGAGTACAAAATATACATTAAATTTTGATTTTTAGATCTGGGTCAAAATTCTGCAAATGAATCAATTATCTATTTGATTTTCTTGTACATGCACCAGAAGAAATGCATACACATGAAAAGAGAATGAGTAACCAAATGATATCTTAGCATCAGAAAAAGCATGTAGAATTTGTCTGTGGGTGGGATATGGCAAGGTTTTTATAGTTTCTATGAGCACTATCTGTAAATAGGTGAAGAGTCAAAAGGAGAATCAATATAATTTAGTATCAAATCTTTCATACCAAGGAGTTAATCATCCTAACCAAGGATTTGTATAATTACATTTTTCCAAACTCACACATTGCTGCATATTACTTTTTTTTTTTTCCCCAAATGATCATGGAATAATGCAGTTTTTTTCTCATAGTTGTCTGTTTTTCTCATAGTTGTCTGTTTGTTAAACCCAATCATTGTCATGGATGGACATGTTTTACATTACTTTGAAAGACTAGAAGGGTCAGAATTATATAAACTATCTTGCTACTCCCCCTTTTTTCTTCTCTTTGTTTATTTGGTTTTGTTGTTTTTGTTGATTGGTAGTTTTTTAAAATTAATTTAAAACAAAACTTTGCAAAAGAGTGATCTTGTTACAGCTACTTAGAATGTCAGCATCAATTTGCATGATGGGCTTGCTTTTTTTTCTTTCTTTTTAAAATAAAGACATTACCTGTTACTGATTAACTTGGATGTGACTCCTGGAAATAAAAACCTCTACTCACTTTCAGTAGATTCTAGCTGATTTAAAGCATATCAGTGTCACAGCAGAGCAGTAAAGATGGCTAATCAATTAGTCAGACTGATTTTGCAGCTGTTTTTTGCATTAATGAAGAGAATGAAAGCAGTTGTCCATAAAAGGCAATCAGGCCCACATTCCTTCATGCAGAGTATTTGTGTAGAGGTCTTAAAAATTATTCTTGCTCTCCTTTGTGAGCTGGAGAATGTGGTGATTCAAGCTCACCTTTGAGTGTTTGAGCAGGATGTTACAAAACTGTGTCTCTGTCGGTACAGAGCTTATAACGGCCCTAAAGGTTATGTGTAATGCTTTTGCTGTTGCTATGTGTTTTTCCCTTTATCAATGGGGCTAGACCAAATAGTTTAGATACTTTCTAGTCACTAACCTATGGAAGATAGAATCTGATAATTTTTTTCCACCTGATAACACTCCTGGTTCCAGAACTGTAGTTTGGTTTTTCAACTACAGGTTTGTAAAAACAAAATGAAGTTTTAGAACCCTTTTCATAACAGACTAGATTGACAATAGACTAATACCAGTGTTTGTCCAACAAAAAATCAACCAAACAAAAACCAAACAAACCAACCAAAACAACAAACAAACCAAAAAACCAACAAGACACTCCACTCACTTCAGATGCTTATAAAAATTTGTAACTTGGCAGGTAGGGAATTCCCCTGACAATAGTTTATAACATCTAGTTTATAACATCCTGTAAACAATGAGAGTTATCCCAGAGCTTAAGTATTTACCCAAGGCTGAAATGCTCATAATGTATTGTGCTTTAAGGGCCCAAATTCTACATCCAGATCTTTGAAATAAACATGAAAAAATATAAAACTCAGCTTCAATTAACATGGAACTCAGTTACACAGATCAGGCAGAACTGAAGTGCCGAAACTGCGCTTCAGAAATGATCACTCAATCTCCACTCATTGAGCACCCCTCTATTTGATGGTAATGCTCTCTGGATGGTCATAATCCTGCTCCTGGGAACATAAAGAAAGAAGAACTCTTGTAAGTTTTGTTTGCTATTTAGTACTTATACTTTTTCTGTTTGTCCTTTTTTATTTTTTTTGCTCTGACCATTAATGGGCCCGATCTGGCCTGTGATCTTACAGCAAATCTATCTCATACAAATAGTATTAGACCTGGGACACCAATGAAGCTCAGTAGTCATCACCTTCTTTTAAAACTAGCCAGAGCAGAGAAAAGTGGTGAGCTCAAAGTACTTGAAACAAGAGAAACCTGCAGACTCAAGACATTGTCTTCCACAATAAGTTAAATCCTTTTGTTCTGTGCAGAGAGGCTTGGTTTTAATGATAGGTCTAAAAGAACTTGGCATATTGAAAGTATCTAAATCAAGATACAGAAGAATAAAGTTGTTATCCATACATATACTGAGTGTAATTCAGACTGAGAAAGAGAGAAAATTAATTGAACAAAAAGATGATCTGCATCCCAAGAGATGGGTGGGAAAAAAGTAATTTGGAAAAATTAGAGACAGTTTCTCTGATCTAAATAGCAAAAGTTTAGGACTGTCTTCAAAGAGAAAAATAACCAATGCTGAGCATTTTCAAGAAGGAGCTCAGTTTCTTTTGTTTGCTTGTAAAAAATATTTTTTTGGAGAATACTATGTAATTAAAAAAATTATTTCACTGAGATTCAAAGCAAATATTTCATGAAAACCTTCTAATTTAAGTATAATAGGAAAATTCATGCATGGAATTCTAATTGGACTGACTCAAGTTTAAATTAAATAAAAGGGAACATGCTTTTTATGTCTTCTGCACACATAAAATATAAAAAGAATATTGATCAAGCTACATTCTATGTTCTAGAATGTGTGAGGATTAAATCTTGTGCATACTTAATGTGATCTTTTAAATATATTGTACAATAATAAATAGGTTTTAATTGTATGGCTATAAAATATATTTCTCTACAGAAAATCTCTCTGATACCATACAAAGAATATGATAGGCTCACTTAGAAGTCTAGCTGATCAACACTGTTTTTCTTCAGTTCCCATGCTATTCAAACACCACTTTGAATAAAAAATCTGTAATTGTGTGTCGGAGTCTTATGCCTCACAGTAATATTTTCACCAGTCATCTTCCCTTTCCCCTTTTATATTTTTTATCTTTTTTTTTTCTTGATTTTATTTACTACCACTAAAGAATTTATGCTGCTGCTATTCTGGAATGTACTGGTTTTTAAACCAGTTCCTAGAGAATATGAATTTAAGTTCAGATTTACTAATGAGGAAAATCTAAAAATATTTTGTGAGATATTCCAGGTTTATGAGTGAAAAATCTGAGGCGATGATCATATCCTTGAAAACACTTAAGAGTAGGTGATCTTTCATACATAAAAGCGAGGCACCCAGCAAAAGAAGAGCTCATCATTAGTAGGCATCCTTCAAAAGGGATTTCTTGACACAAGGCTCCACCATCTTTTTCCAGATACATTCATTTATACCTGCTCAGGTTCCTTTTCGACAGCATTTTCCTAGACTGCTTCTTGTTCTCACCTGCCTAGAGACCTACTCTCATGATCTGTAGTACTTCATATTCTCCATTAACAGCCTTAACTTTGGGCTCCTTTTTCAGTTGGTCTGGCCTCTCTATCAGTCTCCAGAGGTTTTTTGCCTGCAGTTTCCATGGAGACATCTTATCACCTTCCTGGGTCTGTGTTTCAGCATCATTGATGAGTCCTCTTCAGTCTTTCATGTTCACCTTTGTCTCTTTTATCTATCTTAGTTCAACTTTGTTTTTAGATCAAGCCCTCTGATTCCATCTCTGATTCACTTCTCCTTCACAGTTCTCCTACTCTTTTTCTATCAGTGTATCTCTTCTGCTCTCTTCCCTTGTTTCAGCTATTGGCATAAAGTGTGGTGACATGGGCACTTCCTTGCAGTGCCCATGTTCAACCAGGCCTCACCTGTGAAAGAATTTTGCAAGGAACCTCTTTCTTTAATCTTAGAGTACACTTGTGGGCACTGGGGTGATAGATCATGTGAAGCCTGGCTACCAGGGTGATAAAAAATGCTAAGGTGAAAACATTAGCATTAATTTCTTTGCCAAAATAGACTTCTCTTCACTTCTGGTACAAAGAACTTTTAATGAGTCCAGATTTAGGCTCATGTTGACAAGCTGGAAGAACAGATCTTTTGCTAATAAATATTTTCTACTTGGTTTAATTTTTGGAAGTGGTTACCTTAAGGACTTTCATCAGGCCTTTAGATTTTTACATCAGGTAGAAACATATCTCAAATTCTAGTGAGTAATAGATGCCTAAATTCTTACTAGTCTCAGCGATAAAACATGTAATAGGGATGGTATTCCTCTATTTTATTTAGTCATCAACATCATCGCTCTCTCAGTTTAGGATCTATACTTTTTAAAATACCAATGCATAATAATTCAGGGAATTATATAGTTGAAAAAGGGATGTAGTATGCAATTGAAAGGTGATTTTTGTAATATAAGGTTGAACAATTTTGGTCAGGTAATACTGCCAGAAGTTGTATTTCTGTAAATATCACTTAAATTATTAAGAACTTTTTATCTTGCTTTTAGAAAGAAGTCACCCCTGCCTCCACTGTCTTATGTTTTTCTGCTCACAATTTTTCTCTCTGTTATTCTGTACTTAAAGCAACTTAGAAGAATTATACCAACATGAAAAATCTCAAAAGGATTTATATAAAGTAACCATTATACTACTCAAGAATTCCAGCATAGTAATAAGTCACAAACACAAAAAAGTTAACCAAATAAATGGTTTTATTCATATGAGTAAGCATTAGGAGATAAGTGCACAGAATAAGAATTTAAGTATTCCAGAGAGGGCTTTAATACAGAGATGTTTTTCTTCAAGAGGAATTGGTTCCGTATCTGTTTTTAGCAAATAAGTGACACAACAGGTGTTAGGGTGTAACTCTTCCAAAGACTAAGGTGAAAAAAACCTGCCTTTCTCATTCATCAATGAAATGGTGAATAATTTGTATACTGATATGGTAAAAAAAAATTTATATATATATATATATATATTTGCTTTGGAAATACTGCGAGAACTATGAAAAGAAGCCTTCTGTCTCAGAAATGATTTTCAATAAGATTTGAACTTATAAAATATCAAAGGAACTAAGGCTTTCAGGTGTCTAAATTCCTATGGGTTTCAAACATCAGCAAAACAGTAACTGTGGCTGAGATTCATCTAGTCTTGTCCCAGGTATCCATAATAAAAGCATCTGAGTAAGTCTTCTGAGACTTTAAATAACCAGTAGGGAAATCTAGTAATTTTTGGTATGCAGAGCTAGTGCCCATCATTCTTCATTTAAAATCATGGAGATTGGAAAGACCCTTCAGAAGTCCAACACACTCCTCAGAAGAGATCTAATTAGATAATGTTGCTCAAGGCTGTGCACAGATCAGCCTCCGATGACTGGGATTACACACTGCTCTAAGCAATGTGTTCCTGTATTCCACCACCTTAAAATAATGTTTTTCTAATACCTAATCAGAATTTCTGATGTTTGAACTTGTGCTCTTTGGCTCTCATCCTGCTGCTGTGAATCACTGTGTTGACCCTAGCAGGTGGTGCTTGCTGCAAGATATAAAAAGGATCCCACAGCCAAAGCTCTGACTGCAACACCAGACATACACGGACAGCTATTGACCTGCTGGATGATGCCACTTCTGCTCTAGTCTTTCGCCTTAGTGACGGGCTTGAGCAGATACAATGTGGGCCCCCACATGCCTTTTATGCTTGTCCTCAGAGATTTGTGGTTGTTTTCAATATGTTTTGCATTACTCCCAGCAGTACCAACAGTGCTCAAATGGAAAAGCAGTACAACATAGAGGTAGACAAGCCTCTGCAGTGCCTCTGTAGCATCCTGGAATTTAGCCCTGGCAAAGCAATGAGCCTGAGATGCTAGCTTGAGTCAAGCCACCAGACCAGGTCGCCACAGTTTTTAGCAACTATAACTTGCCTCTTCTCTTTGTGTAGACAAAATCTTTGGAGGAAGTCAACTCTGATAAACCCCCTTACAGGTCTTGTTTGTCTTCACCCGGGAAATTAAATTATTCTAAAATTGCAGATTTGTAAATGAAGCAAGAACATTTTTTCAAGCCCTCCAACCCCAGTGCAACCATGACCTCCAGCTCTCCTTAATTTCTCTTTTTTTTGACTCAGGTTCTTGCCCAGTCATATTTCGTCAACGATGGCAGTCGATGGAAGTGGCTCTTGTCCCTGCGTACGCTCACAGCAGATGATTTGAAAGGTTATCTCAGAGCTGGCAGAAGATGTGTATCCTTCTGGAATAACAAGTAAGGGTCATGCTATGTGCCTAGAGGGTATCTGGAGCACTTGAATCCAAAGCAAATACTTGTGTAGTGACTCAATAAATCCTGGTTCTCCTCTGGAAATTCCTCTTCAAAATTCTTCAGTGAAGATCCTTCACACATTATAGTCAGTATTAATTCTTCTTCCTCTGTATGAGATACCTCTGTTTTCTTCTGAGGAGTGAAGTAAACTAAAATTGTCCTCTGAAGTATATTTGCCCATTCAATTCCCATTAACCCACCATTTGAAAGAATAAAATCTTAAATTTACACTGCCTGTAGTACATCACAAGTTATGTACTATGAGAGCAGTAGGGATTTTCAAAAGAGCTGCAAGGTGCAAAATGCTCTAAACCTATTGGTGTTTAATGGATGTTTAGCATCAAAAAAATCTCTGTCAAAACGGGTTTTAAATAGACCTGCTTGATTCTATCATGTGTTTGAAGTCATTGAGTTGCTATTAGCATTTCATCATCATAAACTAAATTTCTTCTAAGATTAAAGGTGATGAGTTCCATTATCTTTTGTTGTTAAATAAGTATCCTCAACTGCACTCTATGGGCAATAAATACCAAAACAAGATTTTTACGTATATTTATATTCACTTATTAAATGAGCTTTGTCCTTCTCTTGTTACAGCTCTGTCCTTCTCTTGTTAATTATAACATGTTTATAAATTCAGGTATGTTACATATATTGCATGCAAGCATATTTTCCTGAAGGAAAGATATTACTGAGTAGAGATAAGCTAAATAAATGAAGCTCTGATAGTAAGTTCAACTTTATTGAAAAGAAATTGGGCATGTATTGTGTAAATCAAAAGGAATTGCAGTACGACTTCAGCAGAAACAGAAATCTTCAGTATGGTAACACAACAACTTTTTAAAGTAAGATGGATATTTATTTTTTAATAAAAAAATCAAGTTTGTTGATCAGCAACCTCAAGGGAATGAACTTTCTGCTATTTAAAAAACTGTAGCTAAGGAGAAAAGAAAATCCAGGTCTCTAAAAGTAATAATTTTAGTAGCTCATATTTCAATTACTGCTAGTAAGAAGTGCCTTGAAAAACTTAGCTTGTAGCAAATTACTTTTCTAAACTCTCTGAAGCCTCTAAAGATTCAGTTTGGCTGCTCAAGAAACCTTTCTCCTACTTCTAGATTTAATGGCTGTTTATAGATATTTGTCTCAGTTCTGTTAATGTGGCTTAAATGATTAAGCAGAAATTTAGTTTGGATTTTAACCTCTGTAGGGTTCTGCTATTGATAATATATAAAATCAAAGGGGAAAAGGATCAGGGATGTACACTGGCCTGTCTCCTCCCACCCGTTTAGAAAACTATCTACAACCCATTCTGAGGAAATGAGAAGGGAGCGCTTAGTCCAACAGTAACTGGAGGCAAAACATGATCTTTTATTTAAGTGTTGTATTGTCTCAGGGTATTGCATGTTAGGATAAGGACCAGGGCTGGCTAACATAATAATTATTTAAGTAAACTGTGAAACACATATGCACAGGTTGCAAAGTAGTATATAGACTATCTACTGAAAATTCAGAAAGAGAGGAATGAAATGAAAAAAAAAATATTTTTCAGCTGCTTTGAGGTTATTTAATCAGTAAAACAAATAAATTATGTGCCTTATTTTTGAAAATTAGATAGAAATCTACATGCCATCACCTCAATAGTTCAAAGTATTTAATAATTATTAATGAAGCATGTAATAACTTTAAAAATGCATATAGTCATATCTTTATAGGTTAATATACTTCATCATAAAAAGCTTTCAAAGAATCCATTATCTATCATGTAATATATGAAAAGTCTATACATACTATGATCTCCATTACATATTCTGACAAGTAGTAATGTATTTCATGTCAAAAACCACTTCTGAATGTCACCTTATGCTGTGGTATATCCTCATAGCTCAAGTAAAAATAGTGTCAAAAATCCACTTAAGAACATTTCAATAATCTGTTCTGACTTTTAAGCCTTCATGATTTAGCAGCAGTTTTAAGGATATGTCAAGCTATAGCACAGTTCAGTACTTCAGAAGCAGTATGGCTGTCTAGAACCATTTATCTTTTATGCAGTCTTATTTAAAACTAACTGCAGTGATTTCTTGTCTAGCATGGAAAATACCAAAGAAATTAGCTCACAAGAATATAGGTCTGAAGGGTAAAGGAAAAAAGTTTGACTGAAATATTCTAGAACTGAGATGTGCCTAGAGAATCAAAAATAAGCTAAAATATTTATTTTCATGTTAATTAGTGATAGGATGCTTCCCGGATTGAATATTACCTCTAATTAATTTGGGCTATGGGATTAATAGTTTTATTTTTTTCCTTATATGCCATCACAACTCAAAGGTTAATTCATGCTCAGTCAGAACAAACAAATTTCCCCACAGAAATAAGTCTGTTGTAAAGCCTTCTGGAAATTAGTTATTTAACTTCTGTTTTGCAACCCTACCCATAAGAGTTTCTATAGTAGTGTGTTACTACATTACTGGAAAACTGAATTAGTTCCTAAAGATGGTGTTTCGTCTCTTGAATGCATTAAAGAATAACTTTTAAGCAACACAAACAATAAGTCAATTCGATTAAATAGTGCATAATTTTCTATGCAGAGCTAGGTAATTGCCTGAATATCAGTGGTAGTGTATATGTTGTAAGATGAGATTCAGAACAGGGAGAAGCTGTTACTTCATTTGGATTCTGTGCTAGAGAGTGGTAGAAAAACACTGAGAAGCAGAGGGGAGGGAGAAAAGGGCAGCTGATGCTGCAAAAATCTGTTAAATTGAGATTTTTAAATACACAAATGTTTCTTATACAGCTGTGCTGTGGGATTCACAGCTGTTATACAAATGGCACAAAGAAGCTGTGATGTTAAGATTTATATAGTAACTAGTCATTTCAATTTAAAACAGGGACCATACTGAATTAAAACCTGCTATTTACAAAATCCTGTGACCTGGACAAAAGAAAGGGATTGAGGGTTGTCTAGGAAGTCAATTTAACAATAACCCTATTCATTTATTCCAGCTCTGCTAAATATTCTACATAGTCAATATAGCCAGGCTAGGGACAGATCCTTACCCTTACCTATTAGTTTTCTTCTGGAGATACACTAATCCACAATGTTTAACCAGAGTATTCAGACCGAATATTTATTTGATTTGTAGAGTAGCTTCATCCAGTGAAACTGGGAAACACAAAAGCCTAACTTTCTGTGGAACATCCACAATGGTTACTGAAAAATAAAAAAAAAAAAAAAAAAAGGGAGGGGAGGCAGGAATGTGAGGTTTTTGCTGGCTTTGTTGTTGATTTTTGTAAATTTTGTTTTAAAGCTACCTAAAACATGAATGTTTAACAATAATTGTTTATGATTATGAATTATAACAACTTCTTTGACAACTGAAGTCATGAACTTCTGTTTCTCACACTTCTACCCACTGATTCATCCCTACCATGATCACTACCAAATGTCTCAGTGCTGAACTCCTACACAATTAAATGATAACTCTTCTGTCTTTCAACAATTGGAAACTTTCCCCTTGATTTGACTTTATAAGATAGACACCAAACAGAATCCAGCCGTGGACCAGTGATCATTTTAGTATCCAGGACAGTGGCATTGTTTCAATGATGGCCAGAAACATCCAAGTGTGTACTTTGAGTAAAAGAAAATAAACTTCATTAAGTGATTATGTTTCACTTACCTTAACTGAAGAAAGATTTTCTTGGGTCCAGTTGCTGAGAGTTCCTTTCAGACTGGACAACTAAAAATTAACAGTAAAAATTTGACTGTTCAGTTATTTGACAGTGGGTGAATGATACCGGAAATGTGAAAAGATGTGCTATGCTGTTTCTGTGTGAAGGCCAATGGCTGGAGATGGAGGACAGCATGTCTGATGTAGGAAAAAAGTGCAGGATAATAGATATCTGGGAGAAGATGTCAGGGTGTTTTACTGGATAAAGCCAGCACCAGATGGCTGTGGAGGGCAAGAGTGTGAGCTGAGTAGATATGGAAGTTTATATTGTCAATCACTACAATGACAAAGCAAATAGAATCCAGCACATGATTTTGCAGCTGAACTCTTGTCTGTTGAGAGGACATCAATATTATCATGTATGCTTTGATGCTATCTTTATGATAAATCAAAGTCATAATAAAATTGCATTCATCACATCTTTTATACTATTTGTGCGTGTACTATGCAGTCATTGACCTTCCTCAGAGCTGTTTTTAGCAGCAAAAAATCTCACTAATACCTTCAGACACAAATATGCACATTCTTTGGCAAAATAGTAAGTTTGCAACAAAAGATTTTTGTCTTTGTACTATGAATGTGATTTTCTTCCTCCCAAACTAGATTATCAACCTGAACTCTGTAGACCTCTCATATTATGAAAGACATGTTATGGGGTGTGTAGATTATGTGGCTGATCTCATACTTGACCATAAGTCAGTAACAAGTCTTAATTAATTTGCCTGAACTTTCTACTGATGTTGTTTTTGTCATATATTACACAAATATATGACTATTAATAACGTTTGATGTTTAAACTTCCACTAGTCTTTGACTTAACTGGCACTTAAATCAGTACCTGTTCTTATGTCCCTGTGTTTATTACTAATTCAATTAGTAAAGAACAATGTCAAAATATAGCCATTTCTGCCTCATGACATATATTTCAGATGTGTGTATATTTAAAGGATTTCATAACACTGAAACAAAGATACTGGAGTTTTTTCAAGCTCCTTTTCAGCATACTACTTTTTTTTGTGTCACAAAATGTTAACATGTTTAACCAGAGTATTCAGACTGAATATTTATTTGATTTGTAGAGTAGCTTCATCCAGTGAAATTGGAAAACACAAAAGCCTAACTTTCTGTGGAAAATTAAGGATGTTTATTAACTGACTAAAATAATAGCAAAATGAGTTTGAGAGCTAAAATAAAGTATCTCATCACAACTACTTCTCCAAGACATATGTGGAAAGTAGAGAGCATTGATATCAGATTAAGATCAAGAGAGTTAAATAGCTAACTTTAAACTATCTGTCAGCAGTTGTGACTATTCTACCCAATTAATATCTATAATATTCTATCCTAATGATTACAGAAACAAGTAATTGTTATCAGTGCATATTTCTGCAAAACCTTGTTTATCCAAAGTAGTATACATGGAAAGAGAACTGGGAATACCACACTCTCCATGTGCAGCTAGTATAAGTGTTTCCTTAAGCAAGAGAGTTGCATAGATCATTTGGCCCAGGAATGTAATTCAGAGTTAAGGTACCCTGAAAGTGTGAGTTACTTCTGTCTTCTTGAAGGTCAACAAAGGAGAAGTAGCATGAGCCTGGAAATGGATCATCAAGAAAAAGAGATTACATTTTCATGTATTTGGAAAGGGAGAAATCCAAAGGCAAGAGGTATATATAATCAATGAGAAATATTTCTAGCCTTAACTAAGACTTTAGAAAACACCTATCTTTTGATTTGAAAAATGATATAATATACCAGATATTCACTACTGCCTGATACATCTTCCTGGTGTTGATTATTTTATGCTACTTGGATTTGTGCTCTATGCCCTGGGCTGACAGGCAGGAAAAGGTAGATAATATGAATTTTGTTCCTGTCAGGTTACAGATTATTTTTAAGTGAAGCACAACTTAATTTTATGGACAGTTTGCTGAAATTTATTTTATGCTTTGGTAAAGCAATTTATAATCCTGATGAACTATGAAGTATTTGATTATTCTATATTACCGTCTTTCATTTGTTTAAATGAGAAATCTGTTGGCAATTTAAATCACTGAGAGAGCAAATTTTATCTTGGACTGGACATGTTAGTTGCTAGTCATTGAGTATATGTACTGTCTTCTGAAAAAGATACCTGGTAAATTGAGAGAAGCAAGATAGGAACAGATGGAATTGAATGACACAAAAATGTTAAATATTAGAAAAAATTATATAAGCTTATAGTTACCAGGAAAAAAAAAGCTTTAAGATTTAATCCACATGATAGTTTCTGAACATTAAATACATTTGATACACATTTGTATTTAAAGAAGGTTAAAAATAATAATTTTTTTTAATAAAAAATTGCATTTCTATGATAGACAAAGAACTACAAGATCTCCTTGTATGCGTGTTTACCACGCTGTGGTATGGAGTCTGAATTTGAGATCCCAGGCTGTGGTTTAGATTACTGCATTACTTTAGTTTATGAACTTTGAGGTTGCTAGCACTACTTTTTAGTCCTGTTATTTGTGTCTTCAAAAAACATAGTAGCCTTGCATGCCATCATTACTGTGGCTTTTCTGTTCTCCTTTATTTTCAGTACTGGCTCTCTAAGATTTCGGGCAGAGTATTTCAGACAGTTCTGTGCTATTTACAGTTTCTTTCTGCTGTGGTCACACAGGGACCCAAGCAACCATACATCTACTCAGGCAGTTTTTTAAAGTGTATCATAATGCAGCAAATAGTACTTGTAGGTCCAACATCCATACTACTGAAGCCAGAA
>NW_005054311.1:427482-490216 GCF_000277835.1 Geospiza fortis | reverse complement strand
ATGAATTTAAAAAAAAGTTAACAAATTATTATATTGTGAGCTTTATTTTAAAAGCAGATTGGTGTCATGTTCTTTTTTTCCAAATACTTTAAACTTTTTTTGAAGACAACTAGGCAAAGAAACAGATTCACTTTATTCCTTGTAACCCAGCCAGTGCATTACAAGCGCTACATGGTGCAAACTCTGTTACTATTATACTGTATTTTAACTTGCTCTTATGTACACCAAGTCTTTAACTTGGTGTACATAAGAGCAAGTTAAAATACAAAAAATTTGTCTACTAGTTGGAGCAAGTTAAAATACAAGTATTTGTCTACTAGTTAAAAAACAAGTATTTGTCTACTTTTCTCAGAATAGTGACAGTTAACAGAGACATCTGCTTATTTAAAATAAAAATACAAATATTTAAAATTAAACAACTTCTAAAGTAATTAATGTTTTATATCATATATATTAAACACAAAAAAATTCTCTTTCCTTTTTTATTTTTTGTTTTGTTTCAGAGGACTGCTTGTTTACCAATATTTGAACTCCAATTTCCATAGAATTATAAATAATGGTGGAACACACTGTATGCCTTTACTATTCAAAAGAATAAGGGTTTTTCTTTCTTTTCATGCTGTACCTTGAAATAAAGGTGCAGCAGGAAAAAAACTATATTGCATACTAAATCTACCCCTTAATTTCAATAAGATGCAAATAATGTCCTTTTCTTCATGGTTGTTTTTCTTACAACTGTCTTTTACCTACAGCTATCTTCTTTAAAAAAGCTCTATTGAATTTGTAAATTTATTGTAGCAAGAAGTTAAAGCTCTGTGACTGAATCCTTATGACGCATGGTCAGTTATTTAGCTGTTAGTGTATGGAATGTATTCCCTTGCTGCTTCTGTATGGCATGAGAAGTTTCAATGTATAATAGTATTGTAAATAACTTTCTTGTCAGCCACAAAAATAGGAAACTAATACATGTTATTGAAACTTGTCTAGTTAAAGCAAAATGTAGCATCAGAAATTTTGTCCTCAAGGTAGGTAGTCTTTCTAGTGAAGAAATTTTAAAAAAATTAACTCAAACACCGTTGTAGCCAGCATAACTTTTTTCCTGATAATTGCCATTCTTTGCAAACTGTGCTGTCTAGATCTAATTTGTCTCTCATATCAGTCACATTTCTCATTTAGTTCTGTGATCTCCACTATGGTTTATTTCCCAATGTAATCAATTAATCAATGTCTTAAACCAAAAAAAAAATCTAAGATATCAGAAAAAGTGCTTTCCCTCTTCTATTCAATTTTTGAAAGTTGTCTACAGTAGTTCATAATGTAAATCTCTTTACTTCCTGAGGAACTTCTCCTTGTTCTCTCTCAGTTCTTACTCAGTTTCTTTCTGGTCAATGACATCTGAATCATCAAAACAGACATTGTTATTCTGTTAATAAATGATTGTAGAGCAGGGTAATGACCTTTGCAATATTTATATGGCATCAGACAGGATGGGAGATTTGCAGAACTTCTGTAGTACAAGTGTCACGGGGCTTTCTTGTTGCAGAGGACCACTGCTGCTGCTTGCCTTGACTTCTTACTGAACCCAAGTGCTTCTTTGCTTCTGGAGGAAAACTCATCAGTTTGCCTTGTAAAAATAATCTCTTTTGTTTCATCTCCTATTTCTTCTCAATAAAACAATTCTGAGATACTGTGTAGGAAATGGGGCCAGCCTTAAGTAGCTGTGAGAACAGCTTTTATATAATTTGTGTGTCAGAGTGGGAAATGTAAGAGCTGCTGGGTGCCTTGAGCAAGTCTTTTTCCCAATGTAATCAATTAATCAATGTCTTAAACCAAAAAAAATAAAAAGAAAAAAAAAGAAAAAGAGAAAACAAGGACACAAAACTTTTTCTTACTCTTTAACAATTCAAATTTTTAAATAAGAAGATATATCAGTGAAGAATCACTTTCAAAAGCCTAAGATAAATGATGAATCTTCTCTCTGCCTCAGATTAAGTTCTTAAAAGCTCATTACTCTGTCATCTGTGTTGACTCTTTAAACTGCCAAGAGGTCTAAAGTTTTAAGTTATTTTACTCTAAATTTGCCTTCTGATAAATTGTGAGAGCTTCAGAAATGTAAACATAAGGTAAGTTTTCTTTGAGTAGCAGAAACCTCAGTATGTGTTCAAAATGCAATTAATTTTTAAAAACTATTTGACAAATATTTAAAGTTAACTTGTTTATATACATTTAAATTTTAAAAGACATCCCATTTTAACCTGTGCTTTTATAGGAAACATGCATTCTAAACAGTTTTAACATGTACTGTCTGATAAGATACAGTCCCCAAAATTGTTTGTATTGAGCAAGTTCTTGTTATGACACATGGATATTCATAATTTCTATTCATTGTACTTCAAAATAAGCATAAAATGATAGATTTTTCTTAAAATTGTCACCTTTCCCTGAAATTTGCATGCTTTTGTATATACATAGAATTTTCTTTACATTTTATCCAGGTATTTTTAAAAATACACGTCTGTATAAAATTTATGGGAAAGAAGGCTCATAGTAGTGTTTCTTAAATCAAAACATAGCTAACTAGGGAATTATTGCTTGTGATAACTTTTCTTTTTTGTGCCAGCAAACAAAGACTTTCACAGAAAAAAAACCTCAAAACTTACGAAGATTAGATACTCATAAAAATGGCCACCCTCTCATTGTTTGCTGTTTGAACATAACCAATTTGCGTTCTGAAAAGAGGTCAATTTTTTTCTGTCATGCTGACAACAGGGCCATGATGAAGCAAAAACCAGAGAAGGTTGGAAACAGAATGTAGGAAGCAGGTAGCTGGTACAGTTAGAGGAAATTGCTAGATAATGTAATTGTTATTTACACTAACTACACTCTATTTATTTCACAAATGAACTATATCAGTGTCTGTGTATAAATGAATCAGTTTTAGGCCATTTCCCTTGAAGTTCAGTTTCCAGCATTGGAGTCTGTGCTTAACAAAACAGTTCATTTTTAAAATTATTCTGTGTGAATGTTTATTTTAAGATTATTTTAAAAAATACAAGAATATTTGATGGCTGTCTATTTAATTCTGGCTGAAAAATCTCAGCTAAATGCTGTGGACAACTGATAAAAGTGGTGCTCCTTAATTCTTTTATGATAAGTAAGAAAGAATGTTTTATCTTTTCAGCATGCCATGTCTCTTCTTATGCATCTCTCTGTTGGGTTTACATGGCCCAGTTTTGATATTGGAGGGGATACAGGAATTGGCTTCTGTGAGAAGATGCCAGAAGCTTCCTCCATGTCTGGCAGAGCCAAGGCCACCTGAGGATCCTAGACAAAAATGCTGCTAGCCAAGGCTGGGCCAACTAGAAATGGTGGCAACGCCTCTGTGATAACATATTTAGGAAAGAAAATATAAAAGTTACGGTGCAGATGTAATTGCAGCCAGGGGGGAGTGAAATGAGACTATGTGAGAGGAACAGCTTGTGTCAGTGAAGAAGGAGGGGCAGGAAGTGCTTCAGGCACCAGAGCTGAGATTCCCCTGCAGCCCATGGTGAGGCAGCTGTGCCCTTGCTGCCAGTGGAGGTCCATGGAGATACAGAGATCCACCTGCAGCATGGGGAGGACACCACGTCAGAGCAGGTGGATGCCTGAGAGGAGGTTGTGACCCTGTGGGAGGCCAGAGCTGAGAAGAGTCCTGGCAGGGACCTGCAGACACATACAGAAAGGATCCACATTGTTGCAGGTTTCCTGGTAGCGCTTGTGACCCTGTGGGGGTCCCATGCTGAAGCAGGCTGTTCTTGAAGGACTGGACTCCATGGAAGAGTGATCTGCATTGTAGCATTTTGTGGAGAATTGTTATTTGTGGGTTGGACTCACACTGCAGAAGTTCCTGTAGGACCATCTCCTGTGAGAGGAACCCCACAGTGAAGCAGAGGGCAGACTCTGCTAAAACAGTGGGAAGACTTCACAAGACCTTTACCATCACCTGCTAGTCTAAACTGGCTGAGCCTTTTCAGGCTGTCATGGGCTGAGGAAAATGACAGCAAGGTTGCCAGCTCAAAGATACCCATGTGTTGTTGTTTCACCCCAGGCAGCAACCAGGCTCCGCACAGCTGCTTGGTCACTCCCCCAACCAGTAGGACGGGGGAGAAAATTGGAAGGGTAGAAGACAGAGAACTCATGGATTCAGATAAAGACAGTTTAATAGGGAAAGTGAAAGCTGTGCACACAGGCAAGGTAAAACAAAGAATGAATTCACAGCTTCCCAGACAGGAAGGTGTTCAGCTATCTGCAGGAGAGCAGGGCCCCATCACATGTGATGGTTACTTGGGAAGACAAGCACCATCACTCAAAACATTCCCTCACTTCTTTCTTTTTCCTCCACTTTATGTATTGACCATGATGGCACGTGGAACGGAATATCCCTTTGGTCATTTGGGGTCGGTTGTCTCTCCCATGCACACTCAACTTCCTTGCCAGCATGGCCATATGAAAAGCAAAAAAGAGGCCTTGGCTCTGTGTAAGTCTTGCTCAGCTTACACAAAGAACAAAAACATCTCTACATTATCAAAACTGTGTCAAGAACAAATCCAAAACACAGTCCCATAGTAGCCACTGTGAAGAAAATTAACTCTATCCCAGCCACAACCAACCCACCAAGCTTGTTTAGTAACTTGTGAATAAGGCAAGCTTAACACTACCCAGAGCAGAAGCAGCAACACGTGCTGATCAGGGGCATTCTTTTGTCTTGTTGAGCGTGCACAGGAAATGTGCTGCAGATGGATTGTAATTTTTAAACAATGCTTATTGGTTAAGATCTCTCCATCTTCTTCCCCTGCTTCTTGTTCTCTCTGTAACTATATATATTAAAAAGGGCTATTATCAAGTGTAGACTTGCTATTTCATATATACACAGGTATCTGTGCTACTCTTAATCTACCTAAATAGTTTCTTCCTGAGTGAAGACTACTTATCTGTTTTCATCCTCAGACTGCATGGAATTTTAATATTGCACATGAAAAGATTTGTAAAGAATACTGAAAAAATATTCTTACTTAAAGGCAAGGGTCACTCAAATACTGCTATGTTAAAAAAGTGGGATAACTTATAATTGTGGGGTTTATTGATTAAAGCCATGATGGTAACAGACAGTATTGGATAGCAAATACACAGAGCAGATTAGAGGAACAGTGTGCAGCTTCCACATTATTTTTGCCTAGGTGCATGTTCATTGTAAATGTAGAACTACTGGTGGTTTTTTTTTAACTGATTGAACTTCTTAATAAAGAAAGATGTCCACTGGCTGCTGTAAGATGAAGTTAAATTGAAATAATTATCAAAGAATTTCCATTTCATCTGGAAAGTTATAAATATTACATACTTATAAATGTAAAATACATAACTAAATGCACTTTCACTTTATTTGCAAATCTTGGGGGTGTATTCTGAACACAGTAATGGAACCTGAACCCAGTAATGGAACTAGCATCACAATATCATTAAAAGATTGGTTCTAATTTTGTTGTGCTAAAAAAAGTCATTAAAAGAGGATCAATTGATCTGAAAGAAAGTAAACCTTGCCTTTAAAACCTAAGTGGAAGTCAGATTTATCTGAATATATTGGTACAATGCTTTTCAAGTCTTGACAAATTATTTTTCCTACAATGCTTCCTGACATTGCTCTTCTTTATAGGAGGTACAGCATTATACCATTAAAACATCAGCTCCTGCTGGGAGATGCATTCAATGCCTTGGAATGCTGTAAGAAATAGGTGGTTTTTAAAAGCTGGTTTTAGCCACTTATTTACTAAGTAAGAGTATATTTAGATGTCAATAGCAATTAGTCATTGAAGATTCTTTTCCTTTAATTAAAGCTCACACTTTAAAATACTAAATCAAGACAAGTTGTTCTGAGGAGGAACACTTTGTCCCTCACATTTCCTACCAGGCACAGACATTTTCAGGACTCTCCAAACAGTAGGAAATCTTTCTTCTAATCTGTTCACTTCATGCACTTCAGCATCAAAACACCACCTGTGGGCAATGGACCAATCTGATAACGTGACACTACAATTACCAAGATTTTGTAAATTTTAGGTAAAGACATGATCTTATTTATTTATTTTTAAAATATGCTTATTTCCTACTTGTAGATAGTATATGTAAATAAAATATGTATCAAGGAATTGAGCTGTAAATTAGGAAAACTCCTTTTAAGCCATTGTTATCTGTAATTACCTACATATTTGAACAGTCATGAAATTTCACCATTTACACAGTAGAACATAAAGGACTTTTTGTCCTATAAATACAGTTAGGGAAGCAAAGGAAAAAAAATTGTCTCTGTAATTTCTTATGGAAATATGAAAATAAAAGGAAAAAAGCTAGAAACTATTTTCTCAGTAGAGTACTAGGAGCTAAGGAGATGTCAAATATTTGTCAATAACACAGGACTTGCACAACCATAAGGAATTTACTTTTCATGCAGAACACCCAGAATTTTCAGCTGAGGAATGCAACAAAAGGTCTCGAGTCTTTCAATTGGGACACTTGGCCTTTTTGAAATCACTGTCCTCAGACCAGTCCAATCTGCAACAGAGAACAAAATATTTTTCCAGCAAAAGGTAATGGAAATTCGTCACTGACTATTTTTAAAAATGAGGTCTGCTCCTCAATTGTAAAAAAAAAAAATTGCTTTCTTTTTTAAAAGTTTGATTATCTTTTAAGTAGAATAATATTATGACATAAATTGGTTTTAAACTTTTTGCTTTACACTTTATCAGTCAGCCTCTCAAAGCAGGAAAAAAAAAATTCCTAATTGGTAAAAACTAGATTCTAGATACAAATTCCAGTTGGTAGAAACTAGATTTCCCTTTGTGCAAAATAGAAAGCCAGAAAAGTGAAGATGCAAAAATAAGCTGACAAAAAACCCCTTAACACTTCAAGTAGTGGAAAGCTAAAAGCAAATAACCTTATTGAGAAAACATGTGTGTAAAGCAGAATTAATTTTCTTCCTTAAAACTTAAGAATTGAGATTGGCCTTATACTGGATATTGAATATCAAGATGCAAGTATGAATAAGGAATGAAAAAGAACTAAAGGTGACTTGAGAAAGAAATAAGCAAACACATTAATGTCATGGACTGTTCAAAGTTGAGACAAAGTAGATGCAAATGAAAATATTATCTGCTTTTAAACCAGAGAAAAACCAAGTAGTATAGTCAACTTTTATTCTGCAGAAAATAAAAAACCACTCAAATTCATTCTTAAAAGCATGGGATAATTTTTTTTTTGAGACTATTTAAGGTTAATAAAGGAACGCTGTTTCACTGGAAATGCTCATTCTCTGTGCAAAACACCTCAGTCATACTTTGACACATATACCTTGAGTAAAACTGCCAAAAAATTTGCAAAAATGTAGTAACATATTTTATAATATCCCTCATTTTCAAAACCTTGCCTGTATTTGTGACAGTAGATTCATGTATTTATCATATTGACAGGCACTGAAAGTACTTTAAAAGAATGTTCTTTCTCACACTTTGTGAAAGCTTCAAAGTGATCTGTAATAGCTGGATGTGTAGTTTGTCAAATGAACAATAAAATACTCATTGCTGCAATGTATCTGCGGGAAGGAAGCAGAAAATCGGTGTGAATGTGTTAATCACTATAAGGAATTCAGACATTGAATTTTATATTTTTAAAGCTGATTATAAGAAAGCAATGAAGGTACCATTCCCCTGGGACTATAGGAATTGGAGTCTGTTTATTTATTAATAGTAGTATCAACTGTATACATTCCTGGTCTTACTTAAATTTTATTTTGGTGTTGCCTTATCAGTGAGAGTCAGATGGGAATTGAATTTTGAGAATATGGGATTTTTTAATCATGCTTTAGATAGTAACTTTTATTTGATTTTTTAAATTCATCCCACATGGCTGAATTCTAGAAACAAAAGCAAGCTCAACTTTAATGTAACTTTATAGTTTCTGCTGTCTTTTCTCTTTACAAAGTAAGGTGGATAGGTGGAAGGGCAAATAGATGAGCATCCCCACAGATGGCTGTTCAATCCTTTTATTAAAGTGTAAAAATATTAGACATTTGTTGCATGCTGATTATATTTATTAAACTTTGTTTTGTGGGGTTTTGCTGGTTTGGGCTTTTTTAAAGATATTGTATTAAAGTATTATGAAAGCATTTAGGAAACTAAACCAACAAAAAACATAATAAATCACTGAAGGAATATGAGGAATTAAGAATAAAACCACACAATTTTGTTGGTGTAATGTTTAAAAGCACATAAAACTTAGAAGTTGACTGATATAAAAATAGAAGGGTTGCAGAAAAGTAAAATAAGCTGATATTTTGGTGAAACCTTTGAAATTTTTCAGTTGTATTAAACTTGTAGTTTCTCTAATTTAGACCTGATTTAAGGGGAATACAGGTGTAAATCTAGAAACTGTTTGGATGTGTCTGTGTTTCATAATGGAATGAACTATAAAGATAACTAAGTTTGCTGGCCCAAGCTGGTTTATGTACATAATTCAGTGAGTACTAGGCAAAGGTACTGGTTAAATCTGGAAATTAGACCATCAAAACAGACTAAGTATTTTCACAGAGCCTTATCTGATATAATATTTCCCTTTTGTTGCAAAAAACCCAAGAGGATCTAGACTACCATTGACAAAGTATTTTTTAGTATAGAGGAGAAAACAGTATTAATAATCTAACTAATTTAAGAAAAGTGACCAAAAATCTTGCCTTCCTAAGACATCAAACAAAGGCTTGATAATATTTTAGGGTGTGTTTTGATTCCCCCTCCAAAAGGCTTGGAGCAAGAGTTTGAATTCAGAACTCATACTGCGGTGAATTGTTTTAATCCTCCAGAGGCTGGACATTCTTGGATGTGTGTCAGTCTTTTAGAAAGCATTGTAAAGTAGAAATGCAAGCAGCTATTTCCCACAGATTGTCCTGGTTCCAGAGCACGAAAAGTAGATGTTGGTCCATAGAAAATAGCTTGGTAGTACTGTCGTTACTGAGACCTTCAGACTATGATACTGGAAAAGCTGAATGACATGAAACCCAAGAGTGTTTGAAATATTGAGGGATGGGTAAATTTTCTATTATAAAGAAACAGCTTCAAACATGGAAACAAGATCTTTATGTGTCTAGAAATAACATATTTTTTATTGTTATTTTATAAGGAAAAGTACTGTGCAAGGCTGTGATCAGACTTCACTTGAACCAGTCAGACCATCCTTTCTGGAGGGGGGAGGCACTAGTTGCCAAGAGGCAGAGAGACATCCTGCTTGTGAAGCAATGGTGGATTTAAGCAAAGTCCAAAGAGCCAACCAAAAATCAAAACACTGACTGAGAGAGAAAATCTGTAAACCTGTGCTGAAAGAGAGTCTAATACTGAAGATGCAAAATAGCTATTAAAACAAAAAACACTGCTGGAACAAAATGATATAAACTACCGATTATTGGGCTGGAAGTGTAGTGAGGAAAAACTGAGGTTTTGAAACAGCCATCATAAAGGAGTGAGTAATGTACATAAGAAAATTCAACTTAAATACAGATAAAAAAAGAATATAGTGATGTGGTGATAAGATTGGGCTGTGACCCATTACACCTTATTCTCTGTTATTAAGCTTTTTCATGTTGTGTATAGTATCTATTGTTTTGTTTGGTTTGAGTATCCCACAAGATGAAGGAACACTTAAAATTTGGGCGTCTCTAGCCTCAATTAAATAGCTATATCATGCAGCTCCTGCTGACATTACCATAGATAAGCCTAGATATTCTTTCACCACTTTTCTAGCCTCACCATTTGTTTAGATCTCCTGCTAGTCAAGCCTGTGGAAGTATGCCTTATAAATTATTCTCTCAGGTATGGCTTTCCAACATCTTAATTTCTTTCATCATTAATCATTCCTAGACAGCTTCAATGAACTTTATTGAAGCTAACAGAGTTAAAATTAGACCTACCCTAAGTAACTTCACAAGACTGTGAATGTTTCACTTAACCTGATTTTTTTAAAGCTTTGTCCATTAAACAAATAAAGATACAGTACTATATGTACTGATATCCTTTTTCATAATAGTTATTGAAAAATAAACAATAAAAATATGATATGAAACAATGGCATGAAGGAAGATTTAGGCAACTGAAATGTGTAAGTAATGTAGAATATAAATCTTGTTTAATAAAATTGAAGCTGGAATTAAGATCTAGAAGCTGTCAAACTTGTATTTTCTTTCTGAAACGTGTTATGTTTCCAAAACAGGCATGCATGTTTACCTCACAGATGTTGACAAGTATGTAAATTACTCATTTAAGTTCTTCTACTGTAATGGCCCGAACAGTCTAAAGACTGGAACTATTCTAGTCTCTATTAGGGCTCCAGGTGGTCCTGAAATGAATTCTACTTGACAAAAAAAATTGAATCTATATTCTAGACTAAATGACATTATTTTCTGTAGCTGGAAGGCACGTACTTATTACTTAAGGGTTGAAAACACTTTGTTAAAATCTAAATCTGCTACTGTTAAAATGGTAAATTTTACTGTAGTATTTTTTGTTTCCTTAAATACTTGTTTATATTATCCTAGTGGCTAGAAATCTCAATTGTTAGAAAAGATTCTTGTTTCTTCACGTATTAACTAGGACCAAGAAAATACAAATGTCTGACAAAAAAAGCCAGCTTCAAAGATGAAAAAACACCCTTAAGGAATAAATAGAGGGAGGTACATCTGAAAAAAATCAGTTCTCTGTTTATAATTTTCAATGTTTAATTACATCATAAAAATGACATAATGCAATCCATGATAGACTTGTTCAGTGAATTTAAACATTACCTAACTGAGATTTTTTGTTAGATTCTATACATTTATCAAGGAAAGTAAAAACCATGTTGACCAAATAATCAAATGACATTGGAGATCCTTAAAGGAAAAGCTTATTTAGCTGCTACTCAGGGACATAGTTCTGTCAAATTGGCATACTTCAGGTAGCAGGTCTGTGGTCTTGATAATATATATGATGGATGATTGGTAACAGAAATAAGTCTTGTATACTTACAGTTATGCTTTCTTTAATGATACATGTTTTAAGCTCAGTGCATCTAAAGAACAAGAAAATTTTAATTTTTTAATTGCTAGAAAACATTATCATAACTAATGGAAAATGTCAGAAAAATGTATTCAGTAAGGCAATATATGCTGGTGAAGAATATTCTCTCATTAAATGACAGCACCCTCTGGATCCAATCCTGTAGAACTTCAAATGGTTTTTTTCCTAAAGTAACTTTAGGCAATATTAAGAAAAGCACCCCCATAGACTTCAAAGGAACTTTGCTTATACATTTTAGATTGACTGAAACTAAAATAATCAATTTATCTTAGATTCAGAAACAGACAAAAATGATGTTATCAGATGTCTTGTACTTGTGGAACAGAACCGATAATAACTGTTAATTTGTTTCTTGACAAAAAGCAGGAAAAATTTGTTTGTACATAGTTTTGTAGCAAGATGAGTCTAGAACATTTGTCTTGTGATTGAAAACTTCACTTAGAAAAAGTTATTCCGTTTCCTGTTTCCTAAAAGGGAGCTTAGCACAGGTTTTTCTGGGTTAACCTTGGTTAAATAACAAACTCCAATCTGGTCGCCCATTTTCCCTCCTCCACAGGACAGGAGAAGAAAGTAAGATGAAAAAGCTTGTGGGTCAAGATAAAATCAGAGCGATGGCTTATTAGTGACTGTCAGAGGCAAAGCAGATTTGACTTGGGGAAAATAAATTTAGTACCAAATAGAAGAATTTGGGGATGGTAAGAATCAAAGAAAATAAACAAAATATCTTTCTTCCCAATATTTCAAATTTTTTTCATGCCTTCGCTCTCCTTTCTTCCTACCCCCTCTGCCCATTCTGCCCCTGGAAAAGCACAGGGGGCTGCAGTCATTTCCCAACAGCTTCTCTCTGGTACTCCTACTACTCACACATTTTTCTTGCTCAAGTGTCTGTCTTTCCAGATGCCACAGTTCCCTGAGGAAATGGTCACTGGGCCCATCATGGGGTCCTTTCCAATCCCAGAAAGCAATGTTTGCTTTGTCTCCTGTAGTTCTTCCTTTTCTGACCCTGGGCTTTGCAGGGTGCTATCTCCCTATTTTTCTATCACCCTATGTTCTCTCCTCCTCTCACCATGTGGTGCTTTCTGCCCTTTCTTACGTGTGTTTTCCCCAAGGTGCCACACCTGGAACTGATGGGCTCAGTCATGTCACTGGGTCTATTACAGACGCAGTAGAATTGTCTGGATTTGGCTGTGTCCAGCACAGGGAAATCCTAGCCTCTCCTAAAAGAGACCTGTCCTGTAGCTCCTCACTGCCAAAGCCTCCTCATTGGGCTCCTGAATCCAAACAATGTACAAAACCAGGGGTTTTAGTAAATCTATTGAAGCAAAAAAAAAAAATCTAATAATGAAAAAAAAAATCCTTGTAAATGCATTCGTTTAAGATTTGTAACGACAAACATAACTACAGAGTATATTAGCTCATAGTCTTAAAAGTAGGAGTTGTTTATGCAGATGGAAAATTCAAGTCATTAATCAAAAATCATTAGGAAATCTGCACTGTTTTCTTTATTTTTTGAACACCTGTTTTCACACGACATTTCTTTCTGAAACACCTGCTTGCTCTGCTAGGTATTCTGAAATCATCAGGTATAGGAAATAAATACAGACAAAAGATCAAGCTTTCCATAGGAGCTCAGATCACAGATAGAAAGAATATGAACTCAAGCTAGAGCTGTTTTTCAATACAGTAGATGTCAGTGGGAGGATAAATAGAAAAGAGACAACTCTCATTTCCAGAGGAGACCCTGTCAGAGGCTATCTGAATTTACAGTACAGATGCATTGGCTAATGGGCTGGCTAGTAGGAGTAAGTCAGGACAAACAGAGAACCTGACAGTGTTAAGTTATTCATGTTATCTGAACTGGTTGCAGAACAACCATGAGGCTTTGGCAATCCTACAGCTACCTTGGAGCATTTCCACAAGCCAGTGAGCTGCAGGGCTAGCTTGGTATTTTGGTTAGGAGGTTGCCCTAGTGAGACCTCACATAAATAAATTTTATTACCTCTTGCTTTTTCGTCTCTAGACTGTGTTCCCAAGGCTTTGGCTTTGATCTTGCAGCTGTCTTGATGTCCACAATTTCAACTCTAAAACCAGCTGGGCAGTATGTAGAGAAACTGGAGATACCAGGCTGAAGATATGGTTAGGCCATGTGGTTTTTTCAGCCTTATGCTCTTGGACAAGAATGCTGAGAGCTTGAACCTGATAAATGCTAGAAACTTTCAAAATAAGCTTTCAAGCAGTCAAACTGTATAACTCTTTAAAGTACCTGTATATTTGTGTTATGTGAACTAAACCTACTGAATTAAATCAGGATTGGATTGTCACTCAGGAAAAATGATACTAAAGCTGAGAACTTTTGGAAAAATTACAGGCTGTTGGACAGCAGAACTGACTGTTAGTGTAATGCTCTTTTCCAAATTAATCTTTGAAGTGCAAGTTAGAGAATGATTTTCCAGAAGCAATCCCCAATTACTTCAGTGGTATTATTTATGACTGGAGTCCATGTTTTGTAGATGATACAAATTATTTATCTGCAGGTTTACTCTCCATTTGTCTGAGTTAGAACCCTGAAACTTCATTGGCACATTACCTGTAGTTTAGTTGTTTTTCACCAGAAATAGTTCTTCTATTTGTAGGACATTGTCACAATTAAATCAAAGACACTAGGGCTAGAAGAGGCGATATTTCATTACATTCATCCGCCAAAATCATAAATGAATTCTTTCTAAGCTTTAAAGCCTAACATTAAACAGGAAAGACTGATCATTACTGCAAGTATGAATCCCCAAAAAATGTTACTAGCTAATAAACTCATTCCCAAGTAAAAGCTGGAAAAGGTGACTCCAGAAAACCCATTCCAAAGCAATTAAGCTGCCACAGGCAAAGGTTTTAAAATAATTAGGGTATTGCTCAGTATTGTGGATGAATAATCAGAAATACCATTCACAAAAATTAAGATTCTATACTCCAATAATTCTGTCTAGGAACAAAATCCATCTCTTATTACTGTTATTTTTAAATACTTTTATCTATTAAAAACACCCTGTTAATAGTATCCCAGCAAGAAATGTTAGAAAAACATAAGTGGGCTATTTTGTCATTGCAGATTTTTTCATACCTCTACTTTTTGAAAGAGCTGGCTACTTCTTCTGTGCGATGTTTTCTATTATTTTATTCTCTACTAGGGTATGTAAAGAAGAGCTGGAAATAAACATGACTGTCTGGAAGTCTGTCTTATCTGTTAAGTTGCTATTCTCTTACCATCTACTCTTATTTTTGAGCATATCTCATACCATTTTCTATAAATAACTTATATTACCTAGTGGATCTATAACTGTCTTCTTGAAAACATCATGCCAAAGGATACTTGGCGCATTCTCTAGACTTTATATATAGAAATGACCTGAATAGTGTGACCAAAATACAGACAGAATACAAAGCTTTCCTTCTTTGTGACTTGGCTATTAAAAGTGATAAAACCAGCATAAATAGAAGAGATTAATTAAAAAGTTGTCTGACCTGATGTTTGTGTGTCTTGATGTAATATTGGATGTAAGTTTGTTTTTAAAAACAAATACATGAAATACCAGGAAAGTTTTCTGGTCATGAAGATGTGGGGTTTTTTGGAACATGTATGAATTGCAGGTGTTAAAAGTGAAGGTAAAAATGCTAAACATTCCTTGGAAAATTGGTCTTCCACACAATCTGTAATGAAACAATAGTGATTATATTTGTTTTGAATCAATGAAATCTTTACATGTGCACTCAGATTGGGATTTATGGAAATTAATGTTCTGAAGAAAGGGTTTATATAGGTAGCACACAACCCAATAATAGAATCATTTAATCTAGCTGTACTATTTTAGGTAGACAAAAAAATAATTTTTATTTGATTTACGCTAGTCTGAATGATGAGCTGCATGACAATATTATTAGCCAGTGTCACCAGTAGATGTTAAGAGTCCTCCAAGAAAGCATCATATCTATAAATATATAAGGCAAGTGTTGCTTAGGGTTGCCTAGGGTGTCCAGCCTCATTCTGTATGAACTTTTGATGTGAATGATAAGATGGAAAGATTTAGAATTGATTTTGGCTCTGAAAGCAGGACAGAATGGGATTTGTCTGTCTGTAACAATATGCAAGCTTAAGGTGAAATACCCACAGGAAATTTTAGCAGGGCCTTTGATCACAGGTATTATAAAGTTAATGGTTAGGTATGACAATACCTCAGTACACTTTATCAGCTTATTAAATGCTTGGATGTATATATGACTTGTGCTGGTCTAGAAATGCACTGATTTCTCAGCCTGCTTCTGAGTATTACACATTTGAGTTAACTACACTTCTGTTAAAACAAAGTCTGGTATCCATTATTGCATTAAAAATATTAACTGGACATTGAATGAAGTCTCTTATTTCCCAGAGATGTTGCAAAAATGACCTCTAAAATTCCATAGGGATTTCCTGGTTCATTCATATTCTGTGTGCAGTAGAAACAATCAGACCTGTCCCTGCTTTTCCCAGTATAAAGGTGAGTAAAACCTGTCTATATTCCACCCTCAAAAGTATTTCTGTTTTTCTTTAGCTTTATCCTGGAATAATGGGTGTTTGTTCACTTGGATTTTGAAAGAGATGTGAATACAGCCCAAGATTGACTAAATTAGTCTGTGACTCATTATGCTGGAATAAACTGAAATTAATAGCAGGTTTCAGCCATATCAGCCTGTAAGAAGGATGTAAGAAGGATGACTTTGGCTACTTCTTCGGTGTTAAAAGAGTAAAAGCCCAATCTGTAAAGAAACACATTGTGGTATTTATTTCTTTTTTTTTTAAGATTATTTTTTACTTAATCTAAATTTATTTTGATTCTCTTTCTTAATCTATATCAGGGAATGTATTACTACATTTATCTTTCAGAGATGTTATGAATGTTTTAATTAAAAATGTTAGAGAAATATGTTGAAAGCCTTGGTATGTATCAAGTATCAGTTATTTGGGGTTTGGTTTTAATGGAAATCCTGTAACTAAAAGAAGATAAATAGGAAGATTTTCCAGAGATGTCTGGTAACAAAGATGATATTTAACATCTTTTAAAGCTGAATTGCTTTGGAAGCAAAAGGAAGCTGTGAGTTGGGGTGATTAAAAGTAGGATTTAAATTTTCATGTACAAATATTAGAGGGATGGGCAATCTCCAGCCCTGTGAAGTTTAACAAGGGAAAATGCCAGATTCTGCACCTGCAATGGGTCAGCCTTGATTGTGTGTATAGACTGGGAAATGAGAGGCTGGAGAGCAGAGCTGTGGAAAGAGACCTGGGGGTCCTGGTTGAGGGAAAGTTGACCATGAGTCAGCAGTGCCCTGGCATCCGGGAGGACCAGGCGTGTCCTGGGGTGCATCAGGCACAGCATCACAGCCGGGTAAGGGAGGACATTGTCCTGCTCTGCTCTGCACTGGGGCAGCCTACCTCGAGTGCTGGGAGCGGTTTTGAGTACCACAATGTAAGAAAGGCATTAAATTATTAGAGAGTGTCCAAAGAAGGGCCATGAGAATGGCAAAAGGCTGTAAGGGGAAGCTGTATGAAGAGTGGCTGAGGGTGCTTTGCCTGTTCAGCCTGGAGAAGAGGAGACCAAGGGGAGACCTCATTGTGATCTTCGACATCCTCATGAGGGCAAGCAAAGGGGCAGGCACTCATCTCTTCATTCTTCTGATCAGGCACAGGACTCTGAGAATGAGCATGAAGCTGTCAGGAGAGGTTTAGGCTAGATATTAGAAAAAGGTTCTTCACTCAGATGGCAAAGGCTCCCCAGGGCAGTAATCACAGCACCAGCCCGACAGAGTTCAAGTGTTTGGACGATGTCCTTGGGCTGTGCTCCTAGGGTGTGCTGTGTAAGACCAGGAGTTGGACCCAATGATCCTTGTAGGTCCCTTCCAAGTCAGCTTATTCTATGATTTTATGTTTCTATGATAGAATAATTTAGGTTTTCCATATTAGTGAATACTGTCTTAAGATCTACATTATATTTAAAGATGAATTATAGAATCATATAATGGTTTGGTTTGGAAAGAGCCTTAAAGATCATCTAGCTCCAAACCCTCTGCCATGGATGGGGAAAACTTTCCTAGACCAGGTGGTTCAACCTATCTAACCTGGCTTTTAACACTTCCAGGAATAGGGCATCCACAGCTTTTCTGGACAACCTGTACTAGTGTCTCCCTATTGTCACAGTGAAGAATTTTTTCCTGACATTTAGTTTAAACCTGCCCTCTGACAGCTCAAATCCATTCCTTTTTGCTATACCACTACATGCACTTGCAAAAAATCCCTCTCCATCTTGTAACCCCCTTTAGGTACTGGAAAACTGTCCTAAGATCTTCCTGGATCCTTCTCTTCTCCAGGCTGAACAATCCCACCTCTCCTAGCCTGTCTTCATAGGAGAGGTGCTGCAGATCTCTGATCATATTTGTGCCCCTCCTCTGACCTATCTCCTACAGGTCAATGTCATTCTTGTGCTGGGGGAACCCAGAGCCAGATGCAGCACTCCAAATGGAGTCTCATAAAATCAGAAGAGAAGAGGAAAATTCCCTTCCTCACCCTGCTGGCCACGCTACTTCTGATGGAGCCCAGGACACAATTGGCTTTCTGGGCTGCAAACACACATTACCAGCTCATGGTGAGCTTGCCATCAAGCAGCACCTCCAAGCCCTTCTCAGCAGGGCTGCTCTCAGTGAGAGCAAGTATGAACCTGCATTATCTCCTGCTGAGCTGGTTTCTTATGCAGTGGTATGCAGTACCTCCAAATATTTATTCAACACTTCTGAACGACCTCTAAGAACTGCAAGACTCACTAGACTAAGTATGACTGGTGTGGGGGTAGCTTCCTGCTGAAATGCAATTTAAGTAAAGCTTTGTTCATAATGTAATTACTTACCATTTGGACACATTTCCTGTGTCTCTGTTTTAAAAAAGTAGTGCAGAATGACTGTTGTCACTGTTCCAACTATTTGCTTATTTTTCCCATTTTAGAAACTGCCTTAGCCCAGATTCTGAAATGGTATTAAGAGGATGCAATTACATTACACCCTTAGAGATCAGGAGTGGAAAGCCACTTGTGCTTAAGATGCACTTGATTTCAGTGTTATGAAGACTAGGATTTCTTGTTATTCCTACATCTTTTCTAAATCTGTTCTGTAAAAAGTCTGTTTTTATTGCATCTGTTCACTTTTAAGAGTATCCCACAGTGCAATTCCCAAAGGCAGGAAATGGAAAGGCTGAACAGGCATCTAACTGTAGGATCTGTAGTAACTTGAGACATGAATATTAAGTGTGGTGGCTCTTTCTATGTTGCTAATTCCAAAGAAAATAGGATCTGTGCCTTTGAGACAAAGCTAAGTTCTGCTCAGAAGCCAGTTAAGAGAACCCAAGGAGTCCTTGTCTTCTCCTGTAGTGTACCACCACCAAGGTATTTAGCAACAAAAGGTCTCTTCCAATGTTGGCACTTCCCAGTTCCAAGAATTGTCAAAAGATGTCATTGCATTCAGTGAGGGACAGAGAAATACATTTTTTTAAACTCTCTTCAGTGACTAATCCAGACAAAATAGATTCAGGTATAAACTATGTTTAGAAGAAGCCTGTCAAAATAGCAATCCATGTGAAGATTCAAAAATCAAAAAGAAGCATGGATTTTAATTCCAAAAGTTGAAAATTACTACTAATCATGGAAAGAAATAGAAAATTCCTCTGAATGTAAGGCTATTTGCAGTAATTTGTGTAAAGAAATGTGGAAAAAGCTCTGCATTTAAGATAACCACTAAGCCACAACATACATAGATAGAGTAAGCAGGAACCTATGCCCAACAGGACTGAGAAAGAGTGGAAGAATTAGGACTTTGTAAGAAGAAAATGTAAGACTTAAAGTTTAAAATGTATGACCCCAGTAAATATGCTTTGCCAACAGCCTTTAGTGGAATTTTGCACAGAAGATTGCTAAGGTCTAGGCTGCCAAGTGATCTGCCCTGAGGCTGAGACATTTGTCCATAGAGCCTAACACAATAGGAGAACAATTTTGGGATTTTAAATAACATTGTTAAATAAAAATAATTTTAAAAACCCAAACAAAAAACAAACAAACAAACAAAAAAAACCAAAACCAAACAAACAAAAAAAAACCCAAACAAAACAAAACAAAACAAACCCCAAAAAACAAAAAAAAGAACAACAAAATAACGAACCAAACAGAGGTAGTTCCAGAAGCCAACATCCATTCATCCACCCCAAAGAGCTGACTTCTGCCATGTTTGGGTTAGACATGTTCTAAACCTTAGCTATTGCCATTTTACCAGGATAAGTACAAAGAAGCAGAAGAGAAAGAAGAAGAAGAAGAAGAAGAAGAGAAGAAGAAGAAGGAAAAAGGAAGAAGGAAGAAGAGGAAAGAAGAAGGAAGAAGAAGGAAGAAGAAGGAAGAAGGAAACAAGAATTGGACTTATCACTTAGAATATTATTAGGAAAATGTTAAACATCTTTTCAGAGGAATGTGTAGCAGAATATGAAGCAGGTTTGGGAGATAAGTATATAGATGACCACATTTGCATTTTAATAGAGGACAGTTTACTGGGTTGTTGACACCCACTTCTAAACAGATAGGTTCCTATAAATCTGGATTGTGTAATTTATCGCAATCAAAATATTGTTGGGTCTTTTTGCATATTTAAATGTCTTGAGTTTAGTAAAAATTCTTTTCGTGCTGAAAAATACTTTCAAAATATATGGAAAACTAAATAATCAGTCTGAATTTTATCCTGTTCTTGCTTATACTTTACAAAAGCTTTCCAGCTAACTTTTAGTGGAAGTTGGGTTTTGGGGGATTTTAAAAAACTGTAGCATCTGTTTGGTAGAATACTGTATTATTTTCCTAAAGTCTTCTTGAGGTTTTTTTGGAAGAAGTTCCAAGCAGAAATGGTAGGTCAGTCAATCAGTGTTTGTTTTCAACAGCTTTGTTAGGATAAAAAGTGTCCTACACCATTTGATTTTCTGTCAACATCAGAAAAAAAAAAGGATAGTGATTTCCCCTCTGGTGTTTTCAATACTCTTATGTGAACGGACTTGCATTCTGATCTAAATTATGAAACTGATTTGTGTGCTTCTTGTGCTACAAGCATGAGTGTCATCATGATATAAACAGAACATCTTCCATTCAGGAGGTAAAGCTGAAAAAAATTGTTCTTGGAACATAGTGTTTTGGGTGAGATCATAGAAGCCTATTTTAGTCCTTTTATTACAAACATTATATTGTACTATCCTCAGAATGCCTTAGGTTTTTGAAACATATTTGTAATAGAAAGCTTAGCTACTCAGATTTTGTTTACTATACTTTTACTATAGAGAGGGAAAAGATAATGGAATACAAATATAGGTCATTCTTCTAATCTTCATCTCCTATATGGTTGGACTTTCAAGCTGCAGCTTGAAAAAAACCTAGTCCCCAGGTTGTTTTACACTAAATACATCTATCAATAAGTAAGTAATGAGAATAAAAGCAATTTTTTGAGTAAATAGAAGGAATAAGAAACTGGTAAAAGCTATCTAATATAAACATTAGTGGGAGGACAATTGTTTCAATTGACACAAAGGACACAGAACAAACACCTAGTGAGAAGAAAAAATAAATAAAAAGTCCCAGGAACCACTAAAATTTGAAACCAAAGTTAAGCTACAATAGTTGAGAACTGTAACAGACTCAAATTATATATGAAGTGATGCTAGTCAGAATTCACAGATAACCCTTTGGCAGGAATACATTCTGAAATGTTATTCATCCAAAATAAACTCCTTAGAAGTCACAGTAATCCTGCTGCACCTTATACCTAAAGCTGCATTTTGGCAGAAAGGGTAGTCAAACATTCACCAGAGGCAGAGATTACCGACTGTACTCATAGAGATATCTTCATCTCCAGTGATATGGGAAATTCTAGAAGCATGTGTAAAAGTATCAAGGTGACAGATGTGAAATATCTTTGATAAAGGAATAACTAAAGAATCTGAAGTCCTCTCCATAGGGAGAGGACTGTGCAGGATACCCTGTCACTCTAAAGTAACAGGCTGATAATTTTCACATATGCAGCCTGTAGAAAATGCAGTGGGGAGAAAAAAAAGCACATAGATGAAGCAAGAATGGAAACATTTTGCTCCTGACTAATTTGTTTTACCAGGTGCTAGGTAGTGAAAATAAATTAATCACTTATGTGCTTCAGTACTTGAAATGAATTAATGACTTGCACTGTGAATATCCACTGTGTGGATTTGTAGAGAGGTAGGGGTGGGAACTAGGCAGCTGGAAGTTATAACTGAAACTCAGTGCCATTGTTCTTTTAATTCCATGTGTCAAAAAGAAAAGTGTTCACAACCATATAATTTCTCTTATTTCTCTTAAGCTAAAAGCTCCCTTGCTTTTAGCAAATGCTAAAACCAGCATTCTTGATTTTGTATAGCATATGCTATAGTCTTCAAAATACTGAGGTTTGTTTTAATACTTTATCCTTTTTATCCCTTTTTTAATCCTTTATTTTGTCACTTTGGTATATGCCAATTACCAACACAGAAAAAAGATCATTATTAAATCATGCAATCCCAAAGTAATGTGGTTTATTAGAAAGGTCTTCTGAGATGCATTGTCAGTGTTAATGCAATACATATCCTAAATCAAAATGGATCTGAGCATCATTAAAGGATTAGAACATCTACATCTTGCATTGGGCAATGGACTGCTCTTTCCAAAGTGTAATAGGAAAATGTTTAGTAAAAGATAATACTTGGCAGACCTAAGAGAAGAGAACATGCAAAAATAGCTTTTGACAGAACAGTCATTCTAACTAAAAAAGAAAAAAAAAATCTACCAAGCCATCCTGAAACAGCATACACATGACAGGACCATGAGCTGAGAAACTATCATTAAAGGAACCTATGGAATAACCACAAAAACTGCTCAAGAGGGATGTAAGAGTACTTCTTCTTAGCATTTTAAATGATCTGCACCATGTAAAACAATTTCAAATATTTCTTCTTTACTTTACTTGCTTTACTTTCTCTTCTTTACTTCCTCTTCTTTACTTCATTTGCTTACTATTTACTTCAATATTTGTGCTGAAAAAACCCTAAACAACAACAGCAAACCATTCCAAAGCAGCTCTCAAAAAAGAGACCACATTTTTTCCACTGTACTAGAAAAACAAATTAGTTTGGAGTCTGACATTATCTTGTAACTCTATCAAATGGAAATTGAAATGAACTCGCAAAGGAGATCTATTAATTTAAGAGATATTACAGAATATCCCCAAGTTAAACAGACTTTTCAGAATGAAGTAAATATATCTCAAATAGTTTCATATAAGAAAGAGACATCAGAGATTTACAACATGTGTGATGCTCACTAATGAGAAGTATAGCCAGGATTATGCTCTAATGCTAAGACAACTGATTGTTGCACCTGGAGAACTTTTGTACAGTAGAAATAAAAATTCTTGCAAGTGGTATAGGCTGAAAATGGATTTATGATCAATTCTGAACCTGAAAAATAAAATAAGCCGAATATAGATTTTTGAATAATGAATCCTTTGGCTACACTTACTGATTTACTTTTTTTTCTGACCTAATTAAAATGTGTTTTGAATTACATGAATATATAATTAGCTTATTGGGTTTTTAGGAAACATCCAATCAAAACTGAAAACAAAATCATGCAGTGTAAAATTCCTTATTTGTCTTCTCTATCCCCTTCCTATTCAATGTCACTTTTGCATCTGTCACCTGCATTGTACCACCTGGGATGTTTCAATTAATTTTTATACTGTTATGCTAAAGTGTTGACATTAATCTGTTGAAATATTTATCAATTGACAGGAACAAATGTGCCCACTAAAGTTTATATAAGAGATGAGCAACAGTTCTGAACACCAAATTCATATGGGTGGACATCCATGCAGAACGAACTCTTGTTGTGTGATTAAAATGGAGAATTTAGTAAAATTTTTACTGAATTAAAACTCTCTTAGTTTTTAAAGAGCTATGGGAAGAGAAACAGTTATCAAGACAACTTTTTTTTATCCTTTAGCAAAAGTTTCACAAGATTTGTGGGACTTCATAACAAAAGCAGCTTGTAGAGCTACAATAAAAAGAAATCTATGGTGCATCCAATATATCTAGACAGAAAAAACAACCTGATTCTCTATAATTGTTGACAGTGATTAATACATGAAACTCCTTGGAAAGCAATCACATGATGTGCTATAAGACTGAAAAGATGTACAGAGAAAAAAATACCTAGAGCCCTGAGATGCAAAATGCTGAGAATGATGAAGAGCTCTCTTTTCAGACTGGGTCCTCTACCACCAGCTTCAGCTTTCAGTCAACAGAAAAAAATGGGTCACAAAACAATAAGGAAGGAAATGGAGCACCAGAATATGTGGCTTTAAATTAAAGCAGTTAATTTGGGTGTCTGTCCATAGGGCAGAGGAGCCAACATTTTGTGTTAAGAGGTTTTGTACATGAAGCAATGGAGGGCATTTTGCCTTTTTTGTGAAGTCAAGATCTTGGAGCAACATTTTGGGTGTGTGATACTTCTTTTTATGAAATAGGAACAAAATTCAATGTATAGGGACCAGAGAATTTGAGTCAAAGTCCTCCTACAAGTTTCATGCAGGTATGCTCTGCAAAAAACACAGATGGGAGTCTGAAACCAGTAGATCCAGAAAAACTAGCCAGATATACCAAAAGCAGGAATATCACATGATTTAAGATCTTTTATCAAAAAAACCCAAAAAAGACAAACAAACAAAAAACAACAAAACCCAAAAAAACCCAACAAACAAATAAAAACAAACAAACAAAAAAACCAAAAACAAACAAAAAACCCAAAGCCACATGCATAAAAAACTAAACACAAAAACCAAAATAAACAAAAAGCACAAACTAAACCAAAATCCAAACCAAACTCATAGTACTACCACAGTTGTCCTTTATGGTGCCCTGTGTGTCTGAAGTCTTTTTCCATTACAGTAATTCTGAGCAGGGAATGGCATCTAGTGTCAACAGTTGAAATCTGTTCTCTCATGATTTCTGGCCAGTGTCAGGTGTACAAAGGGAAGCTAATCTTCTACTTGTAACCCTTGGCCTGCTTTTTCTATTTCAGTCAGACTTGTCCTACTCTATGGCTTAGAAACATCCTCTTCAACTTCTGTGTGCTCCAGCAATCACCTGCAGCTGTAGAAGAAAGCAGACTGGAAGCAACTACTAGTCTGAACTCTGAGTCCCTATTGAGAGAGTTCTAAGTGAGAAAAAGTCAAGTTAGTTGCACGTTTGAGGTATTCTTATGGCCAAAGTTTTTCTTAACTCTTACTTGAGCTTGTGCATCTGGGGCCAAAGTACAGAAGATCAAGGAGAGCAAGACTACTCCTAAGGTTCTTACAGTAAGCAGCTTAGAATTTCAAAGAGAAAGTTTGGAAGAGCTAGGTTTATTAATCCTCTCCCACTGTGCTGCTTCAGACAAGTGAGCTGAGAAAGGCATATGATTCACCCTTAAGTCTTCAAAAGGAGGTGCTTTCTCCTCCATCCCATATTTCACATAAGGCTCCTGCTTTGAGGGCAGCTCTGCTATACTCATGAGAATGTGCTTTTACTCTTTATAGGAAGGGATCATTGACACAATGGGTGTAAAAATTTTTAGCTTAAACCCATGGATAAGCATGAAGAAGCAGAGGTCGCTTTTGAAGATTAGAAGCAGTTTGATTGCTAAGCGCTACCTTCAATTAGTCTAATCCTCCTTTTCCTTGGACTATGTTGGAACATTCTAGATAATAAAGTTTAAAGCCTTGTTTGTCAGCTGGCCTTCACAGAAACCTTCTTTTTGCAGGTTTGCTAACCATGGTCAAACCAAATAGTACTTTTTGGATATTTATAAATATAGGAGAATGCTACCTAAGAAGTGCATTTAACAAATATTTGGAAAAGGACCTCTTGGTAATGTCATTGGAGTGAGAAGGGTTTTAAGACAAAGGACATAGAATAGCAGTATGTCTGGAATAAATATTAAAAGGACAAATATATAATTTATAACCTAGATTGCATTGGTTGGTGGATAGGAAATACTATTCTATCTGTGATTAACTAGGCAGAGTACTGAGTATGTATGAGAAGGCTTGAATTATCTAGATTTTCAAAACAACCCAAGTTCTTTCTTCTGAAAGACTTCCATCTTTCATTTAACTGAGTAGAACTCTGAGGTTTATTATTATTTGGAGTGGGTTTATGTATTTTACTGTGTTCATGAGGATTTTTTTGGTTGCTTACAGACCTGAATAGCAGGTTATCTAATATTTTCCCATGAGTATAATGGAATAATTAGAATTAGAATTTTAGAAAATAAAAGATCTCAGCTAGAGGACACAAATTAAAATAAAGTTATAACATTTATGGACCATCATTTGCTTAATTAAATGCGCTATTTTTCCATTTCTGTGGGGAAAGAAAGATCCAGACTATTGATATACATGATATTCACAAAATTGGTTGGCTGGTTGGTTGGTTGGTTGATTTGTTTGTTTATAGTGTTTTTGTTGCAAGTAAACTACCTAAGTATAATTTTGTGATTCAATCAGTAGAAGGTCTTTTAAAACTTCAGCACTGATTACTAGACTGGACTTCGCAGACCCTTGAAGAAATAAGTCGCAGGTGATGTCATAGGTATAAGCACTCAAGCGTCATTATTACATCTTCATTTTAACACCATATTCTGATTTTGCAGGCTAGCAGCCTTTAATGCAATTAGTGATCTATGATTTAAAGAAAGAGAAAACCTAATACCCTGACGGTTCACATCGTAACACTGGTGTCATACAAGACAAATTGGAGTTTTGAGGACAAGGAATTTAAAGAAAAAAAATCCTAATTCAGTATTTTTTAGCTTCAAATTTCAAATTATCAAACATGTAATTGTAATTAAAGACTCTTTTTTGCATTAGATATCTGTAGTTGTATGCTACGCAGATTTTGGATATGGGGAAATGGGTGTGAATAGAATTTGATAATATAACAAAAAGATTGGTTTTAATATATTTTCCCTAGACTATGTAATGTGCAGAATGAGATGCAGTTGAACTACTCCCTAATATAAAGTTATATAATTAGAAAAACTTTCAGAGGCCACATTTACAGGATATAGGCGTGAATATTTAACAAAAAAAACCCAAACCAACTCTCAATGGTTTAAAGATAGTCAGATGTTTATTGGAACAGTAGTTTGTACTATGAAGCCGTTTGTTAAAAAAAACAGTAATTACGAGGGAAAGCTGAGTAAGAAAACTGAGTGCTCTGTGTATCCGCTATTCTGGTTCCAATGAAAATACTCTGGTTTTTTGTGTCTATGCTCAAAATAACATTGAAAATTTAGAAGGTACAGAGAACAGGCATTAGTTAAAAAGGGAAAAAAAACCAAAAAAACAACTTGATGAGCTCCAACTGCCTGTTTTTTGGGTTTTTTTGGTTTCTTTCTGAGAGAGAACCGCTCAGTGATTGGTCTACAGGTAGTTCAGTGTGAAGTGATCTTTTAGATAGAAATAAAATATTGTGAATGCCTGTGTTTGGAAGTTAAACTTAGATTAAGACAGAGTAGAAGTGAAATATAAATATGATGAGCATATTTTAACTGTGAATCATTGATTAAGTATGATTTTGGTGGATTCCTCATTATTGAAATTCTGTAATTGAAGATGAGATATTCCTCTGCCAGACAGTATTTAGTCCAAAGAAAAATTACTTCTGATTTATTCCTGTTACAGAAACTCTTCTGCTTATCTCTGTACTCAAAAAATATTAACAGTTTCTTAAACCTCTAAAGTGAAAGACAGCTTCTGAAATAGGACCAGGAATTAAATATTCAGCACAATTAGGCTTAAATAAATTCATATAATTATTTATAACAAATCTAGCTGTTTAACTTAGTGTGATTTTTTTTTTTTTGGTACTATACTGTCCTGGACAGCTTTTGTATCTAAGGCTGGTTCTAAGAACTGAGAGAAAGAATAAAATAGTCAGGGATTCCTGTGCCAATCCTTAAAAAAATTTATAGGAACAAAGCAGACCGGTTTTCATTGTATAAAATAAAGCTCTTTATGCAGATAGTGGTTATGTGTGAATTTAGTCACATTTGCTTTGACCTTTGGGTTCCAAAAAACCGTCAAAACAGATACAGAGAACAAAGCTTTTAGGTGGACTATTTTATGTTAAAAACCCTATTAGAGTGCTTCTCAAGTGCATTTTTAAGAAGAAAATATAAATTACAAAAGAACATTCTGATTAAAAACTGATTTTACTGGGTCTTCTGAAGAAAGTTGAGTGGATTATTTTGAAAAACTGGCCAATTTCAAAGAAGTAGTTATCACAGTGGGAAAGGCTATAACTTGTAACTATAATAATATCTCTACAGGCATGATAAATGTATCTGTGATTGGACCAATTGGGATTTCATGCTCTGAAGCATTATGAATTTGTCAGTTCTGTTCAATTGTTTCCAGCAAAGTGACTCCATCATATTGTTCGTATTATTTGAAAGAAAAAAAATGTAAAAATCAAAATGAAAGGGTTTAAAATTAGATTGTGTTCTGACTCCAGGCAATCAGTCCTTGTCCAGAATCATTTCCTATCTGTTGATAGATTCTTGCTGTAATATTCACAATCCATTTGTGGCTAGTCACAGCCCATTAGCCATCTGTTCTCCTATTAAGCAACTTTCTTTTTGTAATGTGAGTATTTAATTTTAATAAACTCTATCTGCTAATCATCTACCTTACACATAATAAGGAACTGTTTCAAACAAGGTTACTGGGCCTTATAAAAGCAATATTTTTTTATGTACTTCCTCATATATAGAAGGGAAAGACACAATTGGAATAGCTTGAAAATTTGAAAATATTTAAAATACAGATTATTGTAAATAAATACTAGTTCTTTAGAGAGTGATATGAAAAACAAATTTTGCATGTTGAAACATTTGCCTAACTTGCTAGCTGTAACTTTGACTTTATAGTTTGCAACATCCAGCAAAAGATCTCATAACAGCAATGCTTATAAAACGCTTCAAACATAAAGTATTGATGACTAGTATGTTTTTAAAAATCCACTTACCTGTCTTGCTTTCTTATGACAGTTTGGCAAATATAATGAAAAATATCAACTGACAACTATGGAATTATATCTATGAAGTTTAAATAGCATAGTAGAAAATAACAGGATTCTCAGATTGATCTTCAGTTTCAAAATGTACACATGGGCATTGTGATAATTTCTAATTACCTAATTATAATTAATTTTTGACAAATTTCTGAATGAGATAGGACTCACACAGAAATTTACTTTTGTGTCAACCTATAACATTATGGAGGAACACTTGGCTTCAAGTGTTGAATTTTACAGCTGCAAAGGTAGTTTTGTTTGGTTTTGTTTATGGTTTTATTTGGCTTTGTTGGTTTTGTTTTCATTTTGGGGTTTTGGCCTTTGGTTGTTTTTTTGGTTTTTTTTTGTCATACTGTCTTCAGTTACAGTGTAAGGTGTAATGAAAGTATGTATTCTACCACCATCCTTATTATCTTCTGATGAGCTGTTAAAATGGGTGGAGAACTGCTTCTTTATCTTTGCCATGATTCAACTGCGGTATCTCCCTCTGGGAAAGAAGCCGCCACTCTGAGGGGGCCATGTCCGCCAATGGACCACCAAGGACTCCCTAGAACAGCTCATAGAATTACATCACCCCATTGTGAAATTCCCCACCCTGGAGGAGGTACCAAACATTCCTGCCTGTAGATAATCTGGGGTTTGGGACACCACAATCCCACCATAGGATATCCAGAGGACAAGAGGTCATGACAACCACCACTGGACCTCTAGAGAAGAACCAGACCTTTCTACAGAATCACTGCTTCAAACAGATAACATTCCATCACTCCAACAGGACTGGAGCCACCCTTCTATCACACTGCTACCACCACCCTGACCGACAGATTGTCAGGTCATATTCTGGCTTGGGCAGTTGAAGCCAGTGTCACTGTACTATTGCCTTTCTTGTAATTGTCTGTCGCAGACATCTTTTATGAAAAATCCTTTCCTTAGGATTTTTCCCCTTGAGAAGCTGAGAGGCCTCAGGAACAAAATGTAAACAATCATTATCTGCTGCTGTGGAATGCAACAGATGGATCTGTGATTGGCCCATGCTGGATGTTTGTAATTAATGGCAAATCACAGTGAGCTGACTCAGACAGAGAGCCTGAGCCACAAACCTTTGTTATAATTTTTTACTCTTCTATTCTGAGCTAGCCTTCTGATGAAATCCTATCTTCTATTCTTTTAGTATAGTTTTAATGTAATATATATCATAAAATAATAAATCAAGCCTTCTGAAACATGGAGTCAAATCCTTGTCTCTTCCCTCATGCTAAGACCCCTGTGAACACCATCACGGATGGTGACCCTGAGTGACTGGAGAAGAATTCATCACTTGGTGAGACCCCAGAGGAGCATTGCTACACTTGGTAAACCCCGAGTGTGTGGCATTGATAGTCACCGCACAAGTGATCACAGAAGTGGATTCTAGCCAGGAGATGAAGAACTGAAGGTCCTGAATTTGGACAGAGTTCGCAGCCAAGGCTGACCACAAAGAGAACCTTTTGAAATGTCTCTAGAGAAGATGTCTGTAAAGCTTCGCAGCACCAAGCAGCCTGCTGAAGCCTGGAGGACACTGTCACAAGGTACTGTTAGCTTTTTCCTTCCTGACGATGCTGCCCTTCGCAGAGCATGGCTGCACATGTGGGTGCGAATGCCTACGGAGTCAGAGGTTCCATTCTCCCCCTCAGAGGAGAAACTTATTGGCCTCTGGCAAAAATGGGGTCATGAGGACAGAGTTCCTATGGTGAAGAGACATTTCTCTGAGTTTTTCCGATGGGCAAAGTTCTATGGGTTTTTTACAAATGTGCTCTATGCCCTTGATTCGTATGTATGGGAATGCATGGAATTTTGGATTTTGGATACTCTCGGGTTTATCCATCATTCAAAACGTTCTTCCCAGTTTTGAAACGGAAAGCAGCTTCATTTCAGTGGATTGCCAATGTAATATATATAATAAAATAATAAATCAAGCCTTCTGAAACATGGAGTCAAATCCTTGTCTCTTCCCCCACCCTAAGACCCCTGTGAACACTGTCACAATTGTCCTATTAAATTGTAGCTGTGACTTGGGATCTTTTGAAGGTATTTTTGTGGGGATAATTCCTCCTGCTCATTAACCTTGAAACCATCACACTGCGTATTTTAAATTAGGTTGTGTAGGATAATAATAGTACTTACTCAAGCTGTGAAGACTAGAGATCCTATCTGTGATTTGGAATTCCAGCAAATACTTGTGGGGAACTCTTTATTATTTGTCCCAGTCTCCTGGGGTTTTTTTGGGTTTTTTTGTTTTTTTCAATAGTACAGAAATCATCTGCTTTGTCCTGGATTGCCAGACATGCTTACCAGTCATCTTGGAGAAAACACTGGTTATCCTATTCTTCACTTCGCTAGTGTATTGGTTTCTTTATTATTTTTTTTTCTTCTCACTCACTTTGTTTCTTGGATTTTCATTTCTTTCACTTAGGCTAAAAATTTTTCCCTGCAGCTTTCACTGCAGTTGGTCTGGTTAGCATAAATCTGAATATTGCTCTCACTCCACAAAAATTTTGCTCCATATTTTGGATTTAACAGGAAATAGGAAGGTGATTGAGATAATGCTGTTATTGTGTTATGTATAAAATAATAAAGTTTAGACTAAGATGTACTTTAAAGATAAAAAATTTGGTTTAAGTAACAGAATGTCTAAAAGAATTTCTGTAACAAGTCAGAAGGATCTTTCTTGTAGAAAGAACTGAGGAAAATATGGTATTCATATTCCCTAGAAATGTTCTGAACATGCATATGCTTTTAAAATTTTCTCTTGAAACAAAAGTTTTCTGTGAGGCAAAATTCCAGAAGGCTCTGCATTTAAAATTAAAATATGGTCATATGGTTTGAAATATTTGGACATATTTAGAAAAAGAAGTTACTACAGCAAAATTTCCTGAATAAATGAATTTTGTTCCACTCTCTTTGTGACATGGAACTTATTCTTCTGTAACTTCTGAATTCAAGTATCCAGTCTGGATGGAATTGAACAAGGTATAGTCTTAGTCATGAAGGCCCAGCTCCAACACATTTTATTAAAGTAAAGAGCTGTTGGAGAAGCTTCAACAAAGATACTGCTGACAGAGCTTATTGCTTTATTCTGGTTTCAACTGTGATAGAGTTAATTTTCTTCTTGCTAGCTGCTACAGTGCTGTGCTTTGGATTTAGTATGAAAATAATGTTGATAACACACTGATGTTTTAGCTTTTACTGAGCAGTAATGTACATTGATCAAGGATTTTTCAGTGTCTCATGATCTGTCAGTGAGGAGAGGCACAAGAGATTGACCTGAACTAGCCAAAGGGGCATTCCATGGCATAGGACATCATGCCCAAAATGTAAATTGAGGGGTGTTACCTAGAAAGGGCTGATCTTTCCTTGGGGCCAAGCTGGACATTCGTCAACAGGTGGCGAAAAATTGTATTGTGCATCACTTCTTATTAGTAGTATTGTCACTATATTTTACCTTATTTCAATTATTGAACTCTTTTATCTCAACCCACAAATGTTACGTTTTCACCCTCATTCTTCCCCCATCCCACCAGGTTGGAGGATGTGGAGAAAAGTGAGTAAGCTTACTAAATTACATGCTTACTTGCATAACAAGGTTACTAAAAATTAAATAATATGGAAGATTAACTGTATTCCACAAAAGAAGCCAGTCTTCATTTGTTTGTTGCTAATGGAATTATTAAAACGATTGTTTTCAATATTTTTGCTTTTTACTATTGCCAGTTGCAGTGCCTTCAGAAAGTACAGAAACTGGATGGAATTTCAAGAAGCTATGCTCTCAGCTGTAAGACTGTTTAATAGTTTAGAGTCTAGCTTCTTAAATTTCATCTAGTGTATGACAACTTTCAGAACAAAATCCCTGTCATTTAATGCTGAATTTCTTTTTTTTAAGCTCTTATAGGGTTTCAGCAGTGAAACATTGGTGTAGTCTGATCTAAAGGTTTCATGGCAGCCAGAGGATTTTGAGTTAATAACAATACTAGGAGAAACCAATAATACATTGGGAAAACCACCATATCTGTCTAAATTTGAGAAAGCATTCTCTCCATTCATTGTTCTTGACCCCATTGTATTGTACTTTTATGTTTATTAAAAACTCATATCAGACCCTTTGTCTTTCTCAATGAATTTAAACTTGTGAATGTAAAGCATTCTTCTTCCCAACTGGCTACTCTGTTCAAAATCAGCTGCCTATTTTGCTACCCAAAAAAAAATTGCATCAATTTTCCACAAAGGTAGAAAATACATTGCTAATGAAATTTTGAAACTGTACTGTTATAGTACTCATTCCATCTCTCTCTTCAACACTGTATTCAAAAAGAAAATAAAGTAAGTTGTCATCTCTCAGCTACATTTAGATCAAAACAACACAGGAAAGAAGGAACATGATAAAAATAGTAATTAAATATTGCAAACAATTTCAGGCAGAAGGTGAAAATGGATGTGTTTGTGAGTATCCTTCCAGCTCTCTTTTTCTTACCTTAGATATAATTCCACTTTATAAGAAGGGAAGAAAGCTGAAAATTGAAAAGACAGAGTGCACAGTATCTGGCCTAATGACTTTTGACATCTGTGGGAATATACATGCTTCAGTTTTCCTAGGCAACTGAAGGTAATGTTGGAAAGTTCTGCATTGGACTTGGACTGCCAGCAGTTTGGAAACCAATCCCAAATCTGTAATTGAGGTACTATGTGTTTGGAATTAAAATCCATAGCTGATGCTAAAGGCCACTTCTTACATAGATTTTTTTCCAAGGAAAGTTATTTTTAGCAGCAATGCATAAAAATACATCCTATTACCAGTTAGAAGGAATGTTGGTTCCAGGCTACTTATAATCAATTCAACATAAAATGTAAAATAAGTAGTTGTTAGTTTGTTTTGGTTTTTTTTTTTATTTATTTTGGTTTGGTTTTTTTTATAATATATATTCAACAATAGGCCTTGACATAAAATATCTTAGATTACAATTTGAAAGCTGACTGTGTAGATGTGCACTTATTAATGTCAGGACAGGGACTACATCTTGAACGTTCAATGGAAAAAATGTTATGATCCAAATTCAATTTTACTTGGGTTAATATTGATTTAAACATTCGCCATCGTCTTGCTTTCAGAGTTGTCCATTCTCTTCAGAGAGTGTGATCAAAAAGTTCTCTCATCCTGAATGAATGTACTATTCATCTCATACAATATGAAGGGCCCCAGCAGGTGTAAATTGGCTTTGCTCCATTGAATTCAGTGAAACTGTGTCAGTTTTCCATGACTGGAAATGTGGCCATTTTAACTTACAGAATAGGTTACGTTCAAAGAGGTCTTTAATCACAAAGTTTAATGAAGAATTATTCTTTCATCTGAATGTTGCCCTAACTCCAGCCTTGACTGTCTTTCCCCTGAGCTCTATAGGCAGCACTGGCTTCATGATACAGGCAAAGATCTTTTATTGCTTTATGTAGTTGTTAAAATCAGGTATTTAACCACTAAAATAAGAAGATCTTTTGCTTAATTTAGAGATTGTTTATAAATTAAGTACAGTTGTTTGGTTTTTTTTTGTAGGTTGTTTAATAGACTTCTCCTGGGAGTTGCTATTGTTACACAGTACAATAATTGAACTTTAAAGGTGGTGTCTCATTTATGTGGAAGATAATGCATACAAAGGGAGAGAACATAGAAGTTCTTTTACTAAATCATTTAAGGTCTTCTTAAGAAGGGGTATTAAAATGGCAAAATTCCTAAGTTGTTTTTCATTTTTTCCCAGGTTTTATTTAAGGAAAATGTGAAATATAAAACCCTGTTCAATCTTTTTTTTTTCTCTCAGGTGTTCAAGTAAAAAGGAATGCAAATATTCCTTGAGTTCAATACAGAATTTTGATTTTTTTTATTTAACCTGTAAATGCAATTCAAATTTGACTCATCAAGAATTAAATCTGCTTTCATTATAAATGCTGCCATTCCAAAGGGCTGCATTTTCATACAGAAATCTGTAGTCATTCACTTGTTCCCAAGACCATGAAAGAAATAACTTTTGGGGGCATGGTGGTATTCAGAAATTACTTGACTTTTGCATAGCTGGTATCAGTGGCTTAAGCATCATTTGTGGCTCAGCTAGGACAGAGCTGAAATTATTTTCCAGGTTTGACATCTAAGGGTTGCACTGTGCATTATCATCAATATCAAAACTAGGTAGTAGGATTCTGAAAGAATGTTCTGTCATCAATTATTCTCCACCTGAATTACAGTAATCTATATATGTTGACAAATTTCATTAATATTTAGTAACTCCTGTGCAAACCATTAATTGATTCCTTTCCATAATCTCCAGTGTATGCAGTGCCAAGCAATACTAAACTTTGTTAAAGGAAGTTTAGGGATACAATGCCAGAAGAATAAGTGGATTTTGTTTCCTGGCATTTCACTTGCTTAAGCCATTGCTGAGATAGAAATTGCAAGTTTGGTTTCATTTAGCTGCAGTTCAGACGTGACGTTTTGGATCTGGTGTGTGCTAAAGGACAGGACTGTATGGTTCACATCATTTAGAAGCACTGTCAGAGAAGTGAGGTTTCTATCCAAGCCATGTAACTAAAGATATGAAATGAGGGATATGCCAGGTCACAGCTGGAAGGAAGGGCAGAGCAGAGATACATTAGATGGTGTTAAAGTTGTGAGAAACATGGAGTATGAGGCATCAATTTATGTCACTTTGAACTTCTTTTTGCACTCAAAATTCAATCATCCACATTCAATAAAGAATCATGAGGCTACAACTCATACACCTGTAAAAATAGAAAATACACAGGTCTTCTGAGAGGAAAATCATGGTGTTTTACTGTACTATTTCATAGATTAAGGGTATGAGTGAAATCTCTAAGGAAGTTAAAAGAAGAGAAAGGAATTAAAATACTTTTGCTGATATAAGAATTATCTGAGAATAATATTACGAGGTTAAATCTTTCTCATTCTATTAATTTAAACCATGAGCCCTATATGTGAATGGGATTTAAAATTAATACAAGAAGATATGAGAATTTTAATAAGGCTGATACTAAGGTGAAATGATGTGGAGACTTTAAAACTTATCCCTAATAACCTGACAAAATTGTCATTTTCTTCTACAACATGACAAAAATGATAATGTATTTTGCTTTGAAATTAGTTCTGCCTGTATGCAGACAAGATTTTCCTCTTCAACAGAAAGCTTTAAGTAATTTTGTGACTTTTCTAAGTTGTGTTTGTTTGTCCCCAGCTTTCTTACAAGCTTCATTTAGGTACAGGAAGATTGCTATAATGTATCCCTAAAGCCTTTTCCTCTCTGGGGTTGAACAACCCCAAGTCTTTCAGCCTTTCCTTGTAGGAGAGATGTTCCATGCCTCTAACAGTCTCCATTACCCTCCTCTGGACTTACTTCATCAGGTCCACAGCATGATACCAATGTCCATCAGGATATGAAGCTGCTGATCACAACCCATTTAATAAGAACTAAATTACCAGAGTTGTTTAAGTGCCCATGTTCTATTTAGAGCCTGCTCACCATTGATTTCAGCGAGACATGGGCACCAAAATTAGAACTTTTTCCTTCTAAAGAAGTGCATAGCAGAAAGCTTTGCCATTAGCAAGATGCTACAGGCATCAGAGCTGTGCCAATAATGTCAGTGAGGTATTTAGTAACTGGAATGGAATGGTAGAAAAATGCAGAATGCTCATGATGTTGAATATCCAGATATGGGACTGCAGGTTGATTACACAGTAACCCTTCCTGGCCAGTTGCTCTGACTAACTCACAGCTCTTCTGAATAGACACCAAGAGAAGTTTAGCCTGAACTTTTGAATTTGGCATGAGAAGGAAAAATGAAGCGGTTTTGTTCGTGGTTTGATGTTGGTTTTTTTTTTCCCCCTAATGTATTTTTATTTTAACACATGCACAGCAGCAAGTTGATCAGGACCTTGGAAATATGATGTAGGTCAAGAAGGAGATGAGCATAGTTCTGCAGCAGAATGACCCCATGCAGCTGCACACACTGGGACTGACTGGTGAGTTAGCAGTCCTGCAAAAGAGTAATGGAGTTTGACCTGAATATGAATGGACGGTGTTCACTGTAGAAGACAGACTGCATACTGAGCTACATTGCTGTGACTAACAGATCAAAAGAAGTTTTTAGCTCTTTTTGTTTGGTGTTACTGAGGCTGCATGCTTCCTATGCTTTTTATTCTCCCTGTTCAAAAAGCTGTTGAGAAAACCAAGTCCAGGGGTGGAAAAATCAAGATAATCAGAACCAACTAGAACAAGAAATTGAGAAGGTTGGACTTTTTTTAAGCTGGTGCAGTTTTTGTTTAAGGGTAATTGGCAGCTACTTGAAGAGGAATGTTGACGGTGGTCACAAGGGTTTCAGGGTGAAGGAAGAGACGAGATGGGCTCCATGATCAGAAGGCTTGATTTATTAAGTTATGATATAAACATCTATTTAAACTATACTAAAAAGAAAAAGAAAACGAGAGTTTCCAGAAGCTGCTAGCTACCTAAGAATAGAAAGTAAAGAATGAATAACAAACCTTGCTCTCTCGGACTGTGTCTGAGAGAGCTCAGTTCCGGTTTGGCCACTACCTCCAAACACTCAATCTGGGCAAATCCAGAACTGACCTGCTGCATTCCACAGAAGCAGATAACCTATTGTTTATGTCTGGTTGCTGAACTTCTCAGCTTCAGCAGGGAAATCCTAAGAGAGGATTTAATAAAAGAAATGTCTGTGACAGAGGAATTACAAAAGTCACAGACAACTCTCAGTAGTGGCAGGAGAAGTGATAAAACAATGGCCATGAGCTGCAGCTTGGAATTAGATATTGGCATATTAGATATTATCCTTCCCTAGCTAGTTAAAGGGGATGGGAGTACAGATATATATAGATTTATAGATATATATAGGTGTGTGTGTACATAGATATATATATATATATATAGATATAGACACATACACATGTAGCATTGTGTCAGTTTACCTAGAGATGTCATGGAACCTCCTTGGAGATTTCCAAGACTTCAGTAGGCAGTACTATGGCTGATCTGACCTAGTTCTGCAAAAAGTTACTCTTCAAGTAGAAATCAAATTAGGTGACCTCCAGAGACCCTTTTCAGACAAACCTTTTATGATTCCATCAGCTGCTTAAAGTTCTTACATCAGCTGCTGAACTACATCTGAAAGGACTAAAATATCACAATGGGGAAATTGTTAGGAATGTAAAAATTGCTGAGGAAAGAGTAGCCTCTCCCTGTGTAGTCCACTACTTAAGTAGTACTAACCAGAGAAGTGTGTCCTTTCCCCTCTGAAATGGCACTCAGTCTATGTACAGATGCAACATGACTTAGGACAATTTATATAATGGATAATTTTGCCCTCTCACAATTTATAATTTTTTTTTTTTTATCTGGCCAGTGGCTTTAAAATATATGTGAAAAGGGCTGTATGGTTAGGTATTGCTTCTTCCAGCAATTTTCTTTCTGTGGGACAAGTAGTCTCATTTTTTGATTTTGAATGTTGAACTTCCTCGAATGAGAGAAAAGGATGTGCTTGCAAATTTCCTTTAAATAAGCTTTCCCTAAATAAACTCAATTACATTTTCATTCAGAAAAAAAAAATCAAACTCTAATAGGGTTTGAGTTTTTCTTATTAATTTATAGCTCTATTTTTCTTATTAATCTAGGCCAGGCAATACCTGGGTTTGATAGTTCAAGGAAAAACTAAAAATTTTTCCTTCTTGTATCCAGAGACAACTGAATGAAAACAGAAGATTTTCTGGCATCTACATTTCAATTTCCCTCTGAAGCCTGAAGGCAAAGGCTTTCTTTCTCTCAGTAATTCTCTGACTGATATTTCCATCTGTACTGTTAGTTTAAAATACTTTTAGATTTTAGTAGGTTGTATGTCTAGTGTCTGGTCATAATGAACAAAGAAAAAGACCCATTGAGGATCAGATGATCAGACACATTAGAAGGAATGCTTGTACCTTTCTCCTAAGGCTATCAGAGGAGAACAGTCAGCCCCACTGTGACCCACCAGGAGAGTTCCATCAAAAAAACTTGTTTCCTGGAATGCCTTGAAGACTATGGTAAGCTACTGATACCGTAGCCAGTATGAGGCAGAAAGAGATTTGGGGAATGTGCAAAATTTGCTAGAGCTTAAGTGGGAAACTGAATATGGGGTTCTTAAGCGGGGGAGAAAAAGCAGGGAAAGGGACAACCAGAGGTAGATCAAGAAGGAACGAGCATATGAAAACATGCACATGAACAAGAGTATGAAACGGCAGAAAAGAAAATGTTACTGCCAGTTGACTGTAAGCAGATGGCTAGCCAGCAAATTTATCCACATTATGCCCTGTGGTTGTGATTGTACTGTGTCATGTCTTCTTTTTAAACCCTATCCTTCTTTTCCTGGGTGGAATATTCTGTGTTTGCACAGCACTAGTGAAATAATGAAGAGACAGATGTGAGAGTTAGTTACTGCAGGGATCATAAATCCAAAACAGCTCCCAGAAAGACAAGGGGACCTGAAGGTCGACATCAGCAAAGATCATCAGTCTGGACAACTTATTGGAGAGAATTGTTAAGGGAAGGGAGTGTAAATGCACTGTCTATGTATATGTGTGTAATGACAAGAAATCCAAATACCATCAGCTGCACTGGGGCTGCAAATCTCAAATTCTATGTCCTGGTGTGGGTGGCCAAGGAGACTGAAGCTGTCTCTGGAAAAGCCACAGAATAGACTTGAGTGTCTAAGGCTACTGGCGACTTGAGTGCCTAAGGCCACTCAGCCTCTGGAGTGATCCATATTGTCTGCTCACTTTTGTGCAGTAGCTGACTTCAGTACTCCACAGATGGAGAGGAGGAACAGGACTGGCCCATCTGTGCTGTTCACATTTGTAGGAATGTTACATTTTTTTTCTCCTGTGTGTTCTGCTAAAGTAGCATTTGCTGCATGTCCAACTGTGTATGTATGCATATCCACACATGGGTAGTACATGAAGTGCAATTTTGTATATATTCACTGTCATCCTCCCTATTGGCCAAACCTGGGGATGTTATCCTCACTATTGGCCAAACCTGTGGACATGTAGCTGCAATGCCATTGCATCTTTTAGTCCATCTTATTTTTTTTTGTAAGATACAACATGGCAAAGTAAATATAAAATGCCATACTTCCTCAGGTTTGAAACAAATTAAAATGAAATCAAAACAGTAAAATATTAACTTGTGAACGCTCCAAAAATTAAATACTAGCCAAAGATGCCAGTCAGACACTACTGGGCAGTGAGGGAAACAGACAGAGAATGACTCAAAGTATATTGGCATTAGGCAATGTGGGCCAAATGAACACACCATTTAAGTAAAAGACTCCAAAACCTCACATTACAGTTTTCCCTATGCTTCTCCAAGTTCAGGTGTGGTGATGTGCTTTTTATTATCTGACAGTGGTACTGGCAAGTGACTCTAGTTGCTGGTGCAGACTTCAGCAAATTCATCTTTTCTGTGTGAGTTTCAGGTTGACACTTTTTCTTAGGAGTAGTTTAATTTAAATGATTGTTTCTAGAAGTTTATATTGTTTGCACCTCTCCCATTGGCAGCCATGCTAACGCAGAATATTTGTTCTATCTGTTAACAAATAGTTAGGAAAAGATAAAAACACTTCTCAGGTCTGAGTTCCCTAATTCCTGAGGTCCCTCTCTTTCTCTGTCCAGCTTACATCATTGACTTGGTTCCTTTTTTACCTCATAAGATGTGTTTGAGGCCCTGTGTTGCAGAGATAATTCCATTTACTGGGGCTTTTCTCATGGAATGAAGTCACAACTACATTCAACTGTTTTGAACTGTGCTTCTAGCTTTTATTATTGTTCTTTTATTTATCTGTCAAAGTCATTATAAAAATATTGTCCAGGGTAATTAACAATCAGTTGTTGCATCCTTCTAGGAATTTGCCCCTGCGATAAACTGGCGAGGAAATTCCATTAGCATTTTGCAAATTTAATTTCTCATGACAAAGCAGTTCCAGTATTAGTCTCTTTGATAACATAAGCCCTCTCAGATCATATTTTTGTCTGGCTCTAAGATTTTGTATCAGATTCCTACTACTGCATTAGCACTTTATTCTTGATTATCGTTGTACAAATTATATAGCCATATCTGTTACGTCTATTAAGCCTAGTTACTTTGTAGTCTTTGGCATCATGAACACAAAATGTTGATTCACTATCTCTATCCTTTTATTGGCTTGCCAGGATAGAAGAGTATCTTTCAATGCTTGTTTTGTCACAATTACTTCTCCGCATGATTTGTCATGAAATGTTGCCATGAAATTCATAAGAAAAATTTTGTTCTGTATGCTTGACTCACAAAACCCCTACATGATACTTCCAGTTACTTCACTTAAATTGTATAATGTCTGCTATTGTTCTGGCAATTAATGCAGTAATAAAAAGAACAAGAGTTTGAAAATGGAATATTTTGCATAAGTGACTTAAAATTGATTTTATTTATGGAAATGTTTTTTTAATATTATGTTTAATATTAAGTTTCAAGTTTAAAACGCAAATGCGCTTATAAAATACACAAGGAATAATTATAAAATTCATGAGAATTGTGCTGGAAGCTAACTTAGCTGAAGGCAAATACATGTTTAGCTCAAGTATTAGACATGAATAATATTTTGCTAATAAAAGATTAATTTCTTATTCAGTTGAAGTTAATAGGAGAGTAAGATTGAAATTCTTTGGATCATGACCTTAAAATGTTTTCATACTTAGAAAAATCTTGAGTAATGTTTTGGCAACATGTAGATTTTTCTTTGCTCATGCTGTTTGTTAGCCAAAGGCAATAGATATGCACTTACAACATTATTTTAATCAAAGCAGCAAAGTTGCTTTTTCTGGTTATGTCCACCTCTTCTAGAAGGAATTTCCCTGTAACAATTCTGTAATATCTGCCTATGAAATTAATTAAACAAAGCTTATGAGATAGTCTGGGAGAATGAGAGAATTCTCAAAAGTATATGGGAAAGCCAGAGGAAAAGATATTAAATAATTTGCTACCAATTTGCAATTTCTTTAAGTGTTTCATTATGTTATTAGTGCTTCACTATGATGTAAATATGTATTATTTATGTGCATTATTGTTTAAATATAAATTTCTTAAATGTCTGCAACATAACTCTTTCATAATAGAGCCATACCATATAAATTAAACACATGTATGGCATATTTCACTTTATTCTTCCAATAGAGAAACATAAAATTCTAATAAATTCTTATACAATCTATGAATTTTATAGATATATAAATATTATTTATATAATACATAATAGGTATATTATGATATGTATATCTGATTCTTATTTTTTAGTTGAACTTGCTGGAAATAATATTTTAAAGATTTTGTGGTTAAATTGAAAAAATGAATGTTGGAGAGAAAGAGGAGTAAGGTATTCCCAAATCTTCTGCAGTATTGCACTGATTCTGGACAATAATGTAAACTTAGACACTATTCATGTCTCAGAGTTCATAGGCAGTATTGTGTCATGCAATTTAACCTCCGTCTTTTACCCATGGAGGAGAATTTTACAGATTAACTAAAAAATCTTTCTACCAATTTGGTTATTGATTTACATGTTTATAAAGTGTATAATGTTTTTGTCATAATGGCACTTTTCACAATAAATAAGTTTAATTTTTTTTTTTGGCCAGTCCTTCAGGTGGGTAAAATAGTCATCACTCAAACCCAGTACTTTCAAATGAATTGCAGTGATTTGAGCTTGTATTGTGGGTTACATTTTGAAAAGTGTAGAGCTGCATATTTTCAAGAGAGTCTGTGGGTGCACAGATTTCTATCTCTTATTGAATTCTTATAATAGGATTTATAACTGTGAGTCATGCTGTAGCCTTATGAAAAAGGTTTAATCATCTCGGAAATATGTGTACTATCTGACTATACAGTGACACAGAGACCAGAGATTCAGAGTGAGGAGCAGAAACAGGGTATGACCTGGTCAGATCTGTTACAGTTTCTGGTGACTGACTTATTCATTGCTTTACCCAGGAGCACAGGGGTAGACCTCTCTGGAGTCAGGGGGCATTTAGGCTTTGTGCAGCTGCTGACCTGCCCCAAGAAGGAAAGGGTCAGAAGTGTGCCTTCTTCTGTGTTCTCATTTGCAGAACGGACAAAGAGGTGTTGGAGACAGAGCAGAAGATATTCCCAACATCCTCAGATGGGAAGCAAGCAGTAGTTGAGGTGTATCAAGGCCACATTGTTGTTCCAGGCCTGGGAACAGATTACTCTGGCAGAGTTCTAGTTGAAACTGCAGCTCCTTGTGTGACCTTCTCAGCAACAGAGAAGAGTAGTGCTGCAGCAATTGAAGTTCAGCCCATGAACAAACCTGCACTGCCAGCTGAGGCCGGGGCCTTTAGCTAGCCTCTGTATGCTCTTGGCTTCTAAGACAGTTCCCCTGTAAGAACCAAGGAAAGGAGGAATCTTATGCTGAGCGACAGTCCTCCCATTTGGGAGCAGTGGCAGTGTTATGCTGGTCTATCCCAGCAGTGCCCAGGGCTGAGCAGCTGAGCTGCCCTGTGAGGTGTGCTCCACCTTCTGCCCGGCACATATCACCAGTAACCACCACCTTTGCCTTCAGGCTTGAACTTGTACTTGCTTAAGCAAGAGCTCTGTCTTTGACCTTTAGGTAGGCTATGTTCAAGATAGCATTTTCTACCTGATACTTTGGCACATAGTCTGAGCAAGATGGAGCCATTTATGCAGGCTCTGACATGAAGGCTTACTCTGTTGTCTGGTCAAGATACCTGTGAAGGTATCTCTTGCCAGCCACTTGGGAACTCATGGACCAAAAGGTATCTTGTTTGGGGTAAACGACTGAAGAATTTATCCTGAGGGATGGAAAGGTGTTCCAGCATCTCAGAACAGGCTTTCAGTTTATAAAATGTGGTTGCAGTAATTATGGACACTAGAAGGTTAAACAGTGTTGTTCAGGAAAAGAATGTGATGCACTCAACACCTGAAAAAGATGGAGTAATGGGCAAAGAATCAGAATTTACATGACATAGTCTATCCTATTTTGGCACATGGTAAGAAGAAAATATAGTACTAAAGAGTTATTCAGATCTACCAGTAATAGCTACTGCTCCAATCAAGGATTTTAATTATGAATAGATCCTATGCAGGGGTATGTAGGGCCAGGACTCATGTTAAACATGGCTTATGGTCCTACTATCCCTTTTGTTTTGTTTGCACCTATTTATTTTAGAGAGTCCAGTAAAATCATTTGGAAGGAGATGGGAAAGTGGTCTTCTTTTAGAGGATATTGAGCTTGCTCAGTATGCAAAGTACTTAAGAATTTAAAGGGTAAGGCTAGAGAAGAATTTCTATTTGTGGTTTGAAGCCTGAACCTCATGGATATCAAGAAATTTTTCCAGACTGGGAACTGAGAGCCAGACAAGGGATGACATGAGCTGTGCAAGTGTCTGCAACTCTGAAAAAATATCCCTGAACTGACTGTGATAAAGGCTTCCCTCCAAGGCTGCTGTGTGGAGTACTTGTCAACTCTCATTTCCCCAGATTGCTTGGTGTTTTCTCCATTTAAAAGTTTAGAATTTTTAATTCAAATAATCTGTGTGGCTTTCCTGTTTTAGAAACCTTACAGTCTTTTGCAGAAAGTTTAGCCAGTTATCAGTAAACCTGCAAACAACATAAGAACCACTTGTCAGTAAAATTCCTCATGCTTACTATGCTCGAGATTTGGATAAGCTTACTTGCATCATGAAACACAAATTTTCTGGAAACAGCAGAGGTAGAGCTCAGGCTCTTTGCCTCATAGAAAAGTGTGTGATGCCTGGAACCAGAGTTCAGCTGAAGGATGTGATGAGAAAAGAGAGCTGCAAGCAGGGAAAAAGGTTTTATCTGCTTTATTCACACACACTGCGGGCTCCTCTGTTATAGCTCTGCTGTTATGGTTGATCCCAGTGGAACCAAAAACATGAAACCCATTGAGCTGGTGAATATTAAGGATTAAAACACTTTTACATCTCTCAATTAACTGTTATCTTAAATAGAAACAGAGAGGAAGTCCTATGCTGAATGAGATTCCGCAGATGTTGGTATCAGGACTGCTGCTGCTAAACATTGTCAGCCACATGGACAGCGGGATTGAGTGCACCCTCAGCAAGTTTCATAACTATTCCAAGCTGTGTGGTGTGGTTGACATATTGGTGGGGAGAAATGCCAACCAGAGGGACCTAGACAGGCTTCAGAGAAAGTCCCATGCGCACCTCATGAAGTTCAACAAGTTCAAGTGCAAGGTCCTTGCACCTGGGTCAGGGTCTGATCTTCTCCACCACTGATGGGAAGAAGACATAGCAGGAGAGATTTTTGAACTAAAAATTTGCGTTTTGAGCTTTGATTTATTTTCTTATACTGATGTTGCACTTGCACTCTTTTAAAGATGTGCTATCACTTCCAAATGTGCTTTGTAGTGCAGTTATGATTTCTTAGGACTTGTGCTATAGAATTAATTACCTTTTGGTTAGTGCTATGTACTTTACATGTGAGGTTCCTCAAGCAAATTTCCCTAGGTTCTCATATCCAAACATCTAATTAACAGTAAGCAAATTAGTTTCAATCATAAAGATAGATAAGTAATGTAAATATTTGTTCCATCTCTTCTGTTTTGCTCAGTGCATGGTGGGATTGCACATGCTTTAATTTATTCTGGATTCATCCATTTGCTTATGACCTTCCTGCATATTTTTCAGGTGTCTTAGATTCTGGTTGGCATCACCAATGGGAAACCCACCTACACCCCCATGTCACTTTTAAGCCAGCCTTATTTTCTAATTTCTTTCAAAGTCAAAAGTCCTGTATTGTCTTAAACCTTGTTCATTAATACGCTAGCAAATACAGTTCAATTTTATATTTTTTTCTAAAATTTAGGGTGTTTAAACAGTAGCTGCACTTATGGTAGGAAACTGTTCAGCAAATACATCCAGAATGTGAATTCAGGTTTCTAATTTCACATTCAAGTAAGTGCACATATTATAAATGTGTACTGTGGGGTTTTGCCACTCTAATTTGACATATAGCCGTGATTTTCATACTTTTTTTTATGCATAATCTTTTCATTAAGAAAATATTACCTGACAGCTGGATACTTAGGGTTGCTCAAAAAAAGTAAAAAAGTTCAATCTGTCCACCTTAATGGTGACAGGCTTTAGTAAAAAAAAAACCAACTTTTGAAATACTATCCTTGCCATTTAGAAAAAGTTGTATTCCTAAGATTTTAATCACAAATCATTGAAGTTAATTAGACCTCTAATTGCCCTGGTTTTCTAATAGCATTACAGGCTCAAATTACTTTAAATTCACTCCTAACAATGACAAATTTCAATCCAAAATGTATAAAGCTCACTTTAGCAGAGAAATTTGGTTACAGAGAGTATTAGCAGCATTTGGCTGGGAACAGTTATACCAAGTAGATTTCAAATCCTGGAGCAAAGAAAATTAAGTTAGGTACAGAGTTTGTTATAAAACAGAGAGAGATGAAAATAAGGAGACAATGAGTATCAGGGAAAATAATGCTGAAATAATATGTGTTGTGAATATTATGAAAGCCCTTTGATTTGGATCCTAAGTGCTGCATAATAGAAAAGCTATGGGAAACTGTCCTGTGTCTGCAAACAAACTGACCAGACTAGCAAATAACTTGTTCTGCATCCAGCTTCCATGGTGAGATAACAGACCTGTAGATCAAATAAGTAAATTTGAATTTCATGTTATGCAGAATCAGGCTAGTCACTAAATATAATAATAACAATAAATCTGGTTTTATTGTGTTCGTTAGTCTCACGTATTTATTTTTGTTGTGGAGTACAGATCTGGATTTCCCATTAAATAATCTGGGGGGTCCTCTAGCTGATTTATAAGGTTGAGAATAATTGCATTTTAAACAATACATTAGAATGGAAAGAGAGATCTCTCTTTTCTGGCAGCTTTCCATTTTTGCAATTTAGAAGATAATTTTTATTCTTTTACTTGATGACACTGCCCTCCCAACAGCACAACATCAAGATGCAGCGCTATTGCCAGCCTACAACCTTGAGACAATTACTGGTGATAGCTAATTTCTAATGTCACTACCCTGAGAGGTTAAGGGACAGTCAGGAGTGGTACTTCATGTACTACATCTTGACCTGCAGTTTAGATACATCTGGCATATATTGTTCGAGTTCTTTATTCTAAACAATGCCAGTTTTTGTCAGCTTGTAGAAACTCCAGATAGTGTGAGTTAAGCTTCAACTTTGTGTAATACAACAGGAGGTTTTAATTATGGCTCTTGTATTGATTCTTTCCCAGCTACATCTGAAGTGTGCATGCACCAGTAGTGAAATTAATTCTTCTCACAAGTTACTGTCTTCTGTGTTTCTGAATTGTACAGGTTAACTCAGCAGCCATCTTTAGTTTATTGAAAATAAAATTAGAATCTGTATGATCAGTCTTGAGGTATGAAAGGTACTGGTGCTATCTCATAACTTCCAACAGGAAACACAAGTCTGTTGCTTAGTGTGCTGGCAATAAAAATTGGGGGAAATTTGGAATTATGATAGCTGTAAAAAACAGTTTTACAAAACCAGTCAGATTCTGCCTTTTAACAATATATGCCTGATGCTACATATCTATTTGTTTTGTGAAGCTACATGAGAATTTTATATCAAGTAATATTGAAGTTTGCAGTCATTGCTTATAGGTAATACCAAGGGGCTTTTTTTATGTCTAAGAAATTATTGATACACTGTCATTCCACAGAAATCTAGCATTTCCTGAGCCACTTCAGTCCCAGTGGAGATGAGAAGGTGTAGTTTAAGAAATGGCAAGGCTGTGCCAGGAGTATCCTGCATAATTTTGGCAAGCAATAGAGTTACAAGTAGAATTTAGCCTGTTGATACTCAGGCAGTTTGTCGTGCTACCTGAACATTAATAGAATTGATTAGCTAAGGTAATGGTGCCCCTGGGGTGAAGGTGCAGGGCTTCTCAACTACTTTTAATTTTTCATATTCACAGAAACTCTTGTTCTTCATTCAGAAACAAATAAAACTGAAAAATGCAGTTTTCAAATTAAAAAAAAACATTGCAGTGCTTAAAACATTTTGAGGGAATTTAAAAGGTTAAACTTTCATAAAATAATTCTCCTTGCTTTCTGCTTCCTGTATGTATTACACTTTCTGAGGCACTAGCCCCTAATATTCCATTTAGTTCAAGTCCTGAACCTGAAACTTTTTATCTAGCTAAAATGTTCCTTAAAGTAAGAATTAAGCATGCCTGTATCTAGAGTGTGTATGTTCAAGTCTCTTCTCAGCCTTTAAAGAAATACATTTTTATGCAAATCCAAAGAAACTGCTCAAGGTAAAAGTTCAAGAGTATCTAATGTGTTTAAATATTGATGTATATTCTATTACAATTTTTTTAATGTGCCTTGTCAGAGCTTTGGGATGCATGCAAAAATCAATTTAAAAACACACAATCTTATGTGGAAGCATGGAAAGAGAATCTTCAGAAGAATTATCAGTCAGAGGAAGGCTTATTCTCACTAGCTAATTGAGAAGGGTATGGTATGGTATAAAATATATATGCTCATTTGTGTTTTCTCTTTATAAACTTAAAATTGAAAAGGGAAGGTCTTCATTACTTTTGGCACAAGTAATAGAGCTGTATAGAAATTCACTGCTAAATCGCAGTAGCATTTTTGATCATTCATTTGCATTCATCTAGTATAATGCAGCATAATTAAATAGCTTTTTAGACCAACAAAATATTTTACTTAAAAGAATATTTTATGTTGAGGAAAATTTAGTAAGGATAGAATGCCAGGAGAGGATGCAAGCTTAACTCATTATCTCAATTCAGGGGGGAAGAATAGCTGTAAGACTGCAGCTGTAGGGGTAACATGGGGTTAGTCCAAATGCCCTTGTGCATATTGTCCCACAGAAGTCTTCCAGGGTTCAGAAGATAACTGGCATTTAGGGAGGAAAACTAATCTTTGTTCTGGAAATAATGTCTTCATCCAGAAACAAATGTTGAGAAAGCCAGGCAGTGGTTATATTTATGCACTATGCTGTTTTTATTTCCAAACTGTGTCCTTCACTGCTCTGGATCGGATATTATGCTAAATACATAGACTTCTTCTGTCCAACTTAAGGTTAGGTATTTTTCAGTGTTATTATCCATTTAAAAGTATGTGAAAGTTTTTCGTTAAACCAGTGTATTTTTACCAGAATTTTAACAGAACTGGTTTGATATGTATTATTACCTCTTGAAATAAGATGATATGACAAAATGCATTGAAACTCACAGTTTAACTGGTGATGAATATCAGGAGAGTATCCTTGAATGTATTTCTTTTGTGATTCATATTTATAAAGTCCAGAGTCCCTGCTCTGAGTTAATTTGATGATTGGCATACACATGTCAATGATGTCAAGCACAAGGATGAAATTTTTCCTTAACAATGAATAAAACCCCTGTAGATCTCCCCTGTGTGCCTTAAATGAGGCAATTAGTGCACCTTAAACCTGTTCCAGGTTTCCTGTGACATAACATGCAACTTTGGGAAGTATGTCTCAATCAGCCTGTCACTAGGATTAGTTTCATTTTTCAAACCTCTAAAGCTGTGTCTATGCTAGCAGATTAATCAACAAGCATTTCTACACACTGAAATATGACTGCCTAGTCCATAAAACTATTCCTATGTTCCCTAAATACAAATTAGTGAATCCTAAACAGTTTCTTGGCACAGCATGAGGTTTATATCACTCCAAGGGTTGTTTTCTGATGTTAAGCTTCCTGCAGCAAGTCCTGTGGTGGAGAATAAGAGAATTTGATCATAATTTTTGAATACTATAAATCCAACAAGCTATTCCATGCTACTTGTACTTGGGGACAGTTCCTAGGCACACTCGGTCAAGTACTGTGTATGGACAGTGTCCTGACAGCCTTCCTTATGGAAGAAACTGAAAGGGAAGTCTTATCTCTGCAACCTCTATATTTCTGGAAAGCATAAGATCCAAAGAAGAGTGTTTTCTAACTTTTCCATTAGTAAAATTGGACTAAAACTCTTGTATGCTTACTGCTAAAATAAAAATTAAATAATTTGTCTGCAGAGTGAAACAATAGCAACTGAGAATAAACAGACCTCAAACATCATCAAATTCAAATTCTACCACTTCTATTATGTAAAAAAAGTATAATTGGTAAAGCCAGTTTGATGTAAAACCATGCTAATTGAATGGCATGAAATAATGTTATTTGAATAAGAAGAAAACTAAATACAATAGATTCCTTTTTCTACAATAGATTTTTTGGTTTTTATTCAGAGAAAGTATAGGGCTTAGAAGAAAATCAAAGCTTCCTTCAGAACATTCTGAGGTTGTAAAAAGTGCATTTCTTACAAAATCATTCTGATTAGAAAACTCCTGTCCAGCTCTTCCTTTGATGTATATGTACCAAATACTTGTCCAAATTAAATTTGTATTTCAAAATCTCTCCCTCTTCAGAGTCTTTCTGTAGTTAAGAGATTTTCAGAATATTAATACTTATATTCATGCTGCAATATCTGCAGTTATTACTGTGAGATTAAGCACCTTTTTTTTTCCTTTAGGCAGGCTTCTTAAGATAAAAGTGGAGAGGAAGTGATTTAAAGCCAAGATTACCATTACTATGTGTGTGGTTTTTTGTATATTTATCTACAAATTGTGTGTGTTAAATTACATGGGTGTTTACATTGATTTAAAATAATATATTTTAAATATCATGGGATTTTTTCCCTTCCAGACAGAATTTGAGCTATAATCATGTAGTGATCTGTACAAAAAACTAATTGCAGATCTACAAAAAAAAAAAAAAAGATTCTTTAAAAAATAAATATTTTTCAGTTCAAGAATAGAGAAATGCTTTATATCTACATACATGTAAAAATGGATGCCAGTAGATGGTGCTCACTCTGAAGCATAATCTCTGGGGTTACCAACACCAATAAAATTTGTTGCTGTGCAGTCAAACAGGTGTCTGTGCACTCTTTACAGCTACTCTGAATAAATGGTAGGAATGTTCTGTCTAATTTAGTGTGTAGTACTAACTTGAATACAGATCTATATACCACATGAAGACTGAGTGACTCCTTTTGCTGGCAGTAGAAATATTTCTAGTGCCCTTGTGGGTGACTGCTTGAAGTAAACATGGTGGCCCAACAAGTGAAGATATATTGGGAGGCATTCAAAGGAGCAAGGGTGTGAAGGGACACTCTTGAAACAGCAAATAACTAATGCCAAGAAGAAAAAAATCAAAGGATACCAGCAGTGGGTTGAGGAGAAAAAATAAAGTGATAAGCAAGTGGTTACAATATTTAAGGAAATACTGATGGAGATGGGATAATAGCAATTGAAGGGGAATACATAAAGCTGAATACAGAGAAAAGACATAAAAACCAGAAGATAATTAAGAAGATTATTAGAAAAATATTAAGGAGGTAGATATTAAGAGACAATGATACATACAAGGAAAAAGAGTCATTAGAAAAGGCAACATGCAGTGGTTATGTGTAGTACTAGGAAAGAAATATTACTGAACTTCGGATTTCATATTAGCCAATACTATGTTGGTGTAAGATTTGAACAAGAAGAACAAGGATTAAATGTATAGCAGTTCAATGCACTGACTTGTGCTCTCACTTAAAAATTTGAGAATAGTAAATATCTTTTTGGTTATTTTGCTTGCGGTAAGTCTATGTAGAGCATTACTTTCTGTCTTGCTCCTGGTGGACTGTTACATTTAGAGCAATATTTCAAGTGATACTGTTTCCTCTGTGTGGTGATATTGCCTTTAGTTGTGATTTTAGTCTCAGGGAAGCTGCTTGGTGTCCCTCAGCCTTACAAGTGACTGGACTGTGCCATGGGACACGTTCTTTGGTTGATATTTTCTGCCTGGCAATCAGGTTGATAGATCTAGGATAAAGCAGCTGGAGAACACTACCAGCTCATTCAGAAGGTCTCACTTCATTTTTCTGTAGTACAGGTGAGGGTAGCAGGGTAACTCTGGGCCCAGAGGACTTTTGTGCAGAAAACTCCCACTGAGAATAGAGGAAACAGGGAAATGAGTAAAACCTTCTTCCTCTCTTCCAGCAGTTCATCAATAGGTGGAAGCAGAGATCCTTCCCTAGGCAATCCTCAGCCAACCTCTGGTTCCCTGTTCTCAGTTCTGTGGGGCTGAGGTCATGACATAAAACCAGCAAAATGTCTTTGCACGGTGGAACAAGTGATGAAAGAGAGATGGGATTGCCGAGAGTAATATTAAAAGAGCAGAGAATGTCAAAGCTATTTATTAGATCTGTGTATACCAGTGCAACTTAATGGTGTGAAGAGGTAAACAGGGCTTCTATTTAAGACATCATTTGTGTACCTAGTATTCTAAAGGGTTTACAAAAAGATTACTTAAAATTTAGTTTAAAAATATTCAAAACTCATAAATTTAATACAGTTTTAACAAATTTTTCCATGTTCTACTTTATATTAAATTAAATTAAAACACCTGTAAGAAGAAACTAAATGAAATGTAACTAAACTATAGAGCAGATACATCCATCAAATGCTATTATTATTGCTTATTAAAGATTCAGTTAGAATATATTCAAACCTACTTCATCTACCAGCCCTTCATTTGTCTTTGCTCTTTTTGTATATCTTGTAAGAATCACTAGCACCTAAATTTAGTGAACACAGCTGATTACACACAAATTTGAAATGCAAAATGATCTGATATACAATTCAGTCTGTTTAAGATATTTAATGCTGTTTGGCTTTAGCCTCTCCAGGAACCTTGGTTGTAGAAACAGAATAATCCTGCTCTGAACATGGAAATGGTGTTCCAAAGATATAATCTAAGATTAGTCATGCTTCAGCTGTTTCTACACCTTACTAATAAATCTTGTGTTACACTATTAATTACATGCAAAATATTGCAGTTGTTCTTTCATTTTGTTCTTTCATTTTTTAGCTGACTGGTTTTGCACAATGTTGTACATTTAGGGGTTTTATACAATGATGTTGTATAGGAGCGAGTTAGCATACACATACCACCAGCTAGAGTAAGGGTGTTTGTCTGTCCAAAAGAGTGCTGCATCTCTTTGACAGACCATTGTAGATTGGATTGTTGTGTTTGGGACCTGGAAGTAGCAGCCTGGTCACCCTTTCACTCAGCCTAGGCAGGTGTTACAAATAAGTGGATGCAGGGCATGACATGTCAATATACAAGCTGGAGAGAGACTGAGTCCTGCTACAGCTCTGATTCAGCCTGACTTTTCCAAGTGTGCCTCTCATTAAAGATATAAATACTTCCTTTGAAATCAATGGGACGATTCACACACTTAGTCAAGCACATACTTTAAGTAGATTGCTTAAGTGGGACCATTCTGCACCATTGAAATGACTATACACACTTCAGGAGAATGGAAAATCAGTCTCACAGTTATTTTAAACATGACTCAGAAAATTATTCAATTTGTCTTCAAATGTCTTCTGGTGGAAATGAATAATTCAAGCAAAATATGGAGAAACATCACTCACAACATCAGAAAAACAGATATAAAAATGTTTTCTCAGGTCATTTTGAGAATGCTACACCTGATTTGTGGTGCTGTATCAATAAAGTTAAGGAAGTGAATGGTTATTCTAGCATTATTTATTTGAAGTAAGTGCTTGAAAGAAAACTAAGGGATGATTATCATGTTTCATTTTTTAAATGACAAATATAAGATTTGCACCCTCTGTAAATCTAAACACCTGTTGATTTTAAGTTATGTTTTTCTTTCCTAAAGAATATAGGGCTCAGTCTGTACAGATCTCTGCTATAGATCTCAGTCTGTACAGAGCTCTGCTATGATTTCTTGAAATGGTTACTGTGCATTAGTTCTTAACAGAGATAAAATTTGATATAGTAAGAAACTCTTGAGGTTTTCACAACAGATATTTTGTTAGTAGAAGAAATAGAAGAGAAAATAAAGATAAATAAAGTTTAAATTAGAGTTCACTGTTATGCTGATGGTTTTCAAAGGTCCTTGATCACCCTTGCCAAATGTAGCCTAGTGCACTAAGTAACTGGAACCCAGGTAAAGCAGCATAATGGGAAACATCTAAAGACAAATGTGATCTCTCAGTATGTATTGGACTCAAGGTACAGTTTTTGTTGTCTTAGAATAGCAGAATTTACTTGTTCTGTATGCATGGATTTTATTACTCTAAAATCCCTTTCCTGTTTCATTCCAGATTCTGCATTTTTCTCATCCAGCAAATCAACCTGCATAATTGTAGAAAGGTCAGTTTTTGTTTTTATTTTTCTTCAAACATTAGCTCTCTATTTATGTAATTTTACTTGGTAGCTACTGCTCTCCATTATACTCGAAAAATTTTTATTTATAAATCCTCTTGACTTGTTGAACTGCCCCCATCTCTCATCTTAATTGCCCAAATATAATTAGAGGTCTGGATGAAATGAATCACCTTGGCAAAAATTCATCCAGCTTTATTGCCAAATTCAAAGACTGAGTGAGGGGAAAATGGTACACTGGCACACTTGATTTAAAAATAATTCTAAATGAAGCTGTGTGTAGTATTAATTCCAGATGAAGCTCTGGAGACTGATTAATCAAAATGTATTGTTGTAAATCCTTTGTGATGTGCTGCGATACCAAGTGTACCAGGCCAGACTGTGGTTCAGCATCTGTATCCTAGAAGAGAGTAAATTATCAGGGGTCTCCTTGCCTGGCCTTCTACCAGAAGGAGAAAATGGGATGGAAGCAGTAAATGTCTAGCTGCTATTTTTCATTTTCTTAGCAGTGGCCGAACAGTGGCAGGAAAGAGTAAGGAGCAAAGACTGATAACCAATATGTCTAGATTGACTCAAGAGGAGCCTGAAACTGCTGCAAAGTGGTATATAGAGCACTTCAATTAATTGATAAAATAGGAAGGAGGGCAGATCAGAAAACACCCACTTTTTTCTGGGTGTGTCATTCTTTCTGCCCTCAGAATGTCACCTGAGGAGGTTGTTTCCACTGTCTGAAATGTCTGCCATGCCTTTCAGAGTATGAGTCCATGGCTCATGTTTGGAAGAAGATTAGGATGTGCCACCTGTAGTGCACAGGAAAAAAATAGGTATCTGCTGGAGGTGAGGTGGCATGGGCTCTGCCAGAAATTGAGGTGGTGGAGGCAGAACAAACAAGGACAGCTCAGCAGCTTTGGCTGTTACAGAGGGTCTGTTCTGTGGAACGTGGAAATGGGGAAAAAGGAGTAGGTGGAAGAACTGAAGGGGAAGGAAATGGTAACTTTGCTATTGTTAGGAGAGTCAAAGAAGAACAAAAAACTGAAACTCAGAGATATGTGGTAAACTAGGAAAGTTTTGTAAGAAACAAAGATTTTCTAGAGTGGATGGGAGATGTAGGGAACAGCTCCCTAAGCAGTCTAAAGACAAAAGGAGCAGGTTATTTGAACATTCAAGTAGAAGAGGCTTGGGATATCACCTGATTGCTTCTGCAGAAATATTATTCAGGGACTAGTATCTTTTTCACTTTGCCTCATCCCCGGAAAGAAATATGAAAATGTTAAGTGAAGAAAGAAAGTGCCTTTCAAAAACACAGTTGCTTTCCTGAGGCAGTACAGTTACCTCCACATCCACTGCTGTGGTTCAGTCTAGCCCTCAACATTAAATTCCAGTTGTCCCTAAAGCAGGCTTCTTTCACAAACACAGGTGATTGGACACCCATGCTTGATCACTCATGCCTATGACAAAATTCCTAATGCTGATCTTACTCTTGATAGTTCATTATATTATCATTTACATATACAAATTTCCCTGAGGCTGTGCTTTTTAGTGTTATAATCATCTCTGGTAAATCTAGGTTACATTTTCATACTACCTACTATCACCAACTTATTGTTTAAAATTATACTCCACTCAGTTTCTGTTTGAATCTCTTTGAACAATTAGTTCTCAAACAAATAACTATTTATAGCATTCTATTCCTGGGGACTCTTCACTGCTCCTTTACATCCTTTGTCATGGTTATAAGACCAAGACATAGCTGCTCTGAACTTTTTAGTGGATTTTTAATTTCCTCTGACATCATTCTCACTTCTTTCCAAAGAGACCCTTTTGGTTTGTTGGGGTTTTTTTTTCCCTTTAAATACATACTTCTGTGTTTCAGTTATCAAAAATTAATTTTTCAGTTAATATTCAAATATCGTCAGGCTAGACACTCTGCCCTGGGCACAAAATGTGGACAGCACACCTAATCCTTGAAATATCACCCACTGAAAGGTTCCCACTGAATTTAGCTTAATCTACCTCGGGATGTAAATGCACAAGCCAAAAATTTGTAAATGTGACTGTCCAACCTGGAAAGCCAGGACACAAATAGCAAACACAACAGTGTTTACAGGATGGATTAAAAAAACCAAGACATTGCTATCAGAATACCTATCCAGAACTGGTTCAAAATAGACCTTCATCTTTCTGTAGGTTTTACTAGATTTTTTTTAATAAATGTGAACTGAAATGTTTTAAATATCTTCCCCTTCTTTTTATTTTTACTTCTTACTTACAGCTGCTTCTTTCACACTTCTCCTTTTCATAAAAATATGACAAAAAGCCCATCTGATTTGATAATTTTCTTCCTTCTGCTAGCTTCCTTAGAGGCTGCATTCATTTTCCACCATTTTTATATTCACAGGCTAAAAGATGTTTGTAGGAGGTGTTTCGACTGTGGAGAACATGCTCTCCCATCTGTGGCAGTATATAAAAGAGTCTTCTTACAGAAGGCTTGTTTGGGGTTTTTTCTGGATAGATACCAAGATGTGTAAGTTTATTGATGAAACATGCTTAAGTGAGGAGAGATTGTAACATAATTGCATATTTTCCACATCCTGCATAAGAGATATGCATCAATAGTACTCCACCTGCTCTTGGGTAGATTTAGTTTCCTACAACAATTTCATCTGCAGCTTCTTTGTGAAGAGTTTGCATTAAACTCCAAAATTAAATTTCTGAGTTTCATCTATCTCTGTTACCCGTTAGGAAAGCAAGATGCTAGTATTTGCTCATCTTTTCAGAGGTTATTGTATATGATACAAATTAGAAGGGCAGAAGAAGAATGATTCTCAGACTATTTGACACATATCTGAATTCACTGTTAATTTCATTTACCATTTAAACAATTATGAATGATGTAGATAAAGTAAAGGATGAAAAAAGAAGAAAGAATAGAAAAATGATCTTCCATGTACTTTTTTGTAAGGTTCTTTCAAATTGTTTCATTTTCTACATACTTTTCTCACTCTCAGAAAAGAAGGAAAATGGCATTACCCAGATGTTGTTCTCTCTTCAATAAAGTGTGGCTAAATTGCTGATCTAACTGTAGCATAGGTAGAAAATAATATTATATGAGCATTCCTTAAGGATTGTAAAAGCTAGTGTAAGATCATTAAATTGAACTTGAGCATGCCACTTCTACATATTAGCCAATGTCTGCATATTCACAAATGCAGATCCATGATGAATGTCCCAATGGTTTAATTTTCACAGTATAGAACTGAAGAAGGAACTTTGGGTTATTAGCTGACACAATCTGCTTCTGAGACTCTGAATCATGTATGTCAGTCATGCATGGGTAGCAGAAAAAGAAAATTTAAGTATAGAGAAACAAAGATACCCTAACTGAGTCTTGGAGAGAAAGTTAGGTTATAAATCTGACATTATCTTCAACTTTTTGTACCCCTGCACTGGATTCCAAAGAGGACTGTCATGGTCTAACCCCAGCAAGCAACCAAGCCCTGCAGAGCTGCTCTCTCACTCCCCCACCAGTGGTGTCAGTGAGAGAATCAGAAGGGTAAAAGCTAGAAAACTCCCAGGCTGGGATAAAGGCAGTTAAATAGAGAAAGCACAAGCTGTGCACACAAGCAGAGAAAAGCAAGCAATTCATTCACCACTTCCCTTGGGAAGGCAGGGGTTCAGCCAACCCCAGGAAAGCAGGGCCCATCACATATAGCAGTGTCTTGAGGAGATAAATTTCATCACTCCAAAAAACACCCTCTCTCTTTCTCTCCACTTTATACATGAGCATAATGTCATATGGTCTGGAATATCCGTTTGCTCAGTTGGGGTCACCTGTCCCAGCTGTGTCTCCTCCCAATTTTCCATGCATCCACAGTTTCCTCAGTAGCGTGGCAGTACAAAAAGTGGAAAATACCTTGGCTCTGTGTAAGTCCTGCTCAGTGATGGGGAAAACATCTCTATGTCATCATCCTTTTGTTCAGCACAAATCCAAAATGCAGCTCCATGCTAGGCACTGTAAAGAAAATTAGCTGTACCCAGTCAAAACTAGCACATCTAGGTCATAGATGTGAGCATTGATTGCTGTACATCTTGCAGCAGTCAGCATCAGTTTAGGCAATGTTCTCAAGTTCTTCTTGAACCTGTATTTTTTGGAATCGAGGTCTGTGTCCTGAATGGCAAGAGTGTTGTGGGGAGTTGGGGTAATTGCAGTTCTGTTATGTGTGGGTTTATTTGTAGATAAATCTATCTTCTTTTTAGGACTGCTACTTACTCTGGTATTGCTGTTATTCTTGCAAACCACACTGCCTTGACTTCATCACCAAGAGAGAAAACACCTTTCTTCACTTGAAATTATTACCAACCAATGTTAGCGATCTTATCTATGATTACAAGCCTCTGGAGAGACAGAAACCTATAAAATCTTAGTTATGTTGTAAATAATTTTATTCCATTGAAAATTAAGTGTGCATATCAGCTACTTTGTTTGTACATCTGTGAAAATGCCTCAGAAATATTTATCTGAAGTTAAAAAGTCTTAGAATTGATAGAGCAACAGATATTTTGCAGCAATAATAGTGACATCTCAATGTATAACAAGGTAGAATGTTGGACTCCCCTGATAGTCTTATTTGTCTATAAGTATCAATAAAATAACTTGCTACGATTTATGCTAGAAATTGTATGCCACAACAATATGAGAACCATTATTTTTAGAAGCAATTAGGAAGGTATTCTACTTTAGCAAATGATTAATACTAACAATTTGGATGTGTTTTCAGTTCTAGAGGCACATAACAAGTATCAGGAGCAGATTAAAATGTAGTTAGCCACTCTTGGAATGCCAACAGGACACTATTTCACAGTTGTCTGGAAAATGAGTATAAAAAAAAATTTGAGTATAAAAAAAAAGAATGTTTACCAGCCTAGAATAATTACTTCTGAAGATCTGAAGAGATTGGGTCCTTTCAAGACCTGGCCTGGACAGAATTTCAAGAACTAGAGCTGATTTACTAGTAAAAATCAGTGCTTTAAAAGCTAGACAAAACTCAGTCTGCCACATTCCCCTTGCAACTGTGCCTTGTGGTTTCTTCTCTGCTGATCTGTTTCCTCAAACAGAGAAATGAGAGGTAAGATAACATATATATGGTTTGAAAAACAGCATAACTGTGTGTGAGAAAAAAAAAATAGGATGTCTACCTGTATTGATCCATGAAATAAATAGCAGCTAAGGCAATCAAGGAAAATGGATTCTTGGAGAAAGCTGCAATTAACTGTATTAAGTTAAAAAAAAACCCAAAAAACGTGTTTTTTGGGGGGGGGTTTGTTTGGGTTTTTTTTTTTGGTTTTTTTTTCCTCTAAACTCTTGGTTGACCAGTGCTACAAAAAAGCATAATTTGATTTTACTTTAAATTTTTGAAGCAATATTAAGACACTAAAGAGGATCCAGATCTTTTGTTTTCACACATCTTCATGTAGACTTTACTTTAGTTATGCATGCCTTGTCCATTTGAAGAAACTGGAAGTTCAGCTTAAGTCAGAAATGTTTAAATACTTGCTTCTCTCTTGTTTTCTTTAAAAAATAAAAAAAAAAAAATCATGTTACTCATGTCTGGATTCTTGTGTATTTTTATTCCTGCAGCTCATGCTCCAAGATTCAATCAGTTTGTGTGTCATGGATTTATTAGGAAGTATTTTCAAGAAAATTTACTATTGTGAAACCAGATAATGTTTTCTTATGGAGCATAGGATGGCAAACAAGAATTGTGGTAAAGATTAATTCTGCTTTTTCCATACTGGTTGCTTTAATAGGTTTTCTTTCAAAGGATAAAAGATATAAATACAGGGAAAAGCATATGAGAGCCTCTGACAAAGCATAAGTTATGGACATTCCTATATAGAATAATCTGCCATTGTAGATTAGAACAAGTCAAAGTTTGCCCAGTTTTACAGCCTTTAATATGGTCTATATAATTGGTTGGGATTTATTATTTTTATTAATTGTGTTAGAATTATATTTGTACTCCAACTGAGAGTAGCACATTCTTTTGCTACTTTGTTCTTGAGAAATATGTAGCTCATCTTTGTCCCAAAAGACTGCAGGCTGAATAGACCAACAAGAGGCTAGGAAGAAATTGGAGACACAGCTCTGAAGGTCACACAAGTATCTTGCTAATGACAGAATCCTTTTGTTCCGATGGGAATCGAGAAAACTCCATCTCAAAAACATGAATTTCTGGAATCTAGGAAAAGCTGAAAAAAGAAATAAATGTTAATGGTCATCTTATGTATCCATGTGTACCTGATAATTCTGCAAAGTAGCATGAACTAATTTGATTTATAGTGTTAAAAAAGCCATAATTTTTTGAAAACATAATTGATTGCAGCATTTTGGTGCTGAAGTGGGGAGGTTTTTAACAATTTATGTTACTATACAAAATTGCTGGTTGGTGTTATCTGTTTTTCTTGATTAGGAATTTTATTCATTATTTCTCTTTAGTAAAGATAGAGAAGAATGGGGAAGAGCTCTAGTAAAAATGCAGGAAAAGTTAATGCACACTAAGTTTGCACTGTGCATTTAAAGGAATAGGTCTCCTAGTTTTTCAAAATATAAAGACATTGAAGTCTTCATTATAACAATAAATATGAATATACATGAGGTTTTTTTATCATGATGGTGGTGAAACACTGGAAGATATTGCCAAAGAAATGTGGCATCTTGAATTGTTTCCATCCCTGGAAACATTAAAATTTGAGCTGGGTGAGCTGCTGAGAATCCTGATCTATTTGAAGATATCATTGATCATTATATGGGGATTGGATGACCTTTAAAGATTCCTTCCAATACAAAGTACTCTATGTTTCTATGATATCCAATCCCTCATTTTTCCATCATTATGACTGTTTGCAGAAAAACGTTTAACTGCTGTATGTGTCAAAATTACTCTTGAAATGACAATGATAATTTGACAAATAAATGTCATCTAAGCAGTAGTTAAATTAATGCTTTCAGTAGTATGGAATAAAAACTTAATGTCAAGCACTGGCTCCAAAATATATCACGATTTTTCAGCCTGTGAAAACTCTGTACACCCTTATATATCGAGAGTATGCTTTATATATAATTTTCCAGGGGAAATTAATTTCTTTTCTGTGAAGTCTGTACACTGTGACTGTTACTCTGCCTGCTATTTTCCAACATTAACATTCTCTCTTGGATCAAATGTATCTTTAAATCTTCTCTTCTTTCTTAGGGTCTTCGCATCATTTCAGCTCCTGTGACAGATGTTAAGTTCAGTGCATGGTGTGTTTGTATGTAGGAATTTGGCACCAAAGAAAGTTATGGTTAGTGCTGGTCTATAGCATGCCCTCCAGTCTGTAGCACATGCCATCGCTTGCTAAAGTACAGAGATACAACTCAAGTCATATTTCATTAAGGTGTCTTCACACAGGCTGCATAAATTCACATCAAAGCTTAGCAGCTGTGTGAAAAATAGTCATTTAGCAGATAATATTTATGTTAGTCTGTTATGATGAGGTCTTCCATACCTTTCCTTGATAATAACTAGAGAAAAAGAACCACTTTCATCTTCACCACCTCAAGCTGAAATCTCAATTTGCAAAGTGATGATTTTGCTTAAGTTTTCGTATCTCTTATGATATGTACCATGCAATTAGAAACTGCTCTTTTGAAAAGCACTTGGTCTTTCCAAAAACAGTAGTCATACATTTCTTGCAGAAGAAATTACATTCTAAAGTAATATTGACTTATCTGAATTCTTGTGTTGGAAAAACCATCGCAATTTTGAGGATTGTTTTCCCTTGCAATATTTCCAGTATTAACTCATTTACACTAGAGGGGAAAGAATCATCTCTCTGACCATTTGTTGCAAATGAATGTTTTAGGTTGTTCAAAGGATCAGCAAATGCATCAGCAAAACCAGGTACAGTATTGAAGTGAAAGAGTGACAAGATCTGTTGTAAAAATTCACTCTACTACTTACTAGATAGTTAAAGCACACAGAGAAAAATCAGTCAATCTAAAACTAAAATCAACCAAAAAATTATCTATGTGGAGTCTGGGGATGTAAGAAGGGTGAGGATGGAAAAGGAATAAAAGGAATAAAAGACTCTCCCATTGAGTCACAAGGTTCAGAGTAGATCCCCTTGCCAAACTTCACCCTGGACTTGCCCAATGGTTTAGGCCTAAAGGTTTTTACAGCACTTCCACTTAACAAGTAGTAAATTTATAGCCTATTTTAAATAATTCAACAAAATATTTTATTGAATTTATTATAAGCACAACAGTAACTCATTTATAGGACTATCTTACTCAGGAATCTAAGTTATTTAAGAATCTAAGAGAGCAATGTTCATAATACATTTCTATTGCATATTCACAGCCACACACATACAGACCTAAAGGAGCATGCATGAGATATATACCTGTGAAAAATTCCCCTCAAATTCAGTGAAGTACTCACATCTTTGCGTCTCCACAATGGGAAAAAGGTAGAGCCTCAAGGAGTGGGGGTATCAGCTCAGTTTCTGTTGTCATTGTTCAGTCCTCCAAGCACAGCAAACTTGAGAGTTCACTGTCTCTGAGAGGCCCCACTCAGAGGGAGGTTGCTGGTCACAGCCCACTGGGGTCCAGGAGAGCTCAGAGCATCTCACTTAGAATGGCTGATCATACGGTTGCAAGAGCACAGTGATTTTCCATCCTGCCAGCAATTTGGATCCCTAACTTTCTTTGAAGAAAATGTTGTTCTACTTGGGTTGTTTTCAGGCAAGAAATTTAAGTTACCAAAGCTGTTTGTCAAAAAACAGGAGCTCATTAGACAGAACTAGTTCCTGGGAGCTGACAGTGTTTCTGAGAGGCTCAAGAGGAGCTTAGTTCTGGTGCTATTTGTCAAGGCCAAGGCCTAATGAGCATTTCTGAAATCATAGTGGGGAACAAGGAA
>NW_005054311.1:424327-427472 GCF_000277835.1 Geospiza fortis | reverse complement strand
GGCATGCACCATCACAACCATCAGTTGTCCTTTCTGTCCTAACAGAGACAGAGAACCTAGCAGAACATGGACATAATGCCAGTAATTCAAAAATACATTAAGGAGAAAGACCTCAAGGTTCAACTTCATATGGAATATGTTCTTAACAAATTGCATCAACCATCCATAGTTAAAATAAACTATACTGCATTGGAGGAAAAAAACTGTAATACTCAAGAAAGATTATATAAAAGGTCTTGTGAAGATCTCAAATGAATCAGCATTAGCTCTTATAGAAGCAAATCAGCATATCGTTATAGTCCCTGCCAAATTTCAACTGCTGCTATCAAAACAAATCTATATTAATTTATTCAAGTGCTTACAGTAAATTTTAATAATTCACTGCAACTGTTTCCTCCTGAATCAAACCATTGAAATCAGAATGCTTCAAATTAAATTGAGATATATTTGAAGAAAGTTATTTAAAAGGTAATAGTTTCAAACATAAATCTTTCCTTTAAATAATATTTCCATCAACTAAAATCCTTTCCACTAGTAGTAGAAAATGCACATTTTTCTATCTGTATTTCTTTCCTGTTAACATTGCTTAATTATCCTGTTCAACCAGGAAGAACTTAACTGTGGGGTTTCCTTTCTTGGAATAATTTGTATAAACATTCTTTTAAATTTTTATATTTTTACACTTAAACACTGAGTTTGTTTTTCTACGAGTATTCAGTAATTAAAAGGACAACATATTTTAGTATTTAATTAATACTTTTAAATGTAATTAGACAGTGTATTCCAAACTGAAACACTGGATGATTTTGAAAAATAGTTACACTTTCATGTTCATATACATTTCTTGCTCTTATTTTTGCAATGTTTTTTCTCCTTTCTGAGCATTCTCTCTAGTACTTTAGGGCATATAAATAAACCATAGATACTTGCTTCCCTCAGCCCTAGCAATTGAAGGAGAGGATGATATGAAAATGGAGTCCCTCTGTCTACAGAGGCAGTGGTCTGAACAAGGCTTTGGGCTGGATTTATAGCAGGAAAGGGGTTAGTGTTTCAAGCTGAGGGTGTCAGCAAATAAACCCTTGTTTTTAAAGGGTTTTTTATTCTTGGTAACCAGAAATGCTTACAGATTTTACATGTTGGCAGAGAACATTAGTTTTATGGTGGTGCAGCATGGTCTAAAGGAAAAAAAAAGGCTTGGGTGGAGCATCTGGATCAGTTTGCATGTATTAATGTTTTTTAAATAGATAGTGGCTGTTGAATTTTATCTGCTATCATATTGCCCTTTCTTGAAAACTTATTCTAGAGCTCTTCACCTTCAACCTTTATTTTTATGACCTTGAATGATGTATTATCAGGTTTATCCCCTCTCTATTCACCAGATTTTTATCATCATTTTATAAATATTCTTGACTGCAGAACTCAGTGGGGTTTCAGTCCTTGCTTTGTAAAAACTGGCTTTCAATTCGCATATGTTGTTAGCCCACCTTCTACTAGTTATTTGTTCAAGGGAACAGTGCCTGTCCTAAAACTTCTGGACAGCAATTTAAGCCTACTTCTTCTGTCTGTTGCTAGTGAATACTGAGAACAGTTTTGAATACTGACAACAATTATTTTTTTTTGCCTGACTGCATCATGACTTTGAGTTTGTTTATTTGAAAGAATGACTGGTCTTATAAAGGGCTTTCCCTTTTATTAAGATATTTATTCTCCTTATTCCCTTTTCTCTATGCATTTGACTGTTTTCTGATTGTTTATATTGTGGAGAAAGCAATGGATTTGCTGCATCTACATTCTCCATTCTCTTTTATGCCCATAGCAGGGAATAACTCACACAGAAAAATAACAGGCAATTATATTCCCTTATCAGACTGGAAGTTAACCAGCTCACAGTCAAGTCCTTAAAGAAAGAGAGCAGTTACCTAAATGGGTTCTGTATTTAATGTCTTAGTCTCTGAATATGAGTGTATCTCAGATTTTCCACAGCATCAAAGGAATACTGATCCATTTAACAATGCAATAGTCTATAAAGCAGCTGTCACAGCAATAAAGACAACCATTTTCAAATCTAAGTTTGCATATGCTGATTTGAGTCATTAGTCTTTCATCCCATTTTATATAGTTTAGTAAGTATTGACCTCAAGGTATCTTTAATTGGTGAGACTGCAACTGTCCCTTATACTATGCTTCCTCTCAAGTGCTCAAGTGAATGCTTAATTTAATTGCTGACCTTGCTTTGTTCTCTTGGCACTCTTCCTGTTTTAGGAGCCAATGGGAAGGAATTTGAGTTCTTAGGACCTCACATGTTTGGTGGTACTTCCCAATCCCTGAATTTACCTTTCTTTCCCTGGTAATGATGTTAGTCAGTAATGAATAGTCAGTGCAAAGCTGCTAAACCAAGGCAGTCTTACTTTGTTTTCCTTCTCAGCTGAGAAAATATCGGTAACCAAATAGCGTGCGTGGAAAGCAGTTGATCAGTCATGCTGTCTTCCTGAAAAAGTACTCTACAAGCTTGAGAGAGAACAGGAAATTAGCATGCATCTGTGAAAAGGTGTTATCCATTTTCATTGATCCAGAAAAGATCTCTTGAATGGCTGAAGAAATGACAGAAAACATATTCCAGGGTTGTTTCCTCCCTGGCACCCTCCCCATTTGCATCCAATTTAATGAGTACTATTTTCCTAAATTCTAATTCTTTGTTTCATTCATGTCATTTTTAGTAAGTACTAATTTGCTAAAAAAAATTACACAGAATGTATCATCTCTACACATCATTGGATAACTAGGGAGTTCTGATGTATTCTGGGACATCCTTAGGGAGCTAAAAAAATGCTATAGGATTTCATGAAGAGAGCATTATTATTAATACATTCATAATTTGGTCCCTGTTTTCAGAACTGTATAGTTATTGTAGCATATTATATTAAATGAAAATCTCCTAGTTACTTCACATTATACTGCAGTGGGAAAATATTATCATTTTCATTAAATAGATTTTATTTTATTCATTAAACAACTAAGTAGTTTGCTTGGGTTTTTTGGTGTATTGCTTATTTATCAAATTTTCACTGTGACTTCAGGGACATCTTTTCATTAATGCACATTTTATTTAGAACAGAACCATTTAATTTTACTCTAGGGTAGCCTA
>NW_005054311.1:389525-424312 GCF_000277835.1 Geospiza fortis | reverse complement strand
TACTCTCAGGTATGGGCCTCTCTGAGTATTTCAAAATTCCATTTACCAAACAGGCTGAGTGGAATCCTTTCACTCACATGACCATATGTATATGCAAAAAAAAGATTTCTTCAAATCACTAACAAGACAGGGAGAGTCTGCAGCCAAAAACCAGTTTGTTACAAGCAGCTGCAGTACCCTAGATATTGTTGCATCTGGTTTCATCAGACAAGCAATACCTGGCTCTACTAATACTGAGTTGGGAAATCACTAAGATGTTTTGAGGAAAACAGGGCTATGACTGTGATTGAACTCGTATTGAGCATGGAACTGAACCAATGTTGTTGCATAGCTTTAAAGCTCAGTTTGCTTCCTCTGTGTGAAATACCAAGAACAGTGCAAGAGTTACTCTGTCTTTTTGGTCATGGCGGAAAGAAGATAAAAAGAACTTCCAAACCATTAAATCAGAAAGGGAAAAAACCCACAATTGCTACAATACATAGAAATTCAACTGATATCAGCAGAGTATACTGTCTATAATGGAAACAGGTGCCATCACTTCCAGGTGACTTTCAGAGGTTTTAATCTGGGCATTAATTCTTTTACGTTGATTTGTTGCTTGCTTCAGTTCCATACCTTTGTCTCCTTCAGGGTGTTTACACCATCATACCTCCATTTTCCCTATTTTCTTTCTTTCTGTGTTTTCATAGGCCTTTTATTTCTTTCTCTTCAGTTATTTTGTCCCTTTCTGTCTTACCCTAATAAATTCCTTCTGTCCTGACCAAATTTTTTACCTCAAGAAATAAACAAGTATACACAGCTGCCAAAATAAAACAGAATAGAAGAAACCACACACTTCTGTGAATGTGTCAATCTTTGGCATGATTTATTCATGTGACAATAAAAAACAGGCGGCCATATTTTTCTTTCTGTGGAAATAGTGTTATGCTATTGACAACCCAAACTTTGAAAAATGGAAATTCAGTTCCTTTTTTACATTTTCTACACAGTTTTGTTGCCTTCCAATATTTCCACTGTAGTGGTGAAATGGCATAGAAGGTTGGCAAAAATTCTAATATTTTTTCCTTCAACAAGTGCATCAGTTTTTTGATAAGATCAAATGAGTAGCTATTGGTTAAGTTTCTTTGGTGGAAATATTTGGCAGACTAAAAGGGAGAGAGAAGACACCTGTTTGCCAATAACGCAATCTTCTGAGTTTGAATAGGTTCTGCTGCTTTGGACCAGGTAGAATTAGAGTGTTGTTTAATGACAGGGATGAATGGAGGTGGGCTGAGTTGGCTGAACTGACTCAGGAAGAGTCTTGAGCTCCCTGGTATGCTCCATTTGCTAAGTGACAAAAGTGAACGACGTGGCACTGCAAATCAAGAGTCAATCTCTATTTTCAGAGAACTAACATTCTTCAATGGCATCTTAGCATTCAAAATAATCTCTCACCTGTGCCTCACTTAACTATAAGAAGTTAAAATGTACTGCCAAATATAGCTTTGTACATGCAAATAAACAAAATTGTTTGCTGTAATCCAAAATCCAGATGCTCAGCATGCTGTCTCAAGGGCTAGACCTGCGTGCATACATTTAATATAGGAAAGCACTTAAGCATTTATCTTATGTATCTATATCTCTTTACATTTGAATATCTACGTACAGAAATTATTTGTTATTTAACTAGTCAAAAAGAGCGTGAAAATCTAAAGGTAATTCTTCATAAAGTATATATAATAGTAGTGCTATCTCTTCCTTTTGATTTGAGTTCAATCCTCTAATCTCCTAATATATAAATTTTTGAATTAGAGTACGATATTTGATAGCAAGTAAATCTTCCTAAATTTGTGCTATATATCTGTGGCATTCAGAACTTCAGGAAGTGCAATAATTTAACTCAAAATCATCATGAATCTTGCATTAGAAAGCAACTTTGACCATTGTGATGCATTATGACTAATAAATAGTAGGTCTGGGAATCTGAAAATATATTCACAAAATATACATTCTTTTATATCTTAATCTTAAAAGAGAATAAACAAAAACATTACAGAGCTCAGTCTTTCAAGGGCTGCAAGATGGATATTTATTCCAATGTGGTCAAGTACATGGGCTGTAGGGAAATAATTTGGTCTGGCAAGAGTTACAAAGGAATGTCTGGTACATCACCGGGAGCACATCCTCACCCTCCTTGTCAGATCTTGTTGCTTGCAGGATTGTTTCTCACACTTTCTCCCTTCTCCTCTCTCTTTAAATATACTCTGCCAGAGGAAATGCACAAATGGCCAACAACCTCCACTTTGTCCTGTTGTGGGTCCATTGTGGAGAAAGCTGAAACCAGCTGAGTCTGGGACAAGACTCATTCTGATCTCCTGCCAAAGCATCCATCTCTGTAGCCCTCATGTTGCTCAGAATCTTGCCACCTACACACAATACAAGTGGAATTTCAGAGATGTATTTAGTTTTTCAGGCTTTTTGCAGCCATTAGAATTTGGACATGCAATGTCTTTGATCATAGAATATAGAACTCTTTGACTTGGAAGGGACCTTAAAGATAATTTCCTTCCAATACCTCTGCCATGGGCAGGGAGAGTTTCCACTAGACCAGGTGTCTCAATCCCCAACCAACCTGGCCTTGAACACTTTCAGGAATAGAACATTCACAGCTTTTCTAGGAAATTTCTTCCAGTACCCTCACAGTAAAGTATTTCTTCCTAACATCTGCCTAAAACTACACTCTTTTAGTTTAAAAACATTGCCCCTTGTCTTATCACTATATGTCCTTGTGACAAGTCCCTCCAGCATTCTTGTAGATTCCCTTAAGGTGGTGGAAGGGTGCTGTAAGGTCTCCTTGGAACCTGCTCTTTTCCAGGCTGAACTACCCCAACTCCCTCAGCCTCTCCTCACAGATGAGGAGTTCCAGCCCTCTGATCATCTTTCGTGGTCCTCCACTGATCTTGCTTCAGCAGGTTCACATCCTTCTTACGCTGGGCAACCCAGAGCTGGATGCAGCACTCTAGGTGGGGTCTCAGGAGAAAAGGAGAGGGAGAAGAACATCTCCCTCACTCTGCTAGCCATGCTACTTTTGATGCAGCCCAGGACATGATTGCCTTTCTAGGCTGAAAACGCACTGCCAGCTCATATTGAGCCTCTCATCAACCAACACCCACAAGTCCATCTTCTCTGGGCTTCTCTCAATCCATTCTCTACTTAGAATGTATTTGACCTTGGAATTGCTCTGACCCAGATGCAGCACTTTGCACTTTGTCTTGTTCAGCTTAATGAAGTCCATGGGCCAACTTCTGCCAGTCAAGGTCCACCTGGACGGCATCTGTTCTCTCCAGCATCTCAACCAGACCACACACTTCGGTGTCATCAGCAAACTTGCACTCAATCCCACTCTCTGTGCTGCTGAAAAAGATATTAAACAGCATTGGTCCCAATACTGATCCCTGAGAAACAATGGCTTCAAATCACATGGAATTATGATAAGGGGAAGAACTTTGGATGTATTCTCAGTCTCGTGTCCTTAGCTACTCTGAGTGAGCACAGTTTTCTTAAATTATGTGAAACTCTACCAGTAACACTATTCTATGGATAGTTCAGTGCTTAGAGAGATGACCCAATTTGCCCCAAACTTTTCCCGATATACAAAATTATGAAGATATATTTAAAAACAGGAATCAACTTCTCCTTCAGGAACATTTCAGACCGGCCATTTTCAGACTGAAAAATTGAGCTCAGAATTGCTCTAACTCAGAATTGCTAGAATATCCACTTGATATATGGGAAAGTCTGGTATAAACTCCAGTTCTAATTGCAGTTGGAAGTTGGTACAAGACTGTGGGCTATTTTGCAGTATATGTCCTTCATTCCTTTTTGTAGCAGTTCTACTTTTAGTAAAGATATATGCCTGTGTATGTCTATTATCAAATAAAAAGGAGAGACATTATCCCAAGATATTTAGAAAATTTCCAGCATTCTGTTATGATTTTGGGTACATGCCACAATCGGTAAAATGTATTTTACTTTCTTCATCAAGCATACTTTTTTCACATGAATTCTAAGGAGAAAGAATGTCTTGAGCCTGAGGAAAAATCTTTAATTGGATTTTGTTCATTTAGTATTAAAAAAATGGACAATGGCCAAAATATTATATATAGAGAATGACCATTTTTAATGTCTGTAATTTTCAGAGACTTTGCCAAGGTATTGGCAGCAATATAGAATGCTTTGAAGCAAGGCCGCTATTAAAAATACAGTTGTTGGAAACATTTGGTAGTGATTAGATTGTTACCAGCATTTGAAGCCTAAATGAAGGAGAAAATACAATAACAAGATGAACAACCCTGAGAAAGGATTTCTTCCTAAACTGAAATCATTAAAGTCTGAAACCTACCTTTTCAAGGTCCTTCATTGTAATCCATTATCTTTCATTCTCCTTTGTACTACAAAACTGTCAGTTTGATGATATATTACACATAACAATGTCATTACATTGGCATAACATGACAACTGGGACTCATTTGAACTTTTAGAAATTTCTAATTCCTAAAATAAATTATGAACTGAAGACATTTCAGACACAGAAAATAAGTCACTTGTTAGAAAGAATAAGGTTCTCCATACGTTTTGGAGAGTTACACTTTTCAGAGACATTTTCTTTCTCAGTTTTTTTTTTCCCCTTAATGCATATAATAAACTTATCAGGAAATATAATCCATAGATATCCTTAAACTTCTTGTCTTTAGGATTACTGAAGTAATGAGTCCTCCTGTAGACGACAACTCATCTACATCAAATCTCACCACATTTTAATTAAATTTCCTGGAACAAAAATAAAAATTTTGCCATAATTTTGATCAGAAAAATTGTTAACTGATCCCTTAACTGTTCTTACTTTAATTTTTTTCTTACCTTTATAAATTTTGGGTGCTGTTTCTCTCTTCCTCCTCTGTTGAGCTGTTTTGATTCTAGATTTTGGGTATTCAGTGAGACATATAGCAGACAGGAAATAGCAGACAAAGGAGTTTGGGGTCAATTGCGACCAGATGTATGCAGCCTCATTGCTTCCAGCCTGCTCAGCAGCTGAGTATGCAAGCACAACCCTTGAAATGCTGGTGTGTAACCATAGCGCCTTCTGGTCAGTCATGACACTGGACCAACAATTTGCAGCAGTGGAAGAGGCTTATCTAGAATCTTCTAGGCATATTCCCCTACTGAAGGAGAGCCTATGCAGACAAAATATAGTTTCCAAGAAGAAAAGTCAAGGAAGGCTTATCTTTTTGTACTGTTAATGAAGAAGGAATTCTGTGGATCAGTTTCAGGAGGAAGACAGGTTAAGCTCCTCCTCTGAATTGTTTTCTGGAGCAGTATCTTCAACAAGGATATCTTGTCTCTGGAGTTATGCCTGGATGCTCTCTGACATTCAGAAGGCTGAGGGTGTTTATCAGGTTTTTGTATGCTTTGAAAGCTGCAGAACTTCTTTGGAGCTTGCTAGTTGCATGTGGTAGTCTGTTTTGGGACAACACTTGAATGTGGTTGCATAGCTTCAACCACATTTGCTCTCTTGTGAGAAAAGGTGGTCAATGGGTTTCAGAGTAGTGCCCAACTTCAAGTTATTATTCAGGTGTTTGGGTTTATAGGAGATTGAAAACTGAATGTGAAGCTGGAAGTGCAATTGTAGATATTCTTAGGGTCCTCTGCAGCTAGAATTCTGATGCAAACTGTCTGCCTGTTTCTCTTACATGCTACTTTTTAATGAAGTATGCTGTGCATGTGTCCTGTACTGGAACATAAACATCACTGATGGCTCTATCAGGAAATGTGTGTTTTCTGCATATTATAATAATGTGACATAAAGGATAGCCAATTCTATTCCAAATGGTTGTGACTGTGCCTCCTACTAGGTTTGGGGTTCTTTTTTAAATTTTTTAATATTATTATTCTTGCTCTGTAGTGTATTGTAAAGTACAGCAGACAAAAGAAGATTCAGATTTTTAGTCTCTTGGCTTTACGAATAAATATAAAATGTGTTTTCATTTTGCAGCTGGTATTTTAAAGCATCTCACAGACTTGCATGATGATTCAGCTCAGCTTTACCATTTTGCTGAATTAGCACAGTTAGTAAGGAAATAGTACTTTTTTCAATCAAAGCTCATAGTCTTTCAGATTTTGAGATCTTCTTGAAGTAGCTGTAACATGTATGCAAAAAAGTGAAAATGAGAGGCTTTACAGATGCCTTCAGCTTGAAATTATTTACCTGGTGCTGGAATAGCTTCAACCTACTTTGCCTATAGGCTACTTGTCCTGCAGAAATATTTCCATAGAGAAACCATATTCTGTGTAGTCTCTTCTAATGTTTTCACTTCCATGCTACTTTTTTACAGGTAGCAGCCAATATATTCTGGTAATGTGTGGTTGTATACTCCCTTTTTTGTTTTGTTTTGTTTTTTTGGAAAGGGCATATGCAAAAGTTTGGCTAAAGATATTCATTTTCACTTGAGAAGGGATGATCCTAGTATCACTCTGGTGTTTAAGCATGCACTTAGTGCTGATACATTGCCCACTTCACAGTTTAAGGGATATGTGAACAGATGCTCCCGTTGATAGCCTGAAGTATAATGGAGTCTTGTCAGAGTAGGTTGTTATAGAAGTAAATGCATTATATCAAGTGTTTCTTCCATTCTATTCCATGTTACTTGAAACTGAAATAAAAAATGGTATTCCAATAGCATTCTGTTAGGATTAAATATCTTAAAAGTGGACAGAAAAGTATAAAAGACTTTTTTCTTCAAATGCCTGAACAAATATATACAGCCCTGTGGATTCTTTTTAAATGTAAAGGTTGGTACATACAAATTGGAAAGAAGGGTATGTAGAAGGATAAACAGTGTGTAGAACATTGTGGGAGAAACTGTTCCAAATGAACATCAGGTTGCAGGAGTTTAACTGAACTAGAAGGCTATTTCCTTGTGTTGAGACACTAAAAAAAGTATATCAGTACCATTTTTCAGGGATATAAATTTAAGTTTCTGTCTTCCTAAGGGCAAAAATAAACAAATCTTATATATGTAAACCCAATATTTTTTCTTCGGGTAATTTAAATCTTAAATAGCTATTTAAAGAATATTTATTGCTTCAATTTTGTGACAGGAAAATAAAGAAAAAACAAATGAACAAACTCTCTTGTATTGTGGAAGAATCAGTAATAGTAATATTAATAGTAATAGTAATAAAGTAAATAGTATAATAGTAATAAAGTAAAATTATTAAACATGGACTTCTTTTTATCCACCACTTCCCTTTCATTTATATTCACCCTTCTACTGCTTCTTGGCTTCTTGCAGTTGACATCTTCAGTTGGACATGCAAGTTTTCAGGATCCTGAGTGCATTGACAAGAGCAATATGATGTTAATGGTAACTGCCTTCCCCTCACTGTAGGAGCTGCCTCGGGTCATTTCTTTGTTCTTCTAACACACCATGCAAACTTTGCACTTTCTTTGCAAGTTTGTAGGTCCATGTTAAAGCTGATTTTACTATATAGAAAGTGTGTTGCACATACTGGGTACTTTGTTCTTTTCTCCTTGTTACTCTGCGTTTCTTTAATTGTCCATAGTTAAGTTTAGAGGTCTAGGCTCTCTAAAGCCAACCGTGGGTCACTTCTCTTACCATCCCACGCCTGGGTTCCTCTACATTCCACACAGTTTTTAACCTGCTTTAAAGCCTCCACTGCCGTACCAAGCCTGTATTTCTCTGCTTTACACAACTATGTTAGAGCCATGCATATTTTACTTGTTGCAAGAGTTTGTATAGGATTATAAACATACTTACCTCCTGATTAAGGTGCCCGTTGAATTTATTAAGCTGCTATTTTTTTATATATGTTGCATGTAAAAAAAGTGTTCTGTGTAATATTTGATACCCCATAAAAGCCACGACAAGGATTGATTTTATAAGTTTTCCTTATTTGAAACATCTTAGAAAATAAATAAGGCAAAAACCATGAAGTTTTTCTTCTAAAGGATAGAATTGACCAATTTGTATTTACAAGCCTGTGTATTTACAGTGTACACACCGAAACATAATATTTCCAGTATTCGTCAAGTAACATATATATAAGAAAAAATTGTGTGATTCTTATATTGCACAATGATTCATACAGAGCTGAAATGATTTGAAGTTGAAAAGATGCATTATAATTTTCTAAGTCTCTCAATACTCAGTATTGAAATATACATTATTGAAATATACAGTATTGAAATATATTCTATAATCAGGATTGAAAATTCACTATTTTGCTTGCAATTCCACCCATAAGATTAAGAGCCATTTAAGTGGTCCTGGTCATCTATCTCTTTAACAAGAGGGTATAGCCAGAATAATTGCTGTAAGGAGAGATTGTTCTCAGCCCCAAATACAAGAGCTGGAGATTTAGATGGAAATAGCCCATTATTTATACTTTCAGGTTTATCTGAAAACATATGCTGTAATTAGATACTTAAAGACAAGACTGTGTACTTTAAAACACCACGATCGGTACATGAGTTACTCTTGTTAGTGAGAGAGACATGTCTTAATCTTGAAAGCTTATCTAGATTGCAGTACAGTGATGTGTAACCTGCTGATTCAGAGACCAGTTGTCTCTGAAACACACTTTCAATATCCACCTAAGTCTTTGAATTGGTTTAAGTCTCTGAACTGGGAGTGGAAGTGAAAAAAGTAAACAAATTTATACACACACACACACACACACACACACACACACACACATATATATATATAGATACTAAACCACTGAGTATTTCCTTTAATTTTTCTGTCATCTAACAGTGGATGGATGATTCATGTGTTTTCCTCAAAAACCATATAAATATGTAGTTAAATGCTTGAGCAGCCTCACTGAATGTGGGAAATAAATTCTTGTTTGCAAAATTTCTGGTGCAGCGTGAGAACATACAGACCTTGAGGTTTGAAATCAATTCAGATAAAACATCATATTGTCTTATTTAGAGCTACTGCCTCCCTTTGAAGGTAATAATTTTAAAGCATTAAACTGACTTAGCTTGCTAGCCCTGTTTTTCTGTGACTACACCTTCTTAAAAGAAAGCTTGAAAATCCATTTTTAAAATATTCTAAATGGCACTTAAGTGCACATTCTACTGAATAATTTATTAGTGTTAAGCCCCTCTCCTAAATAATTTCAAAGACAAAATAGCAAGGACTCTTATGTAGGGGTTTTTATAAAGCTAAAGGGTTCATCATCTCTCCTTCAGCTTCCCCTGGGAATTTTTTGGTTGCAAACAAGCTGGATAAAAATGTTATTAATTACTGAACAAAATTTGAGATCTATAACTGTTTTTATAAAACATATTCAATTTGCTGCTGTATACCAGCAACCACCTGTATGCAATAAAAATAATAAATAAGAAATAACTTTTTAAAAGAGCATATGATGAAGAACTGCTGTAACTACTTATTCTGTTTGACTTTGAGAAGATGTTGAGTAGATGGCTTACATAGCTAATTCTGTTTGCCAGATTTACCAGGTAAGCTAAAGAAAAACATATATTAAAAATTGAGACTTTGGATGGTATAACCTGGTATAGCATTTTATCTTACAACACAACTTCTTGTCCAAACACCTAGATTTCTCCTTAATGCTGCTTTTATGAGTGAATTTAAATCAGTCTTTACTCTACATGCAATGAATTAAATTTTGTACTGAATGCTTGTAGCCAACTCTTTTTTCTGATTTTTGTTAACATTCTGTAGATATTCATATTATTCACATTTATCCTTTTCCTTTTTTTTCTTCTTAAAACAAACAAACAAAACATTAAGTCTCCTAGGATCATGCTTTGCAGAGTAGAAGAGTGAAGGAGGTTTTTGGATGCTGGGGATTTGTTTTGATTTGTTTTCGTTGTGGAGTGCCAGAAAGGCAGTAGGTTGCAGCCAGTCAGATTATATTCTATTACACAATTACCCTGGAAGTCTTAAGTGCCCACTGGGGACCTAAGAGCACTCAATGAAGGAATTGTGTGGAGTTGTGCTGTGGCAGCAAAAAGGAATAAAAGATGCTTTGGATGCTGTAAAGTTAAATTGATTCCCATAGTGACAAGTGCCAGCAATAGATAAGGTCACTGAAAATTTTACCCTTTTATGGGGCACTGAATCTTTGACCCAAGGTGAATCACCCTTCCTCTTTATGCAAACTATAGCTAAATTTAACCTGGGTAATGGAGACACTGACACATCTGTGGTGACAGAAGCTAGTCTTTTCACCTTTTTGCATGTGTATTTCTCAAGTAACAGCCACCTGAAATTGCAAATGCTTCTAAGAATAACTTTTTTCAATTATGTCCAAAACATGCTAAAATTTCCTAGGTTGCCATCTGTGAACATGTGTCAAAATCCATATTAATTTTAAGTAAAGATGAAGGACTTTGTGGACTAGGCACTAGATTTTGTGAAAACTGTTCAGGAAAACTTGAAAAGTGAAAGTATTTTATCAATATATTTCTTACAAGGAATTCAACACTGCAGGTTATAATTTATATGGTAGAAAACCCCAGCTAATGCTCTTCAGGAGCTAATATTTGATTTTTGTTTAGGCTACAACTGATCTCTCTAACACTTTTGATTTTTCATAGATCAATTTACAAGACATGAACAAAGTATTAAAATCATAGTCTATTGAATGGCTGAACAGATTGCAAGAGAAGAAATAAAATTCAAAAGTCTCTGCCATTAAATATGTTGTGAAAGAAGTTTAATTAATTTTAAGCTAGAAGTACTTTAGAAAAATTAGAAATAATCTTGTTTTTCACTTAATTCATCATTATGGGCCATACTTGGTAAAATATTTTACAACTAAACTTTATGTATATCTTCAGCTCCTTATTCAGCTAAGCACTCTGGCCTTGCCAAATTGAGAGTGTTGGTACCCTGTAGTCCCCAGTCCTGGAAGCTATTTAAATTCTTTATGCTTATTGATTTTATTGAAGGTTGTTCTGTGGCTAGAGTGTGTTTTAGTGTGCTTACAGGAAAACCATGTTGTTAAATTAAAATTGCAGTCCTCTACATTTTTGTTTAGAAGCAGTGTACACAATATTTTATGTCCAGTTTAATAGGTCCAGAGACAGTTTGTGAAGCTCATAGCTGTTCATCAGCAGTTGGATTGTTTCACTTGTTAATGTATTTTGGAGTAGAGCTAAAATAAGTATAGGTGAAGATTCTTCATCTTCCTATATGAATATGTATCTTACCTTGAGCAGGTGCATTTGTGTTTTATGCATTTGAGTCTATCCTGACTTTATGTGAAAATGTCATGTGCTGAGCAATTGTAACGTTGTGCAAGCTTCTAAGAAGTACCCCTAAATAAATATATTCATTAGTATTTTATACTTTGCATTATGATTTTCAAATCTGTATTTAAAATTAGGCCACTCAACCTTCATTTTATTGAAGTAACAGACTATATGATATCATAAAAGTGGTACAAAAATGGCTACAAAAGCCTCTCATATTCTTTATCATGCTCAACATGCTTCTTCTGCCTGTTTCATGGCTTTCTAAATTAGGAGTTTCCACTAGGAAACTTTCTAAATCAGTAGTTTCCACTAGGAAATTAGGTTAAAAAGCTATATCTGATATGAAGAATTTATTTGTTAATATGAATATGCGTTTTTCTGAAAAGCATCATCATTTAAGGGTGGTTTTAATCATGTAGAAGTTTCATTACTGTTTTCATTGGTGGAGGAGATACAGGTTTGACTTTCTTTAACTTTTTCTTGTCATCATTAACAATTTAAAAGTTTCCACATTTTATTATATTTTTGAATGCATAAGTAAATAATTTATAAGTTAAAATGCAAACGCAAATTTCAGATCTGCACACAATTGTTCAAAAATATTTTTAAATTACTTGTTATTTTTGCAATAGAGTAATCTAATCACTGTTTCAAAAAAATCACAATAGTCTTCAGGATTTATTGAAATTATGTAGTGAATGAAAGCGTTTGTCATGAACATATGTGCTACATATAAAATACACACTATTCGTTCCTCTGTTTTATGCACACACATATCCTGCTTATGAAGATTTTTGGGGTTTTTTTTTGTCTATTTGCTTGGTTTTATTTGTTGTATTTGATTGTTGTTTTGTTTGGGGAGCATTGTGGCTATAGATCTGCTTAGTACTTTCTGACTGAGTGAATTAACCATATAGTTGAAAACCAAAATGTTTTTATTTATGAGTTTACATTTTTCTTTTAAACACAGTTACTTTAAACAACTCAACACATGATTTGGATAGTGTTTTAAATTACAGAATTTGATAAATACTATCAAAATCCTTTATTTATATAATATGGCACAAGTGTCAGGATCTATCTTGACTTTTTAGAGAAGGCTAATGTAGAATATATACTGAAAACAGGAAAATATTTTATTTCCTAGTGTAAACCTTATGATGTGGTGGCTGAAGGAAATGATGATTCACTTTATGACAGGGGGGATTAAATTTGTGTAAAACACTTTTGAGATAGACATTTTATATTTTGAAATTTAAAAGTGATACTCTGTTTTGCATATGACAAATAATATGATGATAAATAGATTAATTCAATGTTGGTACACCTGTGTGTAGAAAGTTTCCTAAATAAATTAAGCTATTTAGGGAATGATCATTTGCCACTGTTCAAGTAGGGGGGGAAAAAGTCTTATGAAAATTAAGGAATGAATTTTTAAAGAATATTGTTAAATCGTGTACTAGGACTAGTATGTAGCTGTAATAAGAATACTTAATAAATTATGTTTGGAGGTTTAAGACAGAGAAAAGACTCGAGAGCACTAGCAGGAAGAGTTTATTTAAGCTTTAGCCATCTTTTTTCAGTTGCTTTCCAAGCCTGCACTTCAGTTGTATGCTGAATTCTCTATGTTCTCTTTCCATCTTTGCTTTGCATCTTCTGAATACCTCAGCTTTGTCCATCCCAAGGTTCACCTAGTCTTTTCTTCTGATTAACTTCTCTTTACAGTCATCAAAGAGAAATCCTTGCTGAGGATCCAAAGGCAAATCCTTGCCTTTTGCAGAAATTATCTGCAAAAGGAATTTTGTCACATGGGAAGTGTTGAGGTAACACTCTTTTGTCCTCAATCTCTTCAAAAGTGAAAATACAGAACCCCCTTTCTTCTGATTGAAAATGTTTTCAAAAATACCTTTGTATACATTAGAATATATTGCTTGAGTAACATTAATACTAAACTGTATGCTTACCAGGTATTACTGATGACTGTCTCTTTTACCTCATTCTCCTTTATAGCTCCTGCTTTCTTTTGCCCCAACTAAATGGGTAGGTTACACTGAACACATGCCAATTTTTCATTTCACCCTGATTTTTTAATGGGAAATATTCTGTAGAAAACCCCCTCAGAAACCTCTTTCAAATAATAGGTTTGGACGAAACAGCTTTTTCTTTCAGGGGGGCATTCTATGAATGCAATGTAGCTAGAGTATATGGAAATTCCTGTGGAGATTAAAAAAGAAAATAGATTCTCAAGTCTGGTTATGGCCCTTTGGTTCCACTGAGACTCTGTAAATGACTTTATCCAACCATAAATAGCCAGAGGAACATTTTCCTGCAGGCACATCTCTGCCACTGATGAGCCATTAGTTTTTCCCCTTCGGGTCCTGTGCTGGTAGGAGGCATGTTGAGAGAGATGTAGCTGACCTTCATGACTCCAGATGAATCCTGTAGTGGCACTGGCTTCATTAAAGACCAGCGTCGCTAGCATTACAGTGGCCATGGAGCAGATTGTCAGATGAAGAATATCTGCTCTCTAAAGACTATCATCATTTCTACTGAGTGAAAACTGTGTGGTTGAGTCGTAGCTTAATTCTGAATACTTCTCTGCACAAGAGTTTGTGGCCCAATCTGTAACTGCACTTAATTCAGTACTTACTTGCTCAGGACATTCTCAGTAAGAAAATCTGCTACTTCAATATTACTCCATGAATGCTTGAACAAAACGAGTTACATTTATTAGCAAAGACTGCTGCCTAATGGAGAGAATCAGGTTTTTTACATAAGAAATCTTTAATGAAAATGGCATTTATGCCTTTGGCTGCCTCATATGAGATTGATTCTGTCCACTTACTTTCCTAAGAGCTTTCTGTCCTTCCAAAACTGTGGTGCAGAGCAGCATATGCTGAAACACTGTGCCAAGTGGCTCACAGCCGAATTTGCTGTTGTTCGTTTTTCCTGTCACAGTACTGAAACAGTCCTCTCCCAGACAAATGAAACCATCTATCAGCATGATTGATTGTGAAGTTCCCCAAATAATAATTCTTTTGAAATATCTTTTCACTAACCAAGGAACACTTTTAATGGAGTGCTAGGTTAATCTGAAGGAGTCTGCTGATAGATTTTGCTTAGCAGTCTTCATTCTCCAGCCTTTCTGAATTTTGTCAGCTGTGCATTTTGCAATGATATTTCAGAAGCTGGACATTCAAGCTATTTTCCCTCTGCTCAAACTATTAATAACCAGTTAATACTTTGATTTGAAATCTGTATTCCATAATACTGCCTGATCTTTTTGTCATCTGACCATTGACTATCAAAAGGGTGTTAACTTCTACACTGTCAAGACTTTCTCCAGTTAACTGAGTTTTTTCTCAAGTAGGGCATCTTTGAAGATACTTAGTGAATCAGATTAGATTAGAATATGTAGTAGTCCCTCAGCAATAGTGTAGTAATAAACCTTATTTTCACCAAAAGTTAAAAGAGCCTTCAAACTGTTCTCTCTGAGAGTAAATTACCTCAGAACTAAAGCTCTGCAACTGTAGACATTTTGGCTGTTTTCTTGGGGGAAAAGATTAATCAGCCTCATAGCACTGCAAATCCATTTTTGTTTGAAGAATAGAAAAATATAAAAGTCAGATGAGCCAAGAGAATCCCTAAAACATAGTTTTGTACCAAGTCAAAGGGTGTGTGTGAAAGAGCAAGATGGTGCAGGGTTCTTTTTGGATCTTGGTAAGAAAGATCTGACAACAAATGGCTCAATAAAATAGCTGTTTTAATAAGATAGGGTAAAAAGAGGAATGCAGACAGCACGTAAATCTCGTATCCCTCCAGAGGCTGGGACTCCTGCTTTCATGCAGCATTGGACTGACCCCAAATATGTTCTTGCATTACACGCTGGGCAGATCTTATTTGTGGATGCAAATCCTCTTTGTGGTCATCCAAACAATTATATAAATCACTATTTGACATACAATGGTTTTCCAGTATGAATCACTAGAGAGATGCTTTGTTAAGATCTACTACTCCCAGGAACAAGCTAGAAGGAAGCATATAGATCAATACAAGCTGGTAGAATTAGTTTTTCTGAAACACAGGTGTTCAAGTCAAAAAGCTACAGTATACAGGAAAATAGTGATTTATTGAAGATTTTATGCATGAGGAGAAAAGCAGTTTTGAATTCCCTATGGTCTAATATTTGAGAGGTTGTGAAAGTAGGGTGTGATTTTACTTCTTTTAGAGACAATGACAAAACTCCCATGATTTATATGTGAAGTAAAATTTGTATAGAAAGGGCTGACAAGCATTCTAAAAACCTGTATTTCTTGAACTTTAAGTCCAAATTTAATTCTTAAGCTTAAAGGCTTCTAGAATTTCTTGATAAAATCCGTTACGGAGTGATTCTTTGCTAATGCCTGTTCAATTAGCAAATATGAAAATATGTTCTAGAAAGCAGGTGGACATAATTTCATACTGTGTTGGTGGTTTTTAATATTTATTGTAAATGATACAAAAAATTATCGACCACTAGTTGGGAACAGCTTGTGTTCATAGCAGGTCATGAGGGTCCAGCTTTCATGACCACAGCATATGCTGCACATTGGGGAACTTGCCCAATGACCTTCCATTCCTTGGCACTCTAGTAATTGTGATTGCTGATCTAGTCAGTATCCTACTTATCTTCTGGTCCATTTTAAGCAAAGATTGCTTTGAATGATGACACTGAAAACACGTAGGAGTCTTTTTAAATTTTTTTCTCACAGGATCCTTTCTTGGAAGTGATAGCATATTTCAATAAAAATTTCATAATACTCTAAAATCTTCTGAGCCAAAACCCTTAATTTTTTTCTATAATTTATTGGCTCCCCATGATTGTATTGCATTCTTTTTGGATCCACAACTTGTTCTGCTGAATTTGAAGAAACAGTTGTGAGAGCTGTGATCCTTCTCAGTATCACTGAGTATATTGTCACTACAGGCTGTACTTACTTGTTTACTGATGGCTGTGAGTTCACTTTCGTGATTTACATGTGGACTCATCTGTGTTGTTTCCTTTCTATACATTCAGAGATACATCATCTCACGTATCTCATCTCAGTTTGTCATCTGCACACAAGCCCCCCTGTGCTAATTGACATGATAAGGATGTGCTACCTACAGAGGAATGACAGGGTTTTTGCTGTGCTGTGCCATATACAAAGCTGATTTTTTTGTGGGTGAAATGCACAACATCACATCTTCCCTTCACAGCTCTTAAAGCTGAAATGACTTTGTCATATATATGAAATATATAATGTATACCTTATATACACAATCATCCTGAAAACCTGAAAACTAGTTTTTACTGATAGGTCATGTATGTTAATTAGACCATGGAACCATTAGATAGACACAATAATTAGGAGTCAGAGAAGATTTAGAGAAAATTTTAGATCTTTCTACCCTGTGTAAGTGCGTTGAACTCTCAAGAAAAAATGCAGAATATTAATTGAAATTTGATTTGACACAATACTTGAGGCAGTGGTTACTTTTACCAGTTTGAACATCAGATTCTGGAATTGCAAAACTATTATAAATTTGTGGGCTCTTTCAACCTTGCATATATGTAATGACTATTGGTTTTTACAGAATTTCTGAATGAGGAAACACACCATCATGAGGGGTCCTGAGATATTGCAGTTGGTCTGTGATTTATCCCATGTTTGTGCAGAAACAGTTGGCTAATCATTATCTAAAAGCTAGTTCTCCTAAACATTACACAGCCTTTTTCATTTGGTCAGTGCTTGTGGTTCATATTCAGGCAGCTGTTGCTAGAAAATTTTGTTGGTATTCTAAAAAGAAAGCCACAGAATTCACAGAATGTAAGTCTGTAGGAGTGGTAATAAACACCTGAAAAAATTAATATGTTCTAGTAAAAATTTCCATATCATACCACAGCTGTTAATGGAACATCAACATGGAGTTTTCTCTCTAGAAAAACAGGCAAAATTGTCAACCACAAAAGAAATTTTTCCTTCTGTTCTACAGAATTACATGCACCAGTTGAATAGATTGATGATGACAAGGGGAGTGCAAGACCTAAGAAGCAGATATTGATTTATCTACTTACCCATAACATCATGCTGACAACCACCATGGTGGCCTTTAGTGGACTCTGTATCATGGCGCTTCCTTCACACCCGTATATCCATTCAGACTGGGGGTGTCTTCTATAAAAGAGTAGAAATTCTTCCAAGAGAAGAGAATTACCAGAGTAAGAATCAGCGTTTGGGGAACCTAACTCTTGATGGGGAGATTCTTTGAGAGCTGATACTCCGATTCAAGGAGTTAATTTTTCTTCACAGTAAAAATGCAAAAGTATGTAAAAGAACCTCATATGAATAGATCATCAGAAGACTGCCAGAGCCTCTTGTCTCTAGAATTAAGAATGTTGTCACATTGAATAGAATGTGTCAGAGCTGTAATTCATAGTCAAATCATTTACAAAAAAGAAAGAGGAAATGTTGTCTATGGATGTAAATGATTAGCAGAAGAGCAGTTTTAAGCAAATATATAAATTACATGCAAAGCTTTTAGAAAAAAAAGTTATGAAAACACTTTGTACTTCTGTGTCTAAACTTTTTCTTTGTCTGAAGTGTTTAAATGTCTTCAAATGCTTGCAGTTGTAAAGAGCTTGAGGAAGGGAAAAAGCAATCTAGTGAATTGTTCTATAGCCTATGTTTTGAATAAAGCTTGTTATACATTGGATATTCATTGTGACTGTACTGGATACACTGGGTACTGTCCTACTGCTCAAATAGTGGGATAAATTATTTTATATCATATATTCTTTTATATCATATATTCTAAGTCATATATTCTTGTTTTCTTTTTTAAAAGGTTATCTGCTCAGCCTTGGGGCTTCTATAACCACTATTCAAGAGTGACTGCAATGGATTTGCATATGATATCAACAGAAAATTCATCATATGTCAGTTGATCCAGAAAAATTCAATTTCATTTTCTGTCTTCCATATTTTTCATTGTTCTGCTAGAATGAGTAGAATAGATATATCAAAATTATAAAGTAGTTCTGAATTTTTAAAGACTGGGTGCAAAGAGATGTCTGTTCCCATTACAAATTCAGATAATTTAATAGGTAAATTCCATGTCAATATCAAATAACCAAATTATCTCTTTCAAGAAATTTAATCCTTTTTTCACCATCTGCTATCCGTAAGTGAAAATCTTTCACATAGACTCATGTGAGATAGTCAATAATTGCAACTAGATTGAATTTCTTTAGCTAAGTTTACTTCCAGGTTTCTGTAATTGTAGGTCCAATAGCCTAGGTCTTTCCCTCAAGACCTCCTCCAAAATGACATTGGCAGGTGCCATAGCTTATGGAAAGTGCCTCTTTTTTTGATGTATGATCTGGTCCAGCATTTCTGTGGAGGGTGATTGCCATATCAAAGTATAGAAATCAGTTGAATATTTTGCTTCCTCTATTGCAATAGAATAGAAACTCATTTAAGTTAAATGTATCTATAGATCCCAAACTCTTTATTACTAGTTAAAATGATAACTTTAGAGTTCACCTGACAGCTAAGAAAATATCTTGCTTTTTCCATTTATGCTTCTGTTCAGGAAATACCACACTGACTTTTATAATCCACTTGCATTCAATTTCTGTAGAAATTACAAGGCAATAAAAGAAGTTGTGATATCCTTCTACTGCATTATCTGTAGGCAGTTGCTTAAAATAAATAATTATTTTATTTTACCTGTGGTTCCTGGTGTTTCCTTTTTTCCATAAAGCAGGACAGAAGAGGTCTTCACAGTTTCAGAAGAAAGGCAGAAAGCTTTTGTGCAAATGCAGTGGACTTTTTTCCCTAAGAGTCTGTCTGTTGAGTGAAACTCCTGGAATGCTAGCACATTATTAGAAAGGAGCAAGAGAAGTATACCAGCTAAGTGTTGCAGTAGGACCTGTTGAAGTTCAACAACATCAGGGGAAAAATGAATATTGTTCCTGATGTGCTTGATTGTAATTGTTCAGATTTACCAGCAATATACCAGTTCAATTAATCAAAATAAAATGTGTAAATCCAAGGGAGTAAAAAAAAACACCGAAACTTTGAGCACTACGTAAATGAGAGATAAAAATCAAATGTACAAAGGAATCATTAGAGAAGATATGTTAGAGATCTGGTGGCAGAATATGCAAGATATTCACCGTTCTAAGATATAGGATGCATAGCCTAAGATGAATAATACAACTTCAGTAACATAAAAAATCAAATAGCTGTATTTGTACTGTGACATAAAGACATACATTTCATTCTTATAAAAAAGGATATGGTAGATTATGTGGAAGGTTGTAAATGCCTGCAACTCAGCAGATCTTGACCATGGTAACAGCTTCATAACATACAGTCATAGGCAGGCTTAAAAACTGGCTCAGCTGGTGCTAGCATATGCAGTCAATGGTACCAAAACCTTGAGTGTCTGCAAAATCCAAGCTATGAAAGCAAATTAGAAGAGGCTTTGCTTACAGTGATGTTGTCAACTGAACTTCTAGGTTCTGTAATCTTGCAAGCCCACAAAAAACCAAAGATGATAGAAGCAAATCAGAGCTTGAAATCAACCTGGGCCTTTCAGGAGGCAGTATCACTCTAAACTCTAAATGATTAAGAAAGAATGAAACCCTAAGGCTGTAATTTGCTATTGTTCAAATGGATTCAGAGTTCCCATGTTTATAGCTGAGAACCAGGCTTGGGACTCACAGACCACAATATCAATTTAATAATGTGATTTTGTGCAACCCACAGGAAAAAAAAAACCAACCACCCACAAAGTAGTACAGACATATTATAGAATAAGATGTAGGATATTTTTACAGGTAAAATAATTCCACCCATTGCTGTCACATATAGAAGCTACAAATCTGTTATAAGAAAATCTCTTTTCTTTGAACAAGCACTGTTGAAGTCCTTTTAATTGCAAATGGAGACTTAGGTGAGCAAACTTTGCATATTGGTAGAAGACTGTATTCTTTAAATGGAATTATATTTTTAATATGAAACTTTATAAACATCAGAACAACCATGCAGGAATGATAGCCAAGGTAAAACACACTGGTCTTCTCAATAATTAATCTTGTTATTTAATGAATAGCACTGGTGGTGGAGTTAGAGAGTTAACCCTAAAGAAATCATAACATGGAAACAGCATGTGAATGATGATCCTTCTATCCTTCTCTCTTTCTCGTCAGTATACTGCCTATGAAAGGCTAATATAATTTCAGTACAGAATTTACCAGTATTATTCAGTACAGAATCACAAGAGTGTTGGGAGTATACATAAGACAGAAAAGAAAGATTTGAAGAGGACAGAGATTATCGCCTAAATTCAAAGCTATTTCTCCTGAGTACAGTCATCTGAATATGATATGACTTCTCAAAAAGAATTCTCTGTATATTGTTTTTTATCAGTTTCATTTCCTGTATGGTGATATACAGTAGAAATACGGGAAAAGGTAGTGCTGGCTAACAAAATAAATATTATACTAGTATTTAAAATGTTACTATGATTTCTCATAGCCATTAAAAGTCAGTAAATAACTCATTTAGAGGGTAGGAAATAATGGCATGCCTCTAAGAAATGTTTTTATTAAAGAGAATGTAAAAGCCCTGGAAAATTTTGCTGACATATGCTTTCAGGAATTAACTTTATTTTATTTAACAGCTGTCTTGGCAGAAGGAAGAAAATTTTTAAGTCTGTCGAGCCAAATGACCTATGTGCCTACTTGATGCTCCTCTCTTACCAACCTCTCTGAAGCTGTTCCATTTTTCTCTAAAAGCATGCACTAATTATTATAAATTGTTCTATTAAGTGTTGCAATTTATGGCCAACAGTATTCAAAGTTGAGCTGCAGCAAACAGATACACTATGTGGACAAACAGGTTTTTCTGAGGCTCCTTGACAGGATGTTACCAGGGGAAAGGAGCAAGTGACATAGAGAGAAATGTTCCTGGGCAAATAATATAAGTTCATTTTGCCTGAGGAAGGAGGAGGGGAGAACCACACCTTTACTACATGAGGTTGTGCAAAGCAGACATCCGCAGAAACTCTCCCACCTCGAGTAGCAGAGCTCAGAGAGACTTCAAGAGTTCAATTGTTGGATTTGGATGGAATTCCCAAAGTCAGCTTTGCTACTTTCAGATCTTAAGGTGAATGATGTGACACTTCAAATGTCATCAAGTTTTTAAACATGAGAAAAAAGCTCCACAAAATTAGAAAGAATTAAAAAATAATCCCTTTATTTTCACAAGGAAAAGTAGTGGTGTTTAATTGAGCAGTCCAGTAGAAGAAATTACAACTGACCTTTTTACTTCAACAGGCCTTTGTACTTCAACATTCAATAATATGAAATAAATTAGAAGTGATTTTGAAAAGGACTAATGAGTATATGACTGATTAGGTGGAATTTTATGAATACTACAAGAAAGATAAAATATACTTTATATCCCTCTGGTGATTATAAGTTTGTTGTTTTTTGCTTGCTTTTTTGTTTTTTCCTTTTTTTTTTTTTCTAGTAAAAGTCCAGGAGGCAAGCATACACTGAAATGAGGAGGTAATTTTCTGAAGTGTCTGTAAGAATCATAAAGGTCATGGTTTTCTTTATTTTTACCCTGGCATTATTGAAAGGTTCACAGAAAATTAGGTATATTTTCAAGGGCTTTATGACCTTTCTTGAAACAATGCCAAATAAGTAGTAATAAAATATTTCTGTAGAACTACCTCCCTTACTATTTTAGGATTCTGTTTTTCTCCAAGTCCCTTTTTGTTGCCACTGGTGGTGCAGCAAGAGATCCATAGCATTGGAATGAATATTACATAAGATCCTTGCAAAACAGATGCCTCTAGAAGTTCTTTTCCATCCTCTCATTATCATGGAAAACAGTCTTTCAACCATCTTTGAAACACCTCCCAAAAATGTGCTCTAAGCTCATCTACTCGTGTCTGTGAGCCACCTGCATGTACATCTGTACAGGAAATGCTGGTCATATTGGCCATCATTACCAATTGTTCTTCTGTTTTCCATTTCCAAGGACTTAATATTGCACTATTTTCTTTTTCTGTTTACATTGCAAGCAAATATTTGGCTTGGTCATGCTAAAGTGAGCAGTGAAAACCATTCCATATGATTAGTGTTGTTCCACATGGTAGCTGGAATCTATTCAATTTAATGACCTTAACTGGTTTTTCAAGTGGGATTTTTTTTTTAGTCAGGCTGCCCAATTAGATTTCTGGATTAACATTAGCAATTCCCTTCAGGGTGATAGCTGAGGGATTTTTAGTACTGCATTTTGTCTCTGACCTTGGCCACTCTCAATGTGTTTGCATTTTAAACTACCATGCCTGAATATGGGTGGCTTAAGAGATGATCCTGAGCAGCTTCAAGCAGTATTGCACTATATTGAGTTACCCTATATAATATGTAGACTGTGTAATATAGCATTACACTATATCACACTAGACACTGTTTTGCCTCATATTGTTCTGTTCCATGGCTAAATTTGACATTACCTGTAAATGTCTAGGAAGCTGGTGGGTCTAAGTATGATAGCTGTTAAGGTTCTCAGGATAGAAAGAGATGAAATGGGCTTTACTGCCTCTAAATTAAAGAGAAGGAAGTGATGACATGGCTGTGAAAACACTGTTAGAAATCTGTTAACAGTAAGACTTTTGATTCCTCTGCAGCCTTTCAGGTTTTGAATGTGTTTTGTGGTGTTCTATTAGTTTTTTTTCTGTTCTGTTTAAGGAATAGGTACTTGGGAGGAAAAATTCCTATTGTTACCTCAAGTATTTACCTTTTACAGTGGATTCAGGTCTTTCTTCATTTTGTCTCACAGTCCTTTGTGTATGGAGCAATAGAGAGGGAAACGAAAATCAAACAATGTGCTAAAGGTTGAAATTGAAATCCTACTTGATAGGATTATAAAATGTGTTGCACGCTGTGTCTGAACAAAACAGGATCACAGAAAAGAAGACAGGTCAACTTGTTGCTTGCTGCAGAAAATTTAGAGGCAATGGAAAAATGTCTATGCATGTAAGTGAAAGCAAGGGACTCAGATTAAGAAGCTGGCAGAATCAGCACTGAAAGAAGCCAAGAAAAACAGATGCCAGATCTAAATACCAATTCTGTAAGGACTGAATCACTTATTCAGCAGCCATACATTGACTGCCTACAATAATTGACATGGGTACAATGCTGTTGTCTGCTTGGGGAAGAGTTTTTGCAAAGTCAGATTGAAATTATTCAGAGAGGTCAAAAATGGCTGTGAAATCATCTCTCTATTTTTTGTTCATACAGATACTATAATGATCCAGATGTCTGCCCTTCTACAAATCATTGAGCAACTCTCTGGGCTATAAACATAGTGTTCAAAACATATTTCACAACTTAGACTACACATTGCTGTCTAATAATTTTAACGTATGTGTGGGTCCAAATACTTTCAAATGTATTTACATTATCTCTTAAATTCATACTTTTTTCAACTTATGGTCTAATAATGAAAGATATTACAGACTGTAAAAACATGGATTCGAGTGATCAATGCTGTATTGCTTAATCCTGTATTGTTTGGAACTTATTGAAAAAGCTGTTGTTGATATGACAAGGCGATTGTTCATGCTCAAAAATGTCAATGTCTTCTTTCACTTTTGAGTTTGTTGCTAAATTTTGTAAAAGCCTAGGACTTAAGATGTAGGGTCCTTGAAAGCCACCAATTTCATTTCGCTGCTCCTATACAGGACAAATTGTACAACAAAATTTCTGATCACTGTTTGTCTAATCTGTTTCTTAAAGCCTGTAATGAAAGAGACTCTCTGATCACATTCAATAAATCAGTGCTAAACAAAAGAACACTGTGGGAAATGGGCTTTAAACTATCCAAGTTCTGCAGGTAAATAATTATTTAGAGAAGCCTTCACCATACAGTACACACTCTCTTCATTGAACCATGTCTAGTCTTGCTATTTTATGTACATAGATACAGTATGGAAAAAATACATTTAGAGCAGTCAGTGGATACATGCTATTAAGCCATAGTATTGCACAAATTAGGAATATAAATAAATTGCGATTGTAATATTTGTGGATTGTGGTTTTTGAAATAAGTTTTGAGGTTTTTTTTTCCTCTTAGAGTTTGACATGCTGAATAATTTTAATAAATACTCCAATGGGTTAGGTTTATTTTAATTAAAAGCTTGTCTGTTTTTTAAGATGGAGGAGCAAATTGTTATAGCTGGTTTTCCATGCGGTGAACTTCATTGACTTTTATTAACTGTATGCTGGTATAGCAACTTAATTTGTACTCTTCAGCATTTAGAAGCAAGGAGGCAGGCAACTCTGAGTTTCCATAATATATACAGTTGGTTGCTGTCAGTGAAGAGGATGTCATTTCATACTGTATAAAGCAAGCGTTGTATAAAGCAAGGCTATAGGTTATTTACTAATTTAATATTAAAGAAATGTCCTCTCATTTTGATCTTAGAATTCAGGAGACACAAATGGAAACAAGTCTTGTCTGCCACTTCAATGCTTAATGTTGAAAGCTGGATTTGTTTTGAAACTGGTGCAGTAGCTCTGTTATCAGAATGAGTATTTTCAGTTACCATAAGGCAGCATCTTAATACCATCATAATTCTCTAACATGAAAGGGGGAAATAAGTATGACATCTTATAAATGAGTGGTAAATATTTGCTCTTAAAAAATGGCTTGTTTACTGAATGTGAAGTGATAAAAGTAAAATGCCAAATAATATTAAGACTTCTGCTTATTATAGATTAATAATTTTCTCTTGGTGCTCTCCTTAAGTGTAAAGATAGCATACTGATCATTACACTAACTTAGTTACTTAGTTTGTGTATATTTGAAAACTTATCCTTGCATTTTCACCTTTATTTGTTGATCTCTTTTGCTGTGAAGGTGTTGCAGAATGCTTCTAGACAGTTATGCTTCAGCTGAGATGTGAATAAAATTCAGTGTCGGATAAGGTGCTTCTGATGTAGAATTTACAAAGTACATTAGGACTACATGAGAGAAAAAAACTGGCAAGACAGATAGCTTGATGCATATGCCCAGCAAGAGATAAATTCTTAAGCAAGGATATATTGTCTAAACAAGCCAGGTATAGCAGACTGCTTCCTGTTGGGAAATAAAACTATGGAAATAAAACTTTTGTTTTAAAAGTGAGAACTTTATTTTTAAAATTTTACTGGCAGAATTTTTCAGAGGCCATCAAATCTTTAAAATATTTCTCTAATATTTGTAGAGATGGACAAGATTCTCCTTTTAGTTACCAATCTAAAATTTATTCTACATAATTCTACATAATTTTTTTCTCTACATAAGAGAATTTGAATCCAAGAATAACTGTTCACAAATTAAAGTGCTGCCAATTTTCAGCTTACAGGTAGAAGAAGAAAAAAAACAGAGCAGAGTGTTATTTCAGCTCAATTGTAAAATTCAGTGCATGTACATCAGGCACTCTTAAAAACTGGGAGTGGTAGGAATAATAGAAAGGGAAAACTTTGTCAGAAGAAACAGAGGGAGGAAATATGGTCACAATAGAGGTTGTGGATAATACACACAAAATGCTATAAATAAATAAATATCCAGTAGGAATATAAGTAAAGCTTGCAGGTTATTAAAAGGGTTTAAAATTCTTAGATTAGTTATTTAGACTATATTATGTTCATGGAGTCAAATAAATTTGAAGACACATTTATGGTTTCACTTGGAGGCATCAGTGAGTGACAGCAGTTATAGAACCTAACACACTTTTAACAGCTGTAGTGGCTCAAGCCAAAGGCTGAGTTGTGCTCTGTATCCCTCAACATCCACAAGTGAATGGCTTGAATAAGGAAGAGCAGGACAAGGTTATAAAATGACACTTCTGTGTAATGCTAATTTCATGCTCCAGCTATTTTCACATTGAAAATCTCCTGAGTCTATGTGGTCCTATTAATTTGCAACCCACTACGAATTTCTCTTCCATAAACCTTTTCAGTCCTCCAATCAACCAACTACATGAACTTCTTGGATGTACATTATTTTTTACAAGGTCTTTGCACCTACTCTTTTCTATCCTGTAATGTATTCCTACTGGCTCAATTTGACACCTCCTCTTTCCTGCACTGGAAAAGAAAATGAACAATTTCTGTCCGTCTTACTTTATGCCACTTGTAGCTTTATTATCTTCTATAATTTCTCCTTTCTTTTTTTTCTTTTCCACAAGAAAAAGTGACAAGTCACTTCATAGGTCAGTATACAGAAATCACTGAGACATTTTCTAATGAAATTAAAAAATCTATAAAGTGCTGAAGTTTTCAAATGTGTAGGAAAACTTGAAATATAATTAATTGTATTGTGTGAGTACCAATTTAGCACTCACCAAATAAAATAATACAGAGATGTGATATATTCACAGAGATTTAGCTGGATCAATATACTTCTGATGATTTTATTGGTTGTATGTAGAGTTTTATGTGATAATTTCTGTTCCTTTACCATGCAGAATTGAGCAAGTGATGAAGAGTGCTTTCTCTTTATCTCTCTTTTCCTTTGGTGTTACATAGCTTAACCAGTGCCACAGAACAGAGGCAGTTGACTGTTGAGCTATTCAAATTTCTCATCAGATAAACTGGAATACTTTGTGTTTACTATCTGTGCTCTTCTAAACCATTGTAATAGATTTGTTGTTATCAGAACTTTCTCTATTTTCTTATTTTTGTCTCTTAACTGCAGACCATCTTTTTTTTCCCTGTTTCACACAGTCTCAACTTCTTCTTTTCATACATTTTCACCCTTGTTGGTCTGAGGCTGATTAAGTGATCAGAAATCTTTAGCGATTTCCCTCTATGCTATTTAAGACCATCATTATCACTGCTCAGAATGACTCTGAAGAAAAGTTGAACCTACTGTTAAAGCATTATGGGAGGCAATTTTCAAAACCTCTCATTTCTCACTACAAAATCAGCTTTTGAAAAAAATCTAAGAGAAGAATTTGACACTGAAAAACCTCCTACCAGCTAAAAACTTTTGTCACTACTGAAGTCCCTTAGCTAGCTGAGAGAAAACTGTACCACAAGTAGTTCATTCAAAGACGTGAGAATATGTGTTTCAAGACCAAATTCTAAATATATTCAGTTTCCTATTTCTTCTGAATGCCTGTTCTTGACTAGTGATATTTTTGGGCTTTAGTAACTATTATTTTTAAGACTAGAAACATAATTATTCTTTTTCATATCTTTCCTCTTCTCATGAAATCTAATTCAAGTATTGATTTTTATTGACAAGGTGCTCTCATTGATAAAAAGCTACAGCCTCTATCTGGTTTTGGAGCTCCCTGATCGCCAAATCTTAGTCCTTGAGAGGTTTCTTTGATACTGCTACATTCTCATTTTTAAAAGACAGTATTCTAAAGAAAAATAGTCTTAATTTGTCTCTCTGGCCTGGCACTGACTGTTTTCTAACTCCAGATACCCATGCAAAGAACAATACTCATTTCCATCTGGGGACAAATATTTCTAGTCAAGAGACACATCAAATCTTCTTCTTCCCTTTTCCTTGTCTTCCTTCCTACAAGAGACATAAAGAACTGCAATGAAAAATAAATGCATGAATAAATAAGCATTCAGAGGATCCAGCAACAAATCACCCAGAAGGAAAGCAATGCAGAGAAGGAAGCTGAAAGAGCCATCATATTTACCAGCAGTCAGTGATCATGGAAAAAAATTACTTGTTTGAGGCAGTCACCCATGGCAAGTACATGGCAAGGACATCTGGAGAAACGTTGTTAGTTTGCTTCTGTGATGATTCCTTCTAAATGCTGAGTTTCACAGATGACCAGTGTGTTAACCAACCTTCATTCTACACCTTCTGATATTTAACCTTGTATATTTTGACACCAGCAACTCTCTTGAGGAAATTATAGAGATTTTGTAGGAAGATGAAAAGAACTATCTTCCCCCCCACCCCAAGCTGTTGTAACTGAACGTAAGGAAACAAGAACCCAGAACCTGGGACATCTTCACTTTGTGTGGTCTAGAGCTGAGTGCTCTGAACCTCTGACCCTGTGAAGGAGGGGGTTGCCCATTTTGCTGATGACAGAATGAGAATTAGCTCAGTCTGAGATTGCATCCTAATGCAATTCCAGAACTGCTTAAACAATTCCTACATTTTTCTGGAATGAATCAGGCAGGGAGACATAGCTTATGAGGTGTCTTATACTTGCCTTTGAGTCACTAGCCTCCGAGATCCAACAATCCACTCCAGAAGATTAGAAATAACCAGTAAGGATTTGTTGAAATTAAAGAAAAATCAGACACATCATCCACGCAGTGTGCAACTAAGAATATGTGAGAACACTTTAATTTTTTTCTTCTCTTTTTCCACTCTCTCTATTCCAGAAAAAGGAAAGGTATGATATGTTGGTCCCAGCTGGCAGGCAATCTCACACCCAGCTACTCCCTCACTCCCCCTCCTCAGTAGGACAGGGGAAGACAAGAAAAAACAGGAATGAGAAACATTTTGGATCAATATGGATTCAGGAACATCACTTACTAATCATCATTGTCAGTAAAACAGACTTTATTTGAGATTAATACATTTATTGTCAATGAAAATAAACATGGAATTACTTATTTGGGTATTGGAAGGAAACGGACAAGAAACATTTGCATACTTAGAGAAAACACCTTTCCTCCCCTTTTTTCCAGACTCAGCTTCACTCCAAATTCCTGTTTCCTCCTTATTATTGCCATGATTACACTGATTTCCTACAGTGAGGCAATGCACCATGCAAGGCTGGGGCAGTGTGTGGGTGTGTATGTGAGTGTTACAGTCAGTACATAGTGGTTTCCTCCAGCCACTCCTTAGTTTTCATTTTCTCTGCTCCTGTTAGGTTCTTTGCACCACTGCAGCAGAGAAAAGTACCTGAGTTTGGATTGAGATAGCTTGACTTGTTCTTTTTTTTTTTTTTTTTTTTTAAGAAAATATGTCTTACAGTATGTGCATACTTAGAATTCCAGCCTGGTACTTCTGTGATAAAAATCAACAGGATGTGGCTCATATAGGAACCAGCTATTTTTAGGTAAAATTCCTGAAGTGGGATATAATTTTAAGTCTTCTCTGCATTTTTATTTCTGATGCTGCTTGCTTCAGGCTTGAATGATACATGATTAATAATTGAGCACATCTTATTTATACATTCCTTTACAATAGATGCATGAGAAGAAACCAGAAAATTGCGGGGGTAGGGGAGGAAAAGGCAAAAAATATGTTTCTATGGTAGATCCTGCCAGAAAGACATGAGCCAGTAGTGATGGTAAATTTTATGCCAATCTACACGTGCTTAACTTTTATGCATTACTTTTTACACTCCTTAATTTTCATACATGTCCCACTCACTCTTGCTCAAATGAATCAGCAGAAAGATTGTTGCAACTGCATTAAGGTTAGATTCTCCCAGAATACATGCTGGTTAATGGGGATAAAAGCCAGTTTAAAAATCAATACAAGGTATGTTTCTCCTAAATGAGATTCTAGGTATTCTAATATCTTAGGCTAAGTTTATACTTTTTCTTGGCATGTGACAATTATCTGCCTGTACTTCCAACCAGAGAAAAATAATATTGTCAATTAACTTCATTACAAAATCTAATGAATTTTAAAATAAGAGTCTCACTTACTCTGCCTTAAAGAGCTAGTACTAATGCTCTGCTTGTAATACATTGAAGTAACTACCATATCTACCTTTCTTCCTACTAAGAATTGCTGTCAGTAAACTCATCATAAATAACCAGTGTCTTCCTTTTAAAGATTAAAAACTTCTACCGAGAAGACTATGAAAAAGCATATTGTATTCACTATTCTATTCAAAGGAAATAGGAACTATAGTGCAAAAAAAAAATTGAAAATTTTGAAACAAGACTTTTTTGGGAGAGTAGTTTAAAAAGCATAGTACAGCATTACAGTCTTAGCAATTGCCATGGTAATTCTTGTGTTCCCAGTCAGAAAAATCTCTGAAATCTCTGCACTGTCCATTTTTTTTGCAGAATGTAATGAGGTCCACCTTATTCAGTATCTAGTGTTCAGGGGCAGCTGTATCTATATGTTTCACAGAGATAAGCAGAACTATTCTCCTGGAATAACTTGTACATGGAATTATATGTCTAAGGGTTACTTCATTCCTCACCAGCAGTAGGTGTTTGTTATATTTAGTTTTTAAACATGAAAATTTATATACACAGAGTCATAGAATAATTTTGTTTGGAAAGTATCTGTAAGATCATTGAGTCCAGCCATTAACCTAACAAGTCAAATCTCCTACTAAATCATATCCTTAAAAGAGGAATCTAAATGTCTTTTAAATACCTCTAAGGATGGTGACTCAATCACTTCTCTGTTCCAGTGTTTGACAACCGTTTTGGTGAGGTAATTTTTTCCTATTATCAAAACTAAACCTCCTTCAGCACGAATTGAGATAATTTCCTTTCATCCTGTTGCTTGTGACTTAGTAGAAGAGACTCCCCCTCCCTCCCCCTTACTGCAGGCTCATTCAGGTGCTTGTAGAGAGCAATCAGGTTCTTCCTAAGCCTCCTGTTTTCCAAGCTAAACAAGCCCCACTCCTTTAACTGCTCCTCATCAGACTTGTGCTCCAGACCTTTCACCAGCTTTGTTGCCCTTCCCTGGACATGTTCCAGCACCTCAGCATCTTTCTTGTAGTGTGGGGCCCAAAACTGAACAGAGAGATTTGAGGTGCGGCTTCACCAGTGCCAAATACAGGGGGATGAAATGTTCCTCAGTCCTGCTTGCTACACAACCATAAGCCTTTTAATAAACTCTTCTACTAGATCTGTAGGTTTTATTATTATTTTAAGTGTACAGTTTCACTTAGAATTTTACTATTTATCTTTAGAACTCGTATAGTTAGCTCTTGGGATACAGTGCTTTCAGCCATCACAGCTTCATTTTGAGTTAGATCTTTATCTCTCTGCCACATTCTGGTATCAGTGTTGTCAGGAATAATGAGTTTAAACCTGCAGGTAGTTTTCTTCAGCAGCCTAAAACACAAACATATGTCATGTCATTTTATTACTTTCAGAGTTTATTACATAGCTTGTTTCATATATGTCATAATATATTTTCTGCTTGTTTGCCCATTAACTACTACAATGTTTTTTTCATTGATTCTGACACATTGACCACATTAGCCTTTCTCTGGAATATCTACAGTTAGTACAGAAACAAATTATTCCAATGTTAGGAACTTTGTATGATGGTTCATTAGCAGATCTTGTGTCACCCTCCTGAAAGGGTGGTCTTTTGAAATTCCCCCGGACAGCTACGATTGTTTTAAAACATTTCTGCCACGCCACTTGCTTGGTACCATTTTACAGCTGGGCAGTCAGAACCTTCAAAGATGACCTAGTGGAACAGATTGTACAAGTGTTTCACATCCACTTCAGCAAGGTTGTACAACTTAATATCCTAAATTGTTGAAACAGAATACCGACTACAATAGAGCTATCCACAAGAAAATGGGGACAAACAAAATATTTTAGAATTTTGCAACAGGATTTTTTCAAGTATATCCTCCTTTTTTGACATAGGTAAGGAGAAATCTTTCTGAATAATTCTCAAATATTAATTTTATATAAAAAATTCCTCTTACAGTACAATATGATGTCTTTCTTTTCCTAAGAAAAACCTGATTGTATTTGTCTGGTGAATATACTTGAAGGCCCACATACTTCTGTAAAACTGCCACAGTTTTATTCTGTGTTACATATTTCCAAAAACTACCAAAAGCCTAGTCTGCCGTAAAATATGAGGCTAATATGAAAAAAAAAGCACTGCATTCATATTTCCAGAATAGAATTGACATTATTGCTGACAACTACAGATCAGTAGGAAAAGTGTGAAGAAAACACAGATCTTCCATCTGCTTCATCCATCTGCTGAGAAAAGGAACTGTGTTACCATTAGCAGGTCTGTCTCTACAATTCTGTGTCTTCTATGTACATTTTCATGACAAATGTCTTAAACATCCATATTTTTTACCTCTACAGATAACTGTACTAAATAGCATTTAATTTTAGCTCTAAGTTTGCTATTTTTTCAAACAAAATGCATAATAGAGCATAATTCCCGGATTTCTCCTTAAATTTCCTGACTATAAATCAGTGATTCTTTAAAGTGTCTAATAAAAGAGTCTACTTCAATATTATGTATACTTGATAAATCACATTTAATATTTTTTGACTGAGGATTTTGGCACAGTGTGTCATTTGGCTGGTTTCTATCTGCCTACATTCTATTTCAATGTTGACATTCTTTTCAAAATTGAAAGAAATGAAGTTGGGATGTAAACTTCAGATCAAATAGTATTCTCCAAGTCCATGTATGGAGGTTATTGTTGAGGAGATCAGTTTTGTTGGACTTCTACATTAGAAGTGTCAATCACAAACACAGAGAGTGAGAGAGACTCCTGAAGAATTCTACTAAATATTAATTATTTTTCAATATGCTATATTTTATTTGTCCTATGGGTTGGGAAATTTAGAAAGGAAACAAATTTTCTAGTTACACAAATCCTGTCCAGTGGTGGCAGTAGCCTGTATCCAGCAGCTCCAGGCATTAAGATTTCTAGAATTCAGACAAGGTCAGGTATTCTGCCCTTGCACCCAGTGCTCATGTGTAAACTCAGTAGGTCCTGTGGTTCACACAAGAATAACAGCAGCATTACATTCATGATTTCTGCTGCTGCACGGGCATCAAAAGTTCCTTCAAAATTTACTCCCTTGCTAAGTCCAGGAAGTATATTGGAAAGGTTAAAGGTAAACTTTAGATCACTATCACTGGAATCACTCCAAGAGCTTTTCTGGTCACCTCCTTTCCTCAGCAACCCCAAATGAGGAAGGTTTTTGTTTGTGATTTTTGGGTTTTTTCCTTTTTTTTTTTTTGTTAATGCAGGTAGTTCTGACACATAAACAGCTTTAGAATACTACTGGTAGACTTTTAAGACCTGTTATCTTGAATGCTGCGAACTATTCAGTAATAAAACTCAAAAAAACTATCTACAATGCTTATGAATTATATAAACATTGCCTTGCTTTTTAAAATAAAGTTAACTGAGACAAAAAGATTTTTCTGTTAAAAATAGTTTAAAAAAAGGTTTAAGTATAGAAAGTCATTATTCTGCAATATATATCCATCTTCTGAATGCCCTCATGATTAATAATCATAGTAGGACAGAGATGGTGAAAGGGAGACAGCTGAGTCTCTCTGGGGTTGCCATTGTGCAGTTGCAAGAGGTGGACAAACACTTTGCCTGTTCAAAGCCCAAACTGCAAGACCTTCTTTCATATCAGCAGGGAGAGTAATAGTTTTGGAAGAAAATGCTTTGCATTTTGCTGAAGAAATTGCACTCAATTTCATTGTTTTTCACCTTGTTAAAAGGTGAACTACAACTGTTATTTTTTATAGCAGTGATTTGTTTTGTTAGACTCTGTGAAGGTTCTTTGTTGTTGGCTGTTATAGGGAAACAAAAAGAGTCACACCTCGGTTTTCTCTCTTGCACAGTATTTTACTTAGGAGGTGGAATAACTAGGAACAACTTTCTTCTGTCTTTTTTTCAGTGCTTAGCCCCATTGAGCAGATTAAATATAGGAACAAAACATATCTTGTGCATGAATCACCAAAGAAAAGACATTAAGGTGGTTTCATAAACATGTTGACATTTATTTTTAATAAAATATGGATTACTTCTTTTCTATTACGATGAAAAAACAACATTTTTAAAACATGAACAAGTGCTGGTTAATATGCAGAAAATAAAGTGTATTGTAGATGATCAGAAAAATTGGAATCTTTTTTTTTTCCAAAGTATGGTTGCCAGTAATTTAAAGGGTCTTTTAAATCATTTGGTATTGAAGACAATCAGCAGCAATAAACATAATCTTCTATCAGAAGTAGCAAAAGAAGTTATAATCTCCTTCCTTCCCAATTTTATATACAAATATATTATATATATAACTTTTCTTAAAAATCTAAGCCCCGTATAGTTTAAAAGGTTATAGTTATACAAGTCATGTTAATAAGGAATTTGTTTCTTCAAAGATTTGAATGAAATAGTTTATTTTAAGCAGCTAGTTTTCAGATGCAATCTTCTCTCTTGTTTTTCAAGTTCATGGCATATAAAAACAAGAAAGGAATTAATAGTCTATTATGTATGTTTTGGCCTCCTTATGAGCTGTCACTCAGTAAATAGTCTCATATACACATAAGACCTCTTTCTGTGCAGTAACATCAATGTAAAGGAGCATTTCAATAACTGAAAAATTAATTTGCTCCCATTTGAAGGCCATTTCAACTATCAGCAAAATAGAGTTGGAAATCAAAATATATATCATCTATATCTATATCTATCTATCTATCTATCTATCTCT